>NW_026712262.1:12032686-12632686 GCF_030504385.1 Musca domestica
TATTCCGACCTTCTATGTTCTCCACATTCTTAAGAATGACAGGGCACTCTGCAGGGACTGCATCCGCCATTGGCCTAGCTGACAGCATGTTCCTCTACAAAAAGGGTTTTAAGTTGAGTCGATGATTGGGATGTCGAATGCAGATTGGGGTGTGCTCCTTAACGCACCTGTAATTAGTAACGATTCTACTCTTTGGACTTTATAAATACTTTTGCTAAAGGTATTTTTGGCTAAAGATTGCTACCTCTTCATAATTAAGAATTGGACGAACTGATTCATATAGCAATTTGATTATATGCGGCATAAGTCCCCAGCTCTTCCATATGGATTTTTTGTAAGAATAAAGTGCGATTAAGCCCTATCATCGCCCGCTCCTCAATATTCCTTTTTCAATTTAATTTTTTGTCAAGGACGTTACCGATACTTCCATTGAAAAGCTTAACCTAACTCTATCCAGCAAAAGTAACGAAAAATCTGGGATTTCCGGTTTCCTTGTAAAAAGTGCAAGCACAGTTTTGAATTGGTTCACACCGTTCGTTCCCATCTAGAATGTTTATAACGAGCTCCCTGTCACGACTTCTGTTCTGTCATGTTCCAGATCTTTTAGTATGTCGTTTATCACCTGAAGCCAGAGTAACGGTGGCTGAACACCTCCCTGTGGGGTACCCCAAATAACCGATTTTCTAATAGAGAACACCCCGATTCTTGTGTTGATGATTCTGCTACTGAGCATAACATCAATCCACTCAATTAGGAGTGGTGGTATACCAAGTTTTGTAAGGGAACCATGAATTGCCTCAAGTGTGACATTTTTGAATGCCCCTTCTATGTCAAGAAAGGCTGCCAAAGTGAATCAAAATTCATTCAGATTCTACTCCACAAAACTCACGATGTCATGCTGCGCTGTTTTAACAGATTTGCCTTTCGTGTAGGCATGTTGAGCAGTGCTTATCGAGGTCAAAGGTAGATATTATTTCAACATCTATTAGTCTCTTCAGTATTTTCAATAGAAAATAGTAATAGTAAAACAGTAAAGACAAGCTCCTTCAGTCCATCTTCGAATAGCAGCCATCGGCTGTAGCTGATTTTACCTTCCGGTTCAGCCTTGTCGATGATTGCTACTCGAAGATTGACCGGGTAGATGGTGGTATACTAAGTTTTGTAAGGGAACCATGAATTGCGTGAGATTTTTGAATGTCCCCTCTATGTCAAGAAAGGCTTCCAACGTGAATCAAAATTCATTCAGATTTTTCACTCATGCTGCGCTGTTTCAACAGATTTGCCTTTCATGTAGGTATGTTGAGCTGTGCTTATCGAGGTCAAAGGTAAATATGATCTCAATATCTATTAGTCTCTTCAGAGTTTTCAGTAGAAAATACGAAAGACTGGAGGGAGTAGAGAATCTGTTCACGGCGCTGGGAAAGAAAGGGGCAATCTCATCGTTGGATCCGATGCCAACGTCCACCAACGAATGCAATCCCACGGCAGCGGGTTCTACGACCCAGTATGTACATGTTTGCGAGACTACAGTGATGATAGGACCTCTGTCACACTTTCGTAGCGAAGAGTACTAAGTCGTATCAGATCTCTTCCCATCGAGGAGGAACCACCACAGTTTACGATGGTTGATGTTGCAAATGTCATCCGGGGCCCAGACGGAATTTCAATGGTAATGTTGAAACAGCTGGATACGCCGGGAGTCGAGTACCTAACGAAAGTTCTCAATATGTCGCCCACATAGTGCCCGAACCTGGAAAATGGGCCGGGTAGTCCCGCTACCGAAGCCAGGTAAGGATGTCAGTAAAGGCGAATCGTACAGGCCGATTTCGCTTTTGTCGCCAGTAGCTAAGACTCTTGAGGCTTTACTCCACCCCAGCATTAGAGGAAGCTATCCAGTTGCCAACCATCAGCAGGAACAAGATCCTCAAAGCGCTAGCCGGCAGCACTTGGGGTGCGGACAAGGAAACCTTGTTGACCTCTTATAACGCGATAGGTCGGCCTGTGGTCAGCTTTGCGGCTCCAGCGTGGCCCGCGAACTTTAGTGCTAAGCAGTGGAAGCACATCCGGACATGCCAGAACGCTGCCCTGAGAACTGCGAAAGGGTGCCTTCTACATGAGGAGGCGAAAGTCCTTCCCTTATGCTTTCGTTGCAGTACCTGCTTGGCTGTTACCATGAGAGTCATCCCAACCATCATATGGTGGATACAACTTCCCCACGCAGGCGTGGCATTAAGGACATACACGATCTAGAGAGGGAGGTCAAACGCTATAAGAGAGAACCTTTAGATCAAGAAGCCTATCCGATGCAGTCGCGGATGCTATTAGCAGTTACAAAATGAATGCCGAAACACTTACATGTACTACTGCTACTACAACAACCAACGTATGCGATTATGCATCATTCATTCTGCTATAAACTTAATGGTTTTATTTTTTATGAACTGTCGAAATTTTTGGAATATCGATTTTTTAAAAATTTCTGTAAAATTGATCAGAACTGTGGAATTATCAAATAAAGGCATTCTATGCATTATGCGTATGCATCATTCATTCTGCTATAAATTTGTTGGTTCTATTTTTTATGGACAATCAACATTTTTGGGATATCGACATTTTCAAGAATTTCTGTAAAATTATTCAGACTTGTGGAAATATCAAATAAATGCAATAAATGACGTTCTGTTGATGGCGTTAGCGAATCCGCATCATTCATTCTGCTAAAAGTTATTGGTTCTAATTTTTGTGGACAATCAAAATTTTTTGGATACGACATTTACAAGCATTTCTGTAAAGTTGGTCAGATATATGGAATCATCAAATAAATTCACTAAATGTCGTTTTGACGATAGTGTATGCGATTCTGCATCATTCATTCTTTTATAAACTTATTGTTTCTAAGACATCTTTAAGGAGCTCCTCTACTTCGTGGCCAGGTGGGTCAGGTCGCTCATACGGTAGGTAGAGAGAAATGAAAATGAGAACCCTCTCGGATTTAGATTCCATTCTCGCCACCGTAACGTCTCCTCCACTGTAGTTGCTAAGGAGATAAGATTTAAACTACTTTTGGCAACAATACACATCCTTATCTTATCACCATTGGAGACCGCGTAAGAGACGTACTGCCACTCCCTAGTCCAATTACCCTATTATTGTATATACAGGGTTCCTGAACCAGTGCTATGTCTACTTCAGCTTTCGTGAGGGATAGGAGGAGTTCGGCAGCAGTTGCTTTGCAGTGATGCAGATAAATCTGCATGATGCTAAGTAGCTGCTGTTTTCTTTCTCCTAATGCAACGGCGTTATCCGAAAACGGATCCAGTCGGCGCCGAAATGCAATTTTCCCCCACGAGCTTGAAGGTACTCCTGGCCATCCGTATCCATAGATACTTTGATGACCAGGCACCCTCCTTCAGTGCTTGAACTAACAAGACGCCAGTTGTCTGTTCTGAGGTTAGGGTTTTGCTCGCCCAGTATTGTCAGGATGCGTGATCCACAGATGGTGGTGGCACCCAAGCTGTCAATACCTTACGGGAGGGGATGTCCTTTAAGGTCACCCTCTCCACTAAAGACAAGCTCCCTCAGTCGATCTTCGAATAGCAGCCATCGGCTGCAGCTGATTTTACCTTCCGGTTCTGCCTTGTCGATGATTGCTACTCGAAAATTGACCGGGTATATGGTTTGAGAACACTTCCTTTTCCGCCCTGTTTGGCTTGCCGGTTGTGACTTGACCTCCGCCTTGTGGACCTTATAGCTTGAAGGGGCTGATAGGGGCGGTTTGGTCACGGCCGACTTGCTGACGGACGGAGTGGAAGTTGTAGGTGTAGGCTGAGAAGCCGGGGCCGTAGATGCCTTCATGGCCTCAGGGCGTGTTTCCTCCGTAGACCGACCTCTCTTCAACGCTGAGCGTGAAGAGTTGTCAGCTTCCTTTGGAGCTGCCAAGGCTGCGGCTATCACGAGCTCTGGTTTCTTGACCTTCCTGTTTCTGCGCTTCTTGGCAGGTGGGTTTGACTCAGCAGTGTCAGCACTAACCACCTCCGCGTGAACATCTACCGGAGTTGTTGATAGCAGATGGTAAGAGAGCTAGAAGAACCTGATTAAGAGAACAGCTTGGTAAATGCGGGTGATTCTTTTCGAACTTTGCAATTACTTTGAGGTTCATCTTAATCAGAATCCTATCTCTCTCCGTTCTCTGCGCGGGGTACTGACAGCACCTACGTTGATGGCGCTTTGCCTATCGAGGCTTGTAACATCAGAGGTGACTGACGATGATCCCTCCTGGAGTTGTGTCTTTGCACAAGTGCCGTTGGGAGTGTTCTTAGTGGCTTCCTCATCCGAAAGTGGTGAGTCATTTCCAAAGCCAGAAGGAACACTTTCCTGACTGAGCCTCAGCGTTTTTGTCTTTTCCAGGAGAGCGGACAATTCTTCACTGTGTTTGTGAATACTGTCATGCATGACGTCACTGTAATTAAGTATTGAGTCGTCTCCTCCCGAGTTAAAAATCTAGTCCTGTAGCCGGTCCTTGGTCGTTGCTTCCTCAGAAGCAATAGTGTCATTGGTGTTTGTTGGGGGATTTGGTTCGACATGGTCGACATTTTGAAGAATTTCTGTAAAATTGTGCGATTCTGCACAATTCATTCTTCTGTAAACTTATTGGTTCTATTTTTTATGGACACTCAACATTTTTATGATATCGAAATTTTTAAGAGTTTCTGTAAAATTGGTCAGATATGTGAAATTATCAGATAAATACATTAAATGTCTTTCTGACGATGGCGTATGCGATTATTCATCATTCATTCTGCTATAAATTTATTGGTTCTATTCTCTATATGTGAAATTATCAAATAAATGCTTTAAATGTCATTCTGATGTTGGCGTATGCAATTCTGCATCATTCATTCTGCTATAGGCTTATTGGTTCTGATTTTTATGGACAATCAATATTTTTGGTATATCGACATTTTCAAGAATTTCTTTAATATTGCTCAGACATTTAATATTGTTCTGACGATGGTGTAGACAATTTTGCATCATTCTTTCTGCTATAAACTTAATGGTTCTATTATGATATATTTTCTTACATCTATATTTTCAAGAATTTCTGAAAATTGTTCAGACGTGAGGATGTCGACATTTTGAAGGATTTCTGAAAAATTGGTCCGAATGTAAAATTTTAAAATAAATGCATTAAATGTCGTTCTGACGATGGTGTATGCGATTCTGCATCATTCATTCTGCTATAAACTTATTGGTTTCATTTTCTTATGGATAGTCAAATTTTTAAGGATATCGAAATTTTCAAGAATATTTGTAAAATTGTTCAGACACGCGGAATTATCAATTAAAAACGCAAAGTGTTTTAAGTGTCGTTCGATGGCCTATGAGATTCTGCATCATTCATTCTCCTATAAACTCATTAGTTCTATTTCTAATATGTAATATTTTTGGGATATCGACATTATCAAGAATTTCCGTAAAATTGCTCAGACGTGTGGAGTGATCAAATAAATGCATTAAATATTGTTCTGACGATGGTGTATGCGATTCTGCATCATTCATTCTGCTATAAACTTATTAGTTCTATTTTCTTATGGACAGTCAAATTTTTAAGGATATCGACATTTTCAACGATGGCCTATGCGATTCTGCATCGTTCATTCTGCTATAAACTCATTAGTTCTATTTTTTATGGACAATCAAAATTTTTGGGATATCGACATTTTTGAGAATTTCTGTAAAAATGTTCAGATATGTGGATTTATCAAATAAATGCATTAAATACAATTCTGACGATGGAGTATGTGATTCTGCATCAGAGGGCTGCAACGAGTATGAAAAAATGCAATCATACTCGGTTTCTTACATGATTTTTGTTGATTCAGTCGTTTGATTTAATCTGAATGAAATAATCTTTTTCGCATCGCATCGGATCGAATTGAACGCTCAGTTTGAATCACTTCGCTTACAATCAAACATGAGTGTTCGAGAGCGTATGATGAGTTCAGCTACATGAATTGATCGAACACATGAATTGAAGTGAGCAATCACAACTGTGATTTTTTTCTTTCAATCGCGTTTCGAACACAAAGCTTCGATCAATTAATGTTCTCCTACAACTTTTTTGTTTCGCATGAGCAACTCGAATAAGCACGTTACATCTGACCGAATGTTTGAGTTTGATTGTATTTCCACTAACTGTGGTCAAGCCTGCTCAATCGTACTAATTGCAGCTCTCTGGTGAGCACACATTTACATTTTTTTGTGAACAGGTAGAACGTTTTATGATGGTGTTTACAATGTTGCTGTTTTTACTGCTTATTCATCCTGTATCCTATTGCTTTTTAGATGGGACATAATTATGGTCCCTGCTAACATGCAATAACCATTTCTTTTCCAAACGCCCAAGTCCAATGAAACACACCGGGCAGTAAGAAAAAATAAACACTGAACACTTCACATGCCTATTTACATTTTATGAAAAATATACACCATTGTGTAAAGAAAACACTTTTATGCAAAAGTACCTGGATTCAAACGAGTACCACTTTAAACTACAAACTCCAGTAAAATCGGTAGGAGAATGGTTGGAGCTGTTATATGGGGGCCATGCTAAGACGGGAGCCTATATAGACAATTTTATACAACGATTGTAATCTATAGCGAGCCTTTAATAACATAATTTTTAGACAAACGCGTAGAAAAATGCGGTTAAAACCATCAAAATGACGAATATTGGGGGGTACCGTTATACGGGGCTATACGAAAACGTGCTGCTATATGTACAATGCTCCTCCATCGGAGCTACAACCCACACAACAACCTACATATATCACTTTTTAGACAAATCCAATGGAAAGTGTGGCTAAAACCATTAAAATACCGAATGTCGGGATGTACCTTCATATGGGGGCTATAGCTATAACGAGCTACAATACCAATTTTTAGACAAATTGGTGGAAATATGTGGCTAAATCAAATAATGTGAGCTGTATCGTGATTTCAATGAGAAGGACATCGTTAAATCGACTTAGAATTTTATGCGGATCATGAATATCCTCCTTTCCAAGATGAACCATATAAAAAGTGTAGATCATAGTAAAAACTGAATAATAAATAAATCAAATAACGGCAAACCGAAGAAACAAATATAAAAAAATTAAAAAAACTTGTAGACCAGACATTGCATTTAAGGTACATTATTGCACTTAATGCTCTTTACGAACATCTGATCGAACTCTTTCTTTAGATGACAGTTTTTTCCAGTAGTTACATGTATCACTATAGAGTAAACACAATTATTAACTTCGCTAACGCACAACCGGCAAAATGAGCGATCGCATTTATTGTCATTTGAGATCGATTGTCAAAATGATTTCAATCGCCAACTTAATGAACGTTCGCTGTTGTGTGCTCGCGCTCGTTTGTAATGTGTGTGCGAACATTCGTTTGATAAACGTTCGTCTGGTAAAGAATTTATCGCGTTAAAATACAATCGCAAAATAAGCTTAAATGAGAAGATCGTATTTTAATCGTTCGCCAGCGAATTTTTGTGCCCCCTGTAATATTCATTCAACATTTGCTCCTTTCGTTTACTTTTCCAGTAACATGTACTATGTAGCATCATAGTTTGCAACATAATTCGATTTTTTCTGTCTCAAGACGAAAAATTACTAAAAGTAACCACCAACTAACATAAAAACTTATGAAGCTTATGAAAATAATGGTTCACAAATTGCTTTTACATGTATTATTTTCCTCTTTCTTCATCAGCTCAGTTTGCAATTTAGTACTTTCAAGTGCTTTCGCTCTCACTTACTGGATTTTTGGGTAAACAAGAAGCAGTAACAATTTTTATAAATTATCGAGAATCGAACAATACATTTTATGAAAAAGATTTTGTCTTGCTGGATTTTACTAAACCTTTTTATACATTTTTACAGTATTTTTGAGTATGTTGAGTATATGTCTTATGAATGTTATTTCGATTAGCTATTTTATAAACCATATTATTTTCTGCTTTTTTAAATATTGTATTTTTTTCTGCACTAACAAGTAATCGTTTTTGGTAAATTAGATATATTGTGTTAAATATTTGCATTCAAATACCTATTTTTCTTTTTTATTTTAGGAAAAACAAGATTTCATTCAAGCACACAACCTTGCCGGAATTCAAGATATTTCAGCAGATAAGATGAGTGAATTCTATAAATCTTTTTTGGACAAAAACAGAAAGTTACATGTTTTATACAACTTTTCGTGGTATTATAAAAATTTTGAAATTCTAATTTTAGCTCTACAAGTGGAATGTGCAAATATACTTAAAACTTTAAAAAAGGAGGCAAAAAGCAAATGTAATTAATGTATAATTTTACTGTTCAGTTTAATTCTTTAAAACAAATTGTTTGCATACTTGTTTTATTAATCAAAGAATAAAGGAAAAATAAATTAATGTATTTGCGGGGATCACTTCTTACCCTTGTTAAGAAGCGCCGTTCCATTCATGGTGAATAGGAGAGATGAATCAGAAGTCCAAAAGTGAGTAGTAAGCAATACTTATGCTTATATACTATAATCGAATCGAGAATCGAGATTTGTGGAAATGTTATAATGTATATATATATATATATATATATATATATATATATATATATATATATATATATATATATATATATATATATATATATATATATATATATATATATATATATATATATATATATATATATATATATATATAATATATATATATATATATAACTCATCAGATAATATGTAATATTTTTGGGATATCGTCACTATCAAGAATTTCTGTAAAATTGCTCAGACATGTGGAGTGATCAAATAAATGCATTAAATATTGTTCTGACGATGGTGTAGGCGATTCTGCATCATTCTTTCTGCTATAAACTTATTGGTTCTATTGTGATCTATTTTCTTAAATCGATATTTTCATTTCAAGAATTTCTGTAAAATTGTTCAGACGTGTGGATGTCGACATTTTCAAGGATTCCTGAAAAATTGGTCCGAATATAAAGTTTTAAAATAAATGCATAAAATGTCGTTCTGGCGATCGTGTAAGCGATTCTGCATCATTCATTCTGCTATAAACTTATTGGTTTCATTTTCTTATGGATAGTCAAATTTTTAGGGATATCGACATTTTCAAGAATTTTTGTAAAATTGTTCAGACGCGTGGAATTATCAAATAAATGCATTAAGTGTCGTTCGATGGCCTATGAGATTCTGCATCATTCATTCTGCTATAAACTCATTAGTTCTATTTTTTACGGACAATCAACATTTTCGGGATATCGACATTTTCGAGAATTTCTGTAAAATTGTTCGGACATGTGGATTTATCAAATACATGCATTAAATGTAATTCTGACGATGGCGTATGTGATTCTGCATCAGAGGGCAGATCAAATCAAATAATGTGAGCTGTATCGTGATTTCATTGAGAAGGACATCGTTAAATCGACTTAGAATTTTATGCTGATCCTGAATATCCTCCTTTCCAAGATGGATGATATGAAAAAGTGTAGATCATAGTAAAAACTGAATAATAAATAAATCAAATAACGGCAAACCGAAGAAACAAATATAAAAAATAAAAAAAAACTTGTAGACCAGACATTACAGCGCAAGTCTCGCTGGAAGTGTTCTTGGTGGCTTTTTGAAATGACTTACCACTTTGAGACGAGGAAATGACCGTGATGTCAAGTTCCTCATCCGAAAGTGGTGAGTCATCTCCAAAGCCAGAAGGAATAATCATGGGCACTCGGATATTTGTTCCGAGACTCTCCCCCCGGTACCGCTGAGTTGTCCGCGACTGATTATTTATTCGCAGCTGCCCAATATATCTATTGGGCGTTCCACTATCCGCAATCTGTGGACGCGTCCGGTAGCAACCAACTATGCTTCCGAAATCGGCCGGAAAATTTTCGCGTAGCATCTTGCATCAATTGCACTTTAATAGGAGGACCTTTGAACTTACCCGCTATATCACTGAATATATCTTTATGTTTGGCTAATAGCAGCTGTAGTCGTTGCCGTTGATGTTCAGAAAGTACGTGTTTTTTACTGCTATAGATGCTTTCTTCTCTCCTGTCGCTGCTGATAACTCCGTCCCCGTTGATGCTTCTATTGGGTCTTGGAACAATTTGGCAAAATTTACTTCTCGAGCAAAATGTGCGATCCGCTCACGGCCACATTATGTGTCTGGCCATTAACTGCGTATAAGTTCAGCCTACGACTGGTTCTGCCCAAAGACACATTAGGCACGGTACTTCTATGCACGTAATCTTGTGTCCCGTAAAACTTGAAAATCGCCGGTCCGCTTTCTTTAACACTGGTGACTGCTTTATGTCCTTTAAATTATCCAAGCTAATAATACTGTAAGGAGCAACCAGTTTCTAGTTCCATATCCACCTTCTGGCCGTCTATCTTCATTGTGACCATTTTCCGATCGAATGGCCCTTTTGTTCTGACTGTTGCAATCTGAGACGTATGTGCCTCCTCGCCCTCATCTGACAACAACGACTACTCTATCTGCTTTATATTTGACTTGCACACTTTACTTATGTGGCCTACCTTGCCGTACGTGTCGATCACTGCCGACTTCTGCTACACACCATTTTTCATCTTGACAGGTGTAAATCCCAACTTGCATGTTGGTTTTGTAGTAATATTCTCACCTGTATTTACTACACCCGTTGATAATTGAGTTAACTGCTTTGCCGTGGCACACTCATATGCCTCCGCAAAACTTTCTGGTTGCTTAGCAATAATCCCGTCACAAATATTGCGGGATTTCACTCCAAATATCATCTGCTCAATCAGCATCTTATCCAGTAAAAAAATTTGCCAACTATTCCCCTACATCTTGGTGTATCTGTCGAAATCTGAAACTTTCCGCATAAATGATTCTCCTCTCGTCGAAATGATTTATCAATGTTGTTTTGATTTCTTCATATTTCATCGTGGCCGCGATTTTTGAACAGCCTCCGTCGCAGCCGTACGAATTGCATTTGCCAAGGAAGAAAAAACTGCATTGAACTGCTCCTGGTTCATCGTGCCTGTCCACTTTTGACACCAATATTGTATACTCAGTTTTAATGTAATTCAGTTTATTTCATTAAGAAAGATTGTGATGTAAAGAGTAAACTATGAACTAATAACAAAAGAATATGGAATTGAGAATGTTAGTTAAAAAAGGGCAATCTGGCAGATAAAATAAAAGTGATGTCAATATCGAGTTAACATATAAAATAATATTCAAATTCGAAACTTGAAAACAAAACAAATCTGTAAAAAATTTAGCTAAAATCATCAAAATACCGAATATAGGGAGGTACCATTATATGACGGCCATACCAAAACGTGGACCGGCACAGACAATTTTCTGTCATAGGCTGTAGTATCCATTACGAACTTCACACACCAAATTTGAAACAATTCCGGTGAATAATGTCGCAAAAATCATCAAAATACCGAATACCGGGAGGTACCGTTATATGGGATAGACAATTTTCTGTCATAGGCTGTAGTATCCATTACGAACTTCACACACCAAATTTGAAACAATTTCGGTGAATAATGTCGCTAAAATCATAAAAATATCGAATATCGAAAGGTACCGTTATATGGGCTATACGAAGACGTGGACCTGCACATACAATTTTCTGTCATAGACTGTAGTATCCATTACGACCTTCAAATGCCAAATTTGATGCAATTCCGGTGAATAATGTCGCTAAAATCATCAAAGTATCGATAGGTACCGTTATATGGGGGCTGTACGAAGACGTGGACCTGCACAATTTTTTTTGTCAGAGGCTGTAATATCCATTACGAAATTTAAATAAATTCCGGTGAATAATGTCGCTAAGACAATCAAAATACAGAATATCGTGCGGTGCCGGTACATAGGGGATATACGAAGGTGTGGACCTGCACGGACAATTTTCTGTCATAGGCTGTAGTATCCATTACGAACTTCAAACATCAAATATGAAACATTTCTGGTGAATAATGAAGCTTAAATCTCCAAAATAAATAAAAATTATAATTTTTGAACCTACATCATTTCGTGCGGAAGCTAGAGTGATTTCCACAGATGGACAGGCGGATACATGGACGGACATCGCTAAGTCGTCATGTATGTTTCAAGGTGTTACAAACGGAATGGCATACTTAATATACCCTGTAACAACAATGACATCTTCCTGACTTATCACATTAACAATAGCAACATGTAGTTTTCGCATTTATTGTCGATGTCAATTGATCGCTATTTCCATTAGATTCGTAATTTAGTACGTCCTTTCATGTTTTTTGCTTTATCATTATCACACAAATACTTTTTCCTTTTATGCATACTTAGTACATACACATATACATTATAAAACTTAATAAAGCAAGAGTTTTGACTCTTCCCAAGAGGGTTTATATTTGTTTCGCTTTTCTGGAGACCCAATCGCAGGATTCTGAGTAACGACTAGGACATCCTCTGAGCTATTGAGCTAATACGTCCATATAATGAGACTCAGTATAAGATTGTATATTTGCCTCTTGGAAATTTCCTCTCTATAGACCACATAAAGTTTGATTTACTTAATATTTAGGAGAGCTCGTTTGTTGATGGATCTTACTTTTGCTTGTCATTTTTTTCCAAGGGACGAGAGTTTATTTGAAGACTTATTTTCTTACATCGTGTGGGGGCACCTATATGATATCGCTTTTGGGGGTGTTTACATTATATCCAAATTTATGTTAGGCAAATTTTTTGCGTCAATTCTTTGTTTATAGGAGAGTGGGGTAAGGAGAATGGAAAAAAATGGCTCGTGCTGGCAATTCGATTATAAATTAGAAAGGGCAATGATAAAAAAGTAAGTTGCTGAAATAATCGCCCTGCATAAATGCAAGAGGCAAGTTCAAAGAGTAATATAAAAATTAACACAAGTAAACTCGTCTAGTATAGGTTAGGTTTTAGGATGCGCAGTTGTATGAACAACCACTTCACTCGGAGATCTGCTGATCCATTGTGTATCCTAGTTTGGATGCGATCAGCGTGTCGTCTTTAACCATTTTAAGCTACTGGCTAATTGAAGCATAACTGCTGACTCGGTTTTGGAAAAAAGAGGGCAAGTCGGGCAGAATTTGCTTACCCGTTAGCCTATATTGGCCTCCAAAAATAGTTGCACAGTGGCAGAGTAGTTGCTCCACCGTCTCGGTTTCCTTCTCGTCCTGACAAAGCCTGCAGTATACAGTGTCGTCGCCCCCACTTGGAAGTCACAGCCCTTATATTGCAGTGACCTATAATTAGACCCACCAGAAGCTTTAGGTCAGATTTCGTCAAGGGAATGAGTGACCCTGATCTACGTTCGGAGATCACCGGCCATATTTTCTTAGAGACATTACATCTCCTTCCAGTCAGCCAATTCAGATTAAATCTCCCAGTGCAATGTTTGTGTCGTACTTGAAAGAAGTGACATAAGGGCCGCTTTGCTTAGCTCACAATCTCTAGATTTACTGACTCAGATTCGCGTCTGGCCAATTTATCGCCTCCTCCACCTCCTTCATTGACAATGACCAGGGACCAACAGAGTTTGACAGAAGACTTAAACTTTTTAATTTAATTAGAGGATCACCAAATACTCAAGCATTCACAGAAGACCACAATTCACGTTCCACTTTCCATCTTTGAAACATCGGTATAGACGGATATACCGTTAAAAGGTGGGGTGTCACGGGTCCAGATGTCCCATTTGGGTATATGGATATCCAGTGATTCGAAACTATGCCTAGGTGATATATAATCACTGGTTATATTCCGACCTTCTATGTTCTCCACATTCTTAAGAATGACAGGACACTCTGCAGGGACTGCATCCGCCATTGACCTAGCTGACAGCATGTTCCTCTACAAAAAGGGTTTTAAGTTGAGTCGATGATTGGGATGTCGAGTGCAGATTGGGGTGTGCTCCTTAACGCACCTGTAATTAGTAACGATTCTACGCTTTGGACCTTATAAATACTTTTGCTAAAGGTATTTTTGGCTAAAGATTGCTACCTCTTCATAATTAAGAATTGGACGAACTGATTCATATAGCAATTTGATTATATGCGGCATAAGTCCCCAGCTCTTCCATATGGATTTTTTGTAAGAATAAAGTGCGATTAAGCCCTATCATCGCCCGCTCCTCAATATTCCTTTTTCAATTTAATTTTTTGTCAAGGACGTTACCGATACTTCCATTGAAAAGCTTAACCTAACTCTATCCAGCAAAAGTAACGAAAAATCTGGGATTTCCGGTTTCCTTGTAAAAAGTGCAAGCACAGTTTTGAATTGGTTCACACCGAGTCCGTAACATCGTTCCCATCTAGAATGTTTATAACGAGCTCCCTGCCACGACTTCTGTTCTGTCAAGATCTTTTAGTATGTCGTTTATCACCAGAAGCCTGAGTAATGGTGTCTGAACACCTCCCTGTGGGGTACTCCAAGTAACCGATTTTCTAATAGAGAACACCCCGATTCTTGTGTTGATGATTCTGCTACTGAGCATAACATCAATCCACTCAATTAGGAGTGGTGGTATACCAAGTTTTGTAAGGGAACCATGAATTGCCTCAAGTGTGACATTTTTGAATGCCCCTTCTATGTCAAGAAAGGCTGCCAAAGTGAATCACAATTCATTCAGATTCTTCTCCACAAAACTCACGATGTCATGCTGCGATGTTTCAACAGATTTACCTTTCGTGTAGGCATGTTGAGCAGTGCTTATCGAGATCAAAGGTAGATATTATCTCAACATCTATTAGTCTCTTCAGTATTTTCAATAGAAAATAGTAATAGTAAAACAGTAAAGACAAGCTCTTTCAGTCAATCTTCGAATAGCAGCCATCGGCTGCAGCTGATTTTACCCTCCGGTTCAGCCTTGTCGATGATTGCTACTCGAAGATTGACCGGGTATATGGTGGTATACCAAGTTTTGTAAGGGAACCATGAATTGCGTGAGATTTTTGAATGTCCCTTCTATGTCAAGAAAGGCTTCCAAAGTGAATCAAAATTCATTCAGATTCTTCCCTCATGCTGCGCTGTTTCAACAGATTTGCCTTTCATGTAGGTATGTTGAGCAGTGCTTATCGAGGTCAAAGGTAAATATGATCTCAATATCTATTAGTCTCCTCAGAGTTTTCAATAGAAAATACGAAAGACTGGAGGGAGTAGAGAAGCTGTTCACGGCGCTGGGAAAGAAAGGGGCAATCTCATCGTTGGATCCGATGCCAACGTCCACCAACGAATGCAATCCCACGGGTTCTACGATCCAGTATGTACATGTACATGTTTGCGAGACTACAGTGAATGATAGGACAGTGATGATAGGATCTCAGTCACTTTCAACGAAGTAATGGTGACTGATCCGAAGAGGTGCGCGGAGTATTTCAACCGACAATATGTCAAGCACCCCGAGAGCGACAGGGCGAAGCGAAGAGTACTACGTCGTATCAGATCTCTTCCCACCGAGGACGAACCACCACAGTTTACGATGGTTGATGTTGCAAATGTCATCCGGGGCCCAGACGGAATTTCAGTGGTAATGTTGAAACAGCTGGATACGCCGGGAGTCGAGTACCTAACGAAAGTTCTCAATATGTCGCCCACATAGTGCCCGAACCTGGAAAATGGGCCGGGTGGTCCCGCTACCGAAGCCAGGTAAGGATGCCAGTAAAGGCGAATCGTACAGGCCGATTTCGCTTTTGTCGCCAGTAGCTAAGACTCTTGAGGCTTTACTCCACACCAGCATTAGAGGAAGCTATCCAGTTGCCAACCATCAGCACGAAATTCGTGTACAACATAGTATCACAACAGCATTACACGTCATTTCCACACATATTAGTAGAGGATTGAACCATAACAAGCCGTGTGACAGAACAGTGTTAGTAGCCCTTGGCCTATCAAAGGCATTTGATACGGTCAATCATGCTATACTGTTTGAGGACGTGCGGAGAACCACCCTCCGGCCAAGTTTAAAACGTTGGATAATCAACTATATGTGGACGCCAGTCGTACGTGGAATTCCGGAACAAGAAGTCCAAAGCCCGTAGAGTGAAACAGGGAGTTCCCCCAGGTGGGGTAATATCTCCGGAAGTGTTTAACCTATACCTTTCCGGAATTCCTTGTATTCGTTTGCGGATGATTGTACGATCATGGCGTCGAGCCCAGTGGGCGATGACATATGTATAAGGTTGTACTCCTATCTCTCGAAGCTTGCCGCATACTTCCACGCGAGGAATATGAGAATATCCACCTCGAAATCAACGGGCACACTCTTTACCACATGGTCTGCGAAAATGAGAAGACAGCAGAGTGTGCAGGTCGAGGGAATTTAATACAGACCACGAACTACCCCAAGATTCTAGGGGTCACATTCGCGACAAGATGAAAAGCAGGAAGAAGATCCTCAAAGCGCCAGCCGGTAGCACTTGGGGTGTGGGCAAGGAAACCTTGTTGACCTCTTATAACGCGATAGGTCGGCCTGTGGTCAGCTTTGCGGCTCCAGCGTGGCCCGCGAACTTTAGTGCTAAGCAGTGGAAGCACATCCGGACATGCCAGAACGCTGCCCTGAGAACTGCGACAGGGTGCCTTCTACATGAGGAGGCGAAAGTCCTTCCCTTATGCTTTCGTTGCAGTACCTGCTTGGCTGTTACCATGAGAGTCATCCCAACCATCATATGGTGGATACAACTTCCCCACGCAGGCGTGGCATTAAGGACATACACGATCTAGAGAGGGAGGTCAAACGTTATAAGAGAGAACCTTTAGATCAAGAAGCCTATCAGACAGGTCTGAGTAGCATTTATACCGATGCAGTCGCGGGTGCTATTAGCAGTTACAAAATTAATGCCGAAACACTTACATGTACTACTGCTACAACAACAACCAACGAATGCGATTATGCATCATTCATTCTGCTATAAACTTAATGGTTTTATTTTTTATGAACTGTCAAAATTTTTGAAATATCCACTTCTACTTCGTGGCCAGGTGGGTCAGGTCCCTCATACGGTAGGTAGAGAGAAAGGAAAATGAGAACCCTCCAGGATTTAGATTCCATTCTCGCCACCGTAACGTCTCCTCCATTGTAGTTGCTAAGGAGATAAGATTTAAACTACTTTTGGCAACAATACACATCCTTATCTTATCACCATTGGAGACCGCGTAAGAGACGTACTGCCACTCCCTAGTCCAGTTACCCTATTATTGTATATACAGGGTTCCTGAACCAGTGCTATGTCTACTTCAGCTTTCGTGAGGGATAGGAGGAGTTCGGCAGCAGCTGATGCAGATAAATCTGCATGATGCTAAGTAGCTGCTGTTTTCTTCCTCGTAATGCAACGGCGTTAGCCGAAAACGGATCCAGTCGGCGCCGAAATGCAATTTTCCCACACGAGCTTGAAGGTACTCCTGGCCATCCGTATCCATAGATACTTTGATGACCAGGCACCCTCCTTCAGTGCTTGAACTGACAAGACGCCAGTTGTCTGTTCTGAGGTTAGAGTTTTGCTCGCCCAGTATTGTCAGGATGCGTGCTGGATCCACAGATGGTGGTGGCACCCAAGCTGTCAATACCTTACGGCAGGGGATGTCCTTTAAGGTCACCTCTCCACTAAAGACAAGCTCCCTCAGTCGATCTTCGAATAGCAGCCATCGGCTGCAGCTAATTTTACCTTCCGGTTCAGCCTTGTCGATGATTGCTACTCGAAGATTGACCTGGTATATGGTTTGAGAACACTTGCTCTTCCGCCCTGTTTGGCTTGCCGGTTGTGACTTGACCTCCGCCTTGTGGACCGACTTGCTGACGGACGGAGTGGAAGTTGTAGGTGTAGGCTGAGAAGCCGGGGCCGTAGATGCCTTCATGGCCTCAGGGTGTGGTTCCTCCGTAGACCGACCTCTCTGAGCGTGAAGAGTTGTCAGCTTCCTTTGGAGCTGGCAAGGCTGCGGCTATCACGGGCTCTGGTTTCTTGACCTTCCTGTTTCTGCGCTTCTTGGCAGGTGGGTTTGACCCAGCAGGGTCAGCACTAACCACCACCGCGTGAACATCTACCGGAGTTGTTGATAGCAGATGGTAAGAGAGCTAGAAGAACCTGATTAAGAGAACAGCTTGGTAAATGCGGGTGATTCTTTTCGAACTTTGCAATTACTTTGATGTTCATCTTAATCAGAATCCACTCTCTCTCCGTTCTCTGCGCGGGGTACTGACAGCACCTACGTTGATGGCGCTTGCCTATCGAGGCTTGTAACATCAGAGGTGACTGACGATGATCCCTCCTGGAGTTGTGACTCTGCACAAGTCCCGTTGGGAGTGTTCTTAGTGGCTTCCTCATCCGAAAGTGGTGAGTCATTTCCAAAGCCAGAAGGAACACTTTCCTGACTGAGCCTCAGCGTTTTTGTCTTTCCCAGGAGAGCGGACAATTCTTTACTGTGTTTGTGAATACTGTCATGCATGACGTCACTGTAATTAAGTATTGAGTCGGCTCCTCCCGAGTTAAAAATCGAGTCCTGTAGCCGGTCCTTGGTCGTTGCTTCCTCAGAAGCAATAGTGTCATTGGTGTTTGTTGGGGGATTTGGTTCGACATGGTCGACATTTTGAAGAATTTCTGTAAAATTGATTGATTGATTGATTCTGTACAATTCATTCTTCTGTAAACCTATTGGTTCTATTTTTTATGATATCGAAATTTTCAAGAGTTTCTGTAAAATTGGTCAGATATGTGAAATTATCAGATAAATACATTAAATGTCTTTCTGACGATGGCGTATGCGATTATTCATCATTCATTCTGCTATAAATTTATTGGTTCTATTCTCTATTTTCATGCAAAAGTACCTGGATTCAAACGTGGAACTCCAGTAAAATCGGTAGGAGAATGGTTGGAGCTGTTATATGGGGGCTATGCTAAGACGGGAGCCTATATAGACAATTTTATCCAACGATTGTAATCTATCGCGAGCCTGAAATATCATAATTTTTAGACAAACGCGTAGAAAAATGCGGTTAAAACCATCAAAATGACGAATATCGGGGGGTACCGGTATACAGGGCCATACGAAAACGTGCTGCTATCCATCGGAGCTAGAACCCACACAACAACCTACATATACCAATTTGTAGACAAATCCAATGGAAAGTGTGGATAAAACCATTAAAATACCGAAAGTCGGGATGTACCTTCATATGGGGGCTTGAAACGTGCTGATTTCATCACGTACATTTATACAAACAATGAGAACAACAACAGCGGCCACTGCAAGTGCGACGCTAACAGCACCAACCAACCACCATTACCATGCACACACGACTCGGTCATACGCAGTCAACAAGGCGACAACAGCACTAGCCAACAAACGCAGCATTCATTGGGCGCGTGGTGAACAAAGTAGTTTTCGGTGGTGTGCTGCTCACAGCGTAAGGCTAAAAATTCGCAATGACTTGGTAGAACCGGTCACATATAGTGTTCAGTTTGAGGTGCGATGAGGAAGGCTCGCTACTGCAGGAGCTTGCCAAAGAGTAGCTAGTGATTTTTCTAAAGATCAACGGCCGTCCTCCGACTAATAAAAGCATTAGTCGGGAATACTTTTCCAAGACTGGCTCTCATTAATTTGAGTGGCTGGTAATTCATTTACACAGGAGTCTCGGCTCGCTGTTCCACAGGAACTTCGGTTCGCTGTTCCACAGGAGTTTCGGTTCGCTGTTCCACAGGAGCTTCGGCTCGCTGTTCCACGGAAACTTCGGTTCGCTGTTCTACAGGAGTTTCGGCTCGCTGTTCCACAGGAACATCGGTTCGTTGTTCCACAGGAGTTTCGGCTCGCTGTTCCACAGGAGTTTCGGCTCGCTGTTCCACAGGAACTTCGGTTCGCTGTTCCGTATAATAGTCAAACGTTGGTAGTGGAGTAGACGTAGTTAGAGAATCGTAGCTAGACTAGTTACCTCGCCCCTGTAGCCGACCCGAATAAAAAGAACCCGAGCTGCCGAACGAGCCACGATCCATCTACACAGCGTAACGCATCGGTTGCTGAATCTACCCTCAACGAGCTGCCGAACACGTACGAATGTCAATCCGCTCACGAAGACCTGGACAGCTGCTCCCGATTACCTTCTAATCGTCAACAACCCTCATCACACGAACACCAATATCGTAATTCCTGATCGTCGACAACCGACGACCACAAGTTCCCGATTACCTTCAAATCGACAACGACCATGAGTTCCCGATTACCGTCAACAGAACGCATCACCCGAACACAATCATCATAATTCCTGATCGTCGACAACCGACGACCACAAGTTCCCGATTACCTTCTAATCGTCAACAACCCTCATCACCTGAACACCAACATCGTAATTCCTGATCGTCGACAACCGACGACCACAAGTTCCCGATTAGCTTCAAATCGTCAACGACCATGAGTTCCCTATTACCGTCAACAGAACGCATCACCCGAACACAATCATCGTAATTCCTGATCGTCGACAACCGACGACCACAAGTTCCCGATTACCTTCAAATCGTCAACAACAGTTATCACCCGAACACAATCGTCGTAATTCCCGATCGTCGACAACCGAAGACTACAAGTTTCCGATTACCGTCAAATCGTCAACAGAACGTATCACCCAAACACAATCATCGTAATTCCTGATCGTCGACAACCGACGACCACAAGTTCCCGATTACCTTCAAATCGTCAACGACCATAAGTTTCCAATTACCGTTAAATCGTCAACAGAACGCATCACCCGAACACAATCATCGTAATTCCTGATCGTCGACAACTGACGAACACAAGTTCCCGATTACCTTCGAATCGTCAACGTAAGCGTCACCCGAACGCAACACCGTAATTCCCGTAATCAACCACCCGAGTATTCATTGTGTGCACCCGACGTCATCGTTCTCGAGTCGTACACCCTCCTGCATACGATACGAGTTAGCATCGAATCCCCGATCATCAACTAAGCACCAGTACCTTGAAATCACGAACATCTCCGAAGTCCATTTGCCATCCTATATTCCATATTTATCTTATCGTATTTCAACCCGAGTAGATTGTAATTTAGAATTAAAGATCAATAAAACATCCGATTTTTACCCCCAGGAAAGGGAGAAATCTACTCTTATTATTTCATAAGATTTAGTGGGTCCTTATGGAGACCCTGGATACAGCTGATCTTACCTCAGCCGACGAGAAAATCACGTTACAGGCTATACCTATAACGAGCTACAAATTCCAATTTTTAGACAAATTGGTGGAAATATGTGGCTAAAACTATTAAAATACTGAATGTCTGCAGGTACCATTATATGGGGGCTATACGAAAACGTGGACCTATATGTACAATGTTCCGCCACTAGAGCTAGAACCCATAACGAACTACAAATAAAATTTGTAGAGAAATCGGTGGAAATATGTGGCTAAAACCATAAAAATACCGAATGTTGGGATGTACCTTCATATGGGGGCTATACCTATAACGAGCTACAAATACCAATTTTTAGACAAATTGGTGGAAATATGTGGCTAAATCAAATAATGTGAGCTGTATCGTGATTTCATTGAGACGGACAACGTTAAATCGACTTAGAATTTTATGCTGATTATGCATATATATATTTTATGGGGTCTATGACGAATATTTAAAGGTTTTACAAGCGGAATGGCAAATTTAATATACCATCCTTTCCAAGATGGACGATATAGAAAAGTGTAGATCATAGTAAATACTGAATAATAAATTATTCAAATAACGGCAAACCGAAGAAACAAATATAAAACAAGTAAAAAACATTAAGTTCGGCCGGGCCAAACTTTTAATACCCTCCACCTTAGGGTAAAGGAAACATTAGAAGAAATGTGGCAAAAACCATTAAAATGCCGAATATCGGGAGGTATATGGGGGCTCTACCAAATCGTGGACCTACACATGCAAGGTTCCGCCAACGGAGCTAGAACCCATTATGACCTACAAATACCAATTTTCAGACAAATACGTGAAAAAAGGGGCAAAAATCGTCAAATTACCGAATATCGGGAGGTACCGTTATATGGGGGCTATACCAAAACGTGGACCTATAATTACAATGACTCGCCACACGAACTGGGACCCATTATGATCTACAACTACCAAATTTTCAGTGAAATTTGTGAAAAAATCAGTCAAAAATCATCAAAATACCGAATATTGGGAGCTACCGTTATATGGGGACTATACCAAAACGTGGACCTATACATACAATGTTTCGCCACACGAACTAGGACCCATTATGACTCACAAATACCAATTTTTACACAAATCAGTGAAAAAATGTTGCAAAAACCATCAAAATACCTAATATCGGGAGGTACCGTTATATGGGGGCTATACCAAATCATGGACCCATACATGCAATGTTTCGCCACCGGAGCTGGAACTCATTATGACCAACAAATACCAATTTTTAGACAAATCCGTTAAAAACTGTGGAAAAAATAATCAAAATATCGAATATCGGGAGGTACCATTATATGAAGGCTATACCAAAACGTGGACCTATATATGCTATGTTTTGCCACACATACAGGGACCTGTTATGACCTACAAATACCAATTTTCAGACAAATCCGTTAAATAATGTGGCATAAATCATCAAAATACCGAATATCGGGAGGTACCGTTATATGGGGACTATACCAGAACGTGGACCGATATATCTCATTTTCAATACCAACCATCCTAGACACAATACCAATTGCTCTGCTAAATTTTGGCGCTCTACGTCAAATAATGTGGGCTGTATCGTGATTTCAACAGACAGACAGACGGACAGACAGACAGACAGACAGACGGACAGACAGACAGACGGACATCGTTAAATCGACTTAGAATTTTATGCTGATTATGAATATATATACTTTATGGGGTCTACGACGAATATTTAAGGATGTTACAAACGGAATGACAAAGTTAATATACCCTCCTTTCCAAGGTGGAGGGTATAAAAATAAAAAAACTTGTAGACCAGACATTACATATAAGGTACATTATTGCACTTAATGCTCTTTCTACGAACATCTGATCGAACTCTTTCTTTAGATGACAGTTTTTTCCAGTAGTTACATGTATCACTATAGAGTAAACACAATTATTAACTTCGCTAACGCACAACCGGCAAAATGAGCGATCGCATTTATTGTCATTTGAGATCGATTGTCAGAAATGATTTCAATCGCCAACTTAATGAACGTTCGCTGTTGTGTGCTCGCGCTCGTTTGTAATGTGTGTGCGAACATTCGTTTGATAAACGTTCGTCTGGTAAAGAATTTATCGTGATAAAATACAATCGCAAAATAAGCTCGAATGAGAAGATCGTATTTTGATGGTTTTAACCGCATTTTAACCGTTTGTCAAAAATTATGATATTTAAGGCTCGCGATAGATTACAATCGCTGGATAAAATTGTCTATATTGGCTCCCGTCTTAGCATAGCCCCCATATAACAGCTCCAACCATTCTCCTACCGATTTTACTGGAGTTTGTAGTTTAAAGTGGAACTCGTTTGAATCCAGGTACTTTTGCATAAAAATGTTTTCTTTACACAATGGTATATATTTTTCATAAAATGTAAATAGGCATGTGAAGTGTTCAGTATTTATTTTTTCTTACTGCCCGGTGTGTTTCATGGGACTTGGGCAATTGGAAAAGAAATGGTTATTGCATGTTAGCAGGGACCATAATTATGTCCCATCTAAAAAGCAATAGGATACAGGATGAATAAGCAGTAAAAACAGCAATATTGTAAACACCATCATAAAACGTTCTATCAAACTCAAACATTCGGTCAGATGTAACGTGCTCATGCGAAACGAAAAAGTTGTGGAGAACATTAATTGATCGAAGCTTTGTGTTCGAAACTCGATTGAAAGAAAAAAATCACAGTTGTGATTGCTCACTTCAATTCATGTGTTCGATCAATTCATGTAGCTGAACTCATCATATGCTCTCGAACACTCATGTTTGATTGTAAGCTAAGTGATTCAAACTGAGCGTTCGATTCGATCCGATGCGAAAAAGATTATTTCATTAAGATTAGATCAAACGACTGAATCAACAAAAATCATGTAAGAAACCGAGTATGATTGCATTTTTTCATACTCGTTGCAGCCCTCTGATGCAGAATCACATACTCCATCGTCAGAATGGCATTTTATGCATTTATTTTATAAATCCACATGTCTGAAGAATTTTACATAAATTCTCAAAAATGTCGATCTCCCAAAAATTTTGATTGTCCATAAAAAATAGAACTAATGAGTTTATAGCAGAAAGAATGATGCAGAATCGCATACACCATCGTCAGAACGACATTTAACGCATTTATTTTAAAATCGGACCAATTTTTCAGAAATCCTTCAAAATGTCGACATCCTCACGTCTGAACAATTTTCAGAAATTCTTGAAAATATAGATGTAAGAAAATATATCATAATAGAACCATTAAGTTTATAGCAGAAAGAATGATGCAGAATCGTCTACACCATCGTCAGAACAATATTAAATGCATTTATTTGATCATTCCACACGTCTGAGCAATTTTAAAGAAATTCTTGAAAATGTCGATATACCAAAAATATTGATTGTCCATAAAAATCTGAACCAATAAGTCTATAGCAGAATGAATGATGCAGAATGGCATACGCCAACATCAGAATGACATTGTTTTGATAGTAGGATCTAGTGCGATTCAATTCAAACACATAAATTTGAACTGACACTTAGTATCCAAATTAATTTCCTTGCAAGCACATGAACTTGAAGGAAGCCGCCTAGATAGTAATTAAAACTCTTGGTTTAGTCACTACAAAAGACGACTGAATTTTCTTTATTTCTGGCTGTCTTTATATACATAATTTCTTAACATAATTAATTAAAATGCTATTGATAAATGCTGATATAAATTAATTGTAATGTAGGTCGGCTACTAGTAGACATTAAATGCTATGTAAGCAAAATAAATAAATGTGTTAAAGAAACTTAAAAACATTGCAAAAGTGAATGAACCAATGGCCAATGAACTAAAATAAAGAAAATTAACTGTAACAATAAAATAGTCCAAATATGTGATATAATAATGCTGTATAAGCAGTTTAAAACTTATAAATATGTAGGTGTGCTTGATTTTTGTATTTATTGTTTGTTTTGGTAACTAAATCTAAAGTATGTTTATAGAACAATAAAAAAAAAATATTTATGTATGTTTTAACATTCTCCGCCGCGTTGACATTGTTCAATGAGTGCGCCTGGGTTGGATGCATGTGGGAATGACTCCATTGTAACATCGATGAGATCTTATAGCTGGTGTAGGTATGAATTGAGATGGCTTCTTAAATTTTGTGTGGATCCTCCAACTCAGCAGGCCAAGTAAAATAAGAATGCAGCAAGCTAAAGATGCGTAGCTAACTGCATGATGATGTTGATTTGATGAGTGTATTAATTGTGGTAGGTGTTTTAGAGTTGATTCGTGCAACTGTTTTTGTATATTATCCAATTCTTCTTTATGAATCTTGTAAGAGGTGGTATTGGTATTTGTTGAAACCTTTTCAATTTCCTCTTGTTGACTTATATATTGAATGCCTTTCAATGTATGTATGTAAACTACTGGAAGCTGCAAAATGTCCATGTATCGTAACAAATTTGTTTTTTATTACGCAGTTAGGACCAATTTCCATTATTCCGGAATTTTTAATGATGATGAGGTTGGTTTCAGATCCGCATACCATTGAAGATTCAATATCGGCTGTAGTAGCAAAGATCCATTTATTTTGATGATGTAATTGACTCCAAACTGCTGTTCCAGTAATTTTGTGAAGACGGCAATTGCTAGTTGATTGGTTATTGAAGATATTGATCTCGCAAGGGTTAACAAGTGCATTTTTCTTGAGCTTTGACTGCTGATTTCTGCAAATATATACATCATCGTTTGGTTTGAGGCAGCTTGAAATATCCTCTGATTTGACAAGAATATATTCTTCTCTATGTGCATCGGTAGATATGTATTCCGTTTCTGGTTGAATGGCGATTAAGGTGTCATTTTGTATTGTTGGAACTGCAACTATTTTGAACAACTCAAAAAACTGTTGGTTAACTAAGGGTATCTTCACTTCAAAAATGATTTCATATTTTGTAACTGCCCCTTTGACACTCATAAGCTTATAAAGTTGAATCAAATTGTCACCTGATGTTGGCAAAGCATGTGAAATTGGAAGATTAGCCTTAATGACACTAATTTCTTCTTTCAATTGATGAGGAGCCAATAACAGGGGACTTATTTTTCCATGATGAGTATCAGTAAGTACATTAATGATTTCGGCCTGTGTTCTCTGTAGATTTATTGCGGATAACATTAAATGCGTTGATAGAAGTCCAAACAGTTGAGAATTTTTGAATTGGGAGGATTCTTCAGCTATATCGTTATTGTGTTTGTCAGTCATTTTCAAAATCTCCCGTATTTTTGATGAGTGTTAATCTCATCCTGCTTTATAACATTAATAGTTGAATGAATTATTGAAGTCTGATTTTTCAATAGACTGATTATGTGGTCCTTTTCGCCTTTTGCCTGGTTGATAGTCTGTGACATTTCTTCCGCATAGTCCGTATCAAGAACGCCAAAAAGTAAGTGCGCAATATTCCCAATTATGTTGAATGGAGATCTTTTTACACGTTTGTTGATGAATAATTCTTTGTCTTGTAGTAATTCATTTTTCGTCTGCTTCAGGTTGTTTACAAAAATGTTGCACATCTCATGCTGATGCATTACATGGCACATTTGCTACAACGTTTGTAAGCCGGATGCCAATGACTCTATTTCCGAAACAAAGAGATTTAAGTCATAATATACTAACATCTTCCATTCTGCCGTATTCAGTTTCATTGTTCCTAACCCTTCAAAATATAATCCCGGATCATTGTGAAATTGTGTAACTTTCAAATTGTTGCACAGGACCATAGGTATTAGGAACAATGTTAATAATACTGATAGTATTATAGGACTGTTTGCAATTCTCACTCTTTTTGCCGGAATGACATCTCTTCCATGTTCATCTGTTACCGATTTTTTCTTGTAGGAAATTGTGCTTTCTTGAGTTGTAGCTTTGTCAATTATATCATTATCATGATCTTCTGGAAACAGTGGTGCTAGTCGATGGATTGGGTTGGGGTTTTTATTTCAGCAACTCTTACAGCTCCGTCATCACCGAAAAATACGTTAAGAACTCTCCCTAATGGCCACTTCATTGGAGGTAGATTGTCTTCCTTTATAATGACCATATCTCCTTTTCTAAGATTGGACATCTTTTGCCTCCATTTGTTACGTTGCTGGAGTTCTTGTAGGTATTCTTCCGACCACCTTTTCCAGAATTGGTGCTTAATATGCGAAATTAACTTCCAGTGTGTTATCCTGGATGTTTTCGAAGTTTCTGCTCTACTATCTACCTGCGAAGTTAGAGCTTCGCCGATTGGGAAATGTCCCGGCGTCAATGCTTCAAGGCAATCTGGATTGTTTGAAAGAGGTGTGAGCGGACCCGAATTTAAAATAGCTTCGATTTCTACTATTATTGTCTCTAATTCTTCATGAGTAAGTGTTTCCGTTGAAACACTACGGACCAAGAGACGTTTTGCGGACTTCACTGCAGCTTCCCATAAGCCTCCGAAATGCGGAGCTCTTGGTGGAATGAAATGGAACTGTATGCCCTTGGAACTTGCAGCTGATAAAAGTAGCTCTTGCGCCTTGTCCGAATATAAGGTTTCAGATAATTCCTCTAAACTATTTTTGGCTCCAACAAAGTTTGTAGCGTTATCGCAGTATATATTTTGGCAGTGACCTCTGCGAGCTATAAATCGTTTAAGAGCGCCAATGAATGATTCGGTTGATAGGTCCGATACGAGCTCTAAATGAACAGCCTTTGTTGCAAAGCAGCAGAATACAGCGACATAAGCCTTTGACCTGACCTTGTAATGTATCCAAAATGGCCCACAGTAGTCGACTCCAGAGTTGATAAATGGTCGAGCAGGAACTACCCTTGTTGCTGGCAAATTTCCCATTATTTGTTGATACAGTTGTGGTCGCGCTCTATTACATTTTATGCATCTTTGAACAGTAGACCTTGCTGTTATCTTGCCTTTTATTGGCCAGAATCGCTGTCTTATTGCGTTTAACAGGGCTTGAGCTCCACAATGTTTATTTTCTTCATGAACTGTCTTAAATAGCAATTTCACCAAAGGATCATTATAAGGCAATATCATTTGGTGTTTCGCATCCATTTGTAGCATAGCATGTTCCAATCTTCCTCCAACGCGAAGAATGCCTTCATCATCCAAAAACGGTGATAAACTGCATAGCGAGCTATGCTTATTAATCTGCTTTTCAGCCTTCAATGCGTTGATATCAGCTGCAAATTCGGATGATTGTACGGCTTGAATTATTCGACGAAGGGAATCGTCTAATTCGTTGGAAGACACTGCTATATGTTGAGGCCGGTGTGCCTTTTGCATACGTGCATTGCTGGTGAATCTAAGCACGTATGCCAAAATTCTTTGTAACTTCCTGAATGAATTTTTGTGCTCGATCATATGTATTAGATGCATGTCAGAAGCTACTATTGACGTCGTAGCTGCAGTCTTTAACTCCATGCTATTTGTTATATCCTCTTGCGGAGAGAATTTGGTCGGCCATAGTTCTTCCTTTCCATGAAGAAAAACTGGACCATGAAACCATAATCGGCATTTAGAAAGATCAGCTGGCGAGAGTCCTCGGGATAAAATGTCGGCAGGATTTTCTTTTGACTTAACGTGGTTCCATTGTTCTGGCACTGTTAAGTTTTGTATGGTGGATACCCTATTAGCCACAAAAGTCTTATATACGTTGGACCTTGATTTTATCCAGGCGAGTACTATTTCAGAATCAGTCCATAAAAACATCGGATTATTCTGAAGCCTTAGGTCATTTTTCACCCTGGTAGCCAGTTGAGCTGCTACCACTGCGGCACATAGCTCTAATCGTGGTAGAGTTTGTTTTTTCAAAGGAGCTACCCTGGATTTAGCACAGATCAGACGTACAACGACTCGTCCATTTTTTCCAATAAAACGAATATAAATAGCCGCGCCAAAAGCTCTTTCCGATGCATCGGCAAACACATGCAACTGGATTTTCGTCGGGATCTCCCCACAGAATACATGTCGCGGTATCTTAAAGTTGTTGAGACCTTCCAATTCCCTTCGAAATGTTTTCCAAGTGGCACAAAGTTTTTCGGGTAATGCTTCGTCCCAATCTAATGTATGTTGCCACGGCTGCTGAATAAATATTTTTGCCTTCACCACAATCGGTGCAAGTAGGCCAAGCGGATCAAATAATTTTGCTAGTTCAGACGTAACTACTCGTTTTGATAGGATTTCATTATGATCAATGTTCGTTTTTACACAAAATTGATCTGCTTGCAGCATCCAATATAATCCCAACGTCGTTATTGTTTGAGATTCGTTGAGATCCAGGTTCACTTCTCAATCGCTATGTGGTATGTCCTTCAGCAATCTTGGTGTATTGGATGACCATTTCCTTAGAATGAAGCCGTGTTGTTTCAAGATTGTTACTAACTCCTTTTGTATTTCAATAGCTGTACTTAGGCTATCTGCACCGCCGAGACCGTCATCCATATAAAAATTATCTTTCAGCATTTGTGAGCCTAATGGATAACGCTCCATGTTCTCGTTTGCAATCTTTTGTAAGCATTTTGTAGCCAGATACGGTGCTGAACGTGTCCCATATGTGACCGTATTAAGTTTGTAATAACTGACTGGATGGGATGGATCCTCTCTCCAGATAATTAGCTGATACCTTTGATCATCGGGATGCATTAAAATCTGCCTGTACATCTTTTCAATATCGGTTGTGAAGACGAATTTTGGCAATCGAAACCTCAGCAAAATAGAAAACAATTCACTTTGTACGATTGGTCCTGTATACATTAGATCATTTAACGATTGACCAGATGAAGTTTTCGCTGATGCGTCAAATACAACCCTAAGTTTTGTTGTTGCACTATCGGGCTTAAGAACACAATGATGCTGAATAAAATATTTAGGATTTGATACGGTACACACGTCAATCTTTTGCATGTGTCCTAATTGTTCATATTCTCGCATAAATTTAATGTACTGACTTCGGATATCTTCCTTCTGTAGAAGTCGGCGTTCAAGGCTCATAAATCGGTTATAAGCCATTGCATGTGATTTCCCCAATGCTGTTGGAGATTCTTGAAACAGAAGGCTGACGATGAAACGACCATTCTGATCCGTCTTAACATGTTGATTGAAGTGAGATTCGCAAAGGGTTTCTAATGGAGACATGACCTTTTCAGTTGATTTCACTTCCTCAAGTTTCCATAATTTTTCGATAGCTTGTTCCAGTGATGTTTCACTAAAAATTGCGCATGTTAGCGCTGCTGATGTGTCGTCCGTTGACGATTGTTGAATTAAACCACCTACAATCCAGCCAAGCGCAGTATTTTGGAGTATGGGTTGATGACCATTTAGTTTTATTGTGCCTGGTTGCATTAAACTGAAGTAAAACTCAGCTCCGAGTAAAATGTCAATTTTTCCTTGAACGTTAAAATTAGGGTCTGCTAATCTAATATTCTTGGGAATTTGCCAGTTTTGTATATCCAAATCATGATTTGGTTGCGGAGGTATAATTGTGGGCAAAACAAATGCTTCCAAATTTGTGGAAAATTCAGAATTGCTTGATAACATTTGTATGTTTACCCGATGATAAGCCTTCTTCTGAATCCTTCCGACTCCGGAAATAGATAAAGAGGCATCTGCTGTTCTAAGTGACAATTTTTGTATGAGTCTTTCCGTCACAATGTTCACTTGCGAACCCGAGTCTAACACCGCTCTAAATTCGCCTGACATACCGTTAGTCGCTTTGATGATGACTCTAGCCGTTGCTAGGATTACCCTTTTCTGATCTTCTGCTGATGCCGAAGAAACTGCAGTAACGTTGACTGGTGCGATATCGATTTTTGTTGGTGGTGATTGATTTGAGGCCTTCGGCGACGGTTGAGACTTTTTTGGCAAATGTAGCAATGTATTGTGCTTATTACTACATATTTTGCAGTTGCCAGAAAAACAAGTTTTTGCTGCATGGTCCGATTTGAAACAATTTACACACAATTTATGTTGCTGTATCCATTTCAATCGCTCACCTTCTGTCATTGCCAAGAACTTCTTACAATGAAAAATTGGATGGGAGTCGTTCTTGCATAGTTTACAACTCCTGTGATCCTCCACTGATGTTACGGACGAAACAGTTTTGGTTGAACCCTTGTGAGTAGATGCCGCTTTTCCAATCGATTCCATTGATTCAAATTGCAGTTCCAAAAATGCAAACAGCTCTTTCATAGTAGGAACTTCCTTCGGTTTCGCCAGTGATTGCATGAATCGTATGTACAGAGCGTGATCCAATTTCTTTGTGATCAATTGAATCAATAGAGCATCCCAAGACGTTGTGTCGATTTGAAGATTGTTGAGGGCTAGCATGCATTCCTTTGTAGTGTCATGCAGAGCCTCGATGGAGGCCGTTGATGAAGTTCCATTTGGTTGACTCAGAATCCGCTCTACTAGAGTGGAAACAAGAACCCGCTTATTGTTATAACGTTCTTGCAGCAACATCCATGCCGTTTTGTAATTATCCTCTGTCAAGGATAGATACTGATTAGTTTGCCAGCCTCGCCAGACAAATTGGTTTTAGATACCACATTTTTTGAACACTTGGAAGAGACTGTTTGTCTACCATCTCCAAGAAAAGTTCATAGAACTGACGCCACTTCAAACAATCCCTATTGAATTGAGGAATTGTTACCTTTGGTAGTGGGAGTGAACTGTGTGCTATAATGTCACTCCCTAATTGAGGTGCAATGGTCACGGTTTCGCTGCATTTGTCTTTCAAGACTGCTAGTTTTATTAAGTTGTCTTGTACCGAATCTTCCAGTATATCGTAGTTTTCTTGACTTAATCCAATTTTCGATGGATCTTCAATCTGCTGCAATATTTCATCGTAGAGCTCCGTTATTTGATTCCATAGCTTTTTTATAGTATCTTCTTTGATGCTATAAAATTGCTTCGGCTGTTCCGCTTCGATTGTGCCCAAGCCTTGCAAGTGACGACTAAGGGCACTCATTCGAGCATTTATCATTCTGACAATCCCATCAACACGGGAAGGTATTTTGTCTACTGCGACAACTTCAGTCGATTTCTCTCTCAAGGTGGGAACTGGCTTACTTTTGGCTGACCTCAGTTTCTTCATATTCCATTGTTGAGCTGAACTTCTCTCCAATCGTTCTATATAGATTCCGAGCATTATACGGATCATTCTCTGACAATGATGGATCATCGCGAATTCTGTTTTCTGCCTTCTCAAAATTCTGCCATAACAGCCTTAGTTCATCAAGTTTGCTCTTGTAGAACTCTTCCGTTCTCCTTTCAAGAGGTGCCTTCTTTATAGTAGAGACGAATTTTTCGAAATTGCTGCCTCTTTCTTCTTGCTGAGAAATAAGCTCTTGGACGTTTGCCATTATTGTTTGTTGATTTGTCAGCGAGTAGCAGCAGTTGTTGTATGATGATTAGTTACAGGCAATTTCCTCCTGGTTTTCCTCCAGAGCTCCAAAAAGGGGGTTTTTGAAATTGGTACGCGTGCGTTACGTCCTCACACCTTGTGGATAACGTCACCAAAAAATGTTTCGGTTTAGTTACCGTCAGGACCACGTCGGGGTCACCAAAAAATGTTTTGATAGTAGGATCTAGTGCGATTCAATTCAAACACATAAATTTGAACTGACACTTAGTATCCAAATTAATTTCCTTGCAAGCACATGAACTTGAAGGAAGCCGCCTAGATAGTAATGAAAATTCTTAGTTTAGTCACTACAAAAGACGACTGAATTTTCTTTATTTCTGGCAGTCTTTATATACATAATTTCTTAACATAATTAATTAAAATGATATTGATAAATGCTGATATAAATTAATTGTAATGTAGGTCGGCTACTAGTAGACATTAAATGCTATGTAAGCAAAATAAATAAATGTGTTAAAGAAACTTAAAAACATTGCAAAAGTGAATGAACTAATGGCCAATGAACTAAAATAAAGAAAATTAACTGTAACAATAAAATAGTCCAAATATGTGATATAATAATGCTGTATAAGCAGTTTAAAACTTATAAATATGTAGGTGTGCTTGATTTTTGTATTTATTGTTTGTTTTGGTAATTAAATCTAAAGTATGTTTATAGAACAATAAAAAAAAAAATATTTATGTATGTTTTAACATATATATATATATATATATATATATATAAATATATGGATCTAAATAGAACAATAAAAAAAATATTTATGTATGTTTTAACACACACACACATATATATATATATATATATATATATATATATATATATATATATATATATATATATATATATATATATATATATATGGATCTAAAGCTAAAACTGTAGATGCATACGTTGCAATAAGCATTTTGAAAACACTCGAATTTCAGTATTCTCTGAACAAAGAAAAAAAATTTAAATCGTATGGTATCATAGCCCTACCTTGATTTTATTGTTCTATGGCTACTGCTACCAATCGAGAATACAAACGAAAAACGTACAACAAACAAAAATAAATCAGTCAGCACGATCTACCATGATCTAGTTGCCATTATTAAAACTGATATGTCAGAAGCTCCAACATCATGTAATAATAATGTACTTTACTCGTGGTTAATTTTATATGAAATTGGAGCATTTGGAAATTGAATTAAAACGTAAAGCGTGAGCTGAAGCATTTAAATATGAATATTGCTTTCCAAAGTTAGGGTAGACAAACAAAAACCCAAAAATTGATAATTAAAAAAAAACAGAAGAATTAACAGATAAATGAAATAAGGCCCAGATCTAACCCAAAAACATTACATAAGACCCACGTGTATATGAATTACAAATTTTGAAAAAGACAAAATATTATTACACACAAAATTACAACCAATGTATGGACTTCTAAATAATATATGTAAGCAAAATAAAACATATCCACTAAATACATTTAAAAACTAAATAGTTCTTATAAAAACAATATATTCTGAAGTTTAGCAAGATGAGTTGAGTATTTGTTAGTCATTGGTAAGTCACTTTTGGGGTCACACAAGTCTGATGGCTCAGAAAATACCATGGATGATTGTAAAAGTCATATGGGTAGTTAAAAAAACAATAGAGGTTAACATCTAAACCTTACTTAGTGGAGACTGTATTTGTATTTTTTAAATTGATATGCCAAAGGTGCTATATATCGAAATTACACATTCCGGCGGGATAAGCCGCAGTTTAAGACCTCAATACCATGTCCGCTCAACTAGATTGTTACAAGGCAAGGCAAGGCAACTTCAGCCATGAATGTCAATATTTAATAGTAGTTACACTCTAAGGCAAATTTCAAAACTGCATATACCGCAGCATTGCCGATTTTTAAAATGCAAATGAAGGTTTTTGGTTTTGAAAAGGGTTTTTGGCAGCACTGGTGCAAATAAATAAATCTAACCAATCACAAAATGTTTTTAATAAGTAAAATGCGACTGATGATTGCATACCGCTAAGCCGAGGATGGCGGCATTTTTCATTCATTTAATATAATCCATTATATAGAATACATCTTTCCTTTCGGGCTGTTCCTATTTTTAGATTGTTTTTATGAATATTTATGTGAGTCATGGTCTTAGCCACACTGTCATGGTTTTAAGATGTATCGATAATAACACAATAAGTCTTCAAAATTATTTTATCTTTTTGTTCACATATTACATTTTTTTTCAAATATATTTCTGCTTTTATTAAAGTTATCCTCCAGACCTGTGGTGCTACATATGGTTTTATAAACATTTATAAAACACTTTTTAGTCTTCGCTGAGAGGGGTTAGCAAAACTGTTGTTGCGCGAGGATAGAGCGCCATCTACCAGCACAGAAGTCCGCATTTATTGTCCGTTATTGCTTGTTTTCATAATTCTATTTATAGCAATGTTTGCCAAACCCCGTTTTAACCTTTTTTGGCTTTATTAAGTGGGATATTCTGTAATACAAATAAATAGAAGTAGTACACGTTTTTAATGTATATTTCTTTATTTGATACAAGTTAGTTTTCATCATATAAAGGAGTTGAATCGCCTAAATTCATAGAATGTGGTGAGGTATTCGTACGCGGAGTACTTCGAATAGACCGAGGACTTCTTGTGGTGTATGCAAGGAAACATTTTGGGCGTATCATACCCAGCGTTGCTTATTCTTGATAAAGAGTTAAGCTGGGAAGTGGACACTGGAGTGTTTGTCACAATAGGGTCAGAATAATGATCTTTAATCCATTTAAGTAGGCCATTTAGTGAATCAATTTGCCCTCTAAAACGAAACCCTTCTGGAATTACAGTTATGTATTCATGTCGGCTTTTGTTTTTGGGTAAGTATGATAGCAAAAATTTTCCAGGATAATTTGTGGATGCTGAAATAAAATAGTGTATTTTTCTGGGGTCTTTTGTTTTTTCTTCTTTCAATAACTCTTCCATCTTGTCCTTATGTCCGCCTCCTGTATCACGATAGTACTTATAAGTGAGTAGTTCTCGAGCACAAGCTGCCATGGGATTAACATGTCTTGCTATAATTTCATCCAAATCTTCAAACTCTTCGTTTCCAATCCATAGCCTTTGGCCTAAACTGAAGGCGTTTTCTTTGCCTTCCTCGCGAACATCTATGTGCTGATAAATATCATTTTTTACTTTCCACGTTACAGTTAAGTGATCTGAACCTTTACTCGATGGTCGAACAATTACTTCGCCCTGATCCATATTTTCCATTATTTTTACAACTTCGGCATAAGATTTGTTATGAAAAGAAGGATGTATAATTACCCGCTTTACATATTTTTGTTTTGTTCTAACTTGTTTCTGATCTTTTTCTTTAGAGTTGTCTACTTCTTCTTGCTCATAATCATAAAATGGATCTCGCCTTGGTCGCCATTCGTGATTTTTGTCCATTAGATCAGAAATCTTTGATGAACAATCAACTGAAAAACGATCGACATCTATTTTGATAATTCTTACATGTATTGCTTGACCGGACTGAACTCTTTCTTCAGGATTTTTAATGTGTTAATCGGATAATTTTTTAATATGTATAAAACCCGACAGACCATTGTCGAGACGAAGTTTGACACCAGTAGCTTGGCCAGGACAAGCACCAGCATCGAAATTATTCCAAACTTCCGATAATTCTGGAAAATCGTCTGTTAAACAAAAAGGACATTGCCAATTACCGGTCTCATCATTTCGAACCGGATTTGCTTGGTCTAATTGTTCTCCTTGTGGCTTACGATGAGAAATCCCTGCAACCGTGGCTAACACCATTTTTCCAACATAAAACGATTCAGGTGTTTCTTTAGTTAACATATCGAACAGTTCTTCAGAATTTGCTGAGCGATATGGAATTCTGAAGTCTTTGTACAATGAATTCAACTCAGATCTGATATCATATAGTGTTATGCTCTTGTTTCCGAAACCTTGTCGTTCGAGCCCTACAGCAAATGCATCAAGATCGAGATCTTGTGGTCTTTCGGGGCTTTCTAAAATTTCTTCTAACGCACCGGCGGGATTGGATTCTTTGTCGTCATATTCCATTGCATCAATTGCCATTTTTCGAGCCCATTCATATGTTTCCGGATGTACTCGAGATCCATCAAGAACCTCCACATATGCTTCTGTACTATCACCAAGCGAGCTTGTATCAATTTTTATAAATCCAGAACAGTTTATAAATACTTTGGGACCTAGGTGACATAATGTCATTAACTGAGTTCTGTTTTCCAATCTTTGATTTGTCTGTTTAAGAATTTTTATTAAGGCTAGCCCTTTTCTTGGACCAAGTCCACATAGGAATTGTACCATATTTAATGTGTACGAATTTTTTACAGCCATATTTATGTCCACACCTACCTCATAAGTTTGATTTATGAATTCTATGTAAAGGTATTCCAGGAGTTCCTTTTAAAACTAATCTTGCAACTAGTGGTAACGCGAGCAGAGTATTCCTGCATCAATACCGCAGAGTTGGGGAACCGGTATTTTGCGAACAAGTGAAACGGAAGGCACTTTTGAAATACCATTGCATTCGCTTAATAAACCAGGTCGTCCGAGCAAATCATTTTCGGATTCGAGTGAACAAAAGAATAAAAATTGAAGAGATTCGATTAAATATTGATGGTGAAATGATTTTACATGCCACACAAGTTGTATTGCAAACGAGGGGACAAAGAAATGCCTCAAAATTGCTCAAAGAAATAGGAAGCTCAAAAACAAAGGCTAGTAAGAATAGAAAAGCCTATTCCAAGACCAATGAAACAATTGCTCCTTTGACCCCATCCCAAGCACTCAAAATGTTCGTAGAAGCTGATCGAACAAGACGACAATATGAAATAATAAGGGCAACTAACCCGAAGCATTACCCTTGTTACAACCTTTTGTTGAAAGCAAAACAAGAGTGCTACCCACCAAAGGTGCTCTTGAGTTTGGCAATTCGGTATTGCACGCAGAAATACGTATTTTTGAAAGCATTCTGCATTTGGCATATAAATTGCCCGTGAAGAAATATGGAAAGAAAAGGACACAGGAAGAAATAGCATTAGAAGAAGAAAGGAAAAAAGAAATCCAAGAAAGATTCCGCGTGGAAACTGTGCTGTTGGTGGGCATGCCTAAAGTCAATTTTGATAATACCAATGATAGCAATACGAGTAGGAGACTTTTTAAAACACAGGATTAGTGGCGGACATAACAGGCATTAACCATTTAAAATCTTATTAGAGGCGACTTCAAGTGGACACAAAATAAATACATCAAAATTCAAAGAATATGCCTTAAACACCGCGCAACTGTTTGTGGAATTATACGACTGGCATCCCATGACTCCATCAATGCATAAATCACTATTACATGGAGTAACCATCATAGATAATGATAATAAATAATGTACTGCTTCCAATCGATCAATTGTTGGAAGAGGCTGCACAAGCTCGAAATTAACATTTTCAGTCATACAGACAGAATTTTTCAAGAAAATTTTCAAGGGAAGAATGCAACTGTGATGTTTATCAAAGATTGCTTCTTACTTTAGATCCACTCATAAGTAGTGAAAGATCGTTAAAGAAAACTTCACACAAGATGTTTTCCAGTGAAGTTATAGAACTATTAGAACCTGCCGAGCTCCACACACAATCATGCATTGAGCACGAAGAAGTCGAGATAGAATCATCTTTGAATAAGACAATTTAATCTATTTTTATTTATTTATAATTTATGAAAATAAAACGTGCTTTTGTTATAGAAAATATGTTTTTCTTGTTTACTTTGTTAAATTAATACATAATTTTTTTTAGAATAATATATTTTAAAGCCATTAATGTCCAAACATATTTTTGGCCGCCTAAATGTTTCAAATCGACCACTGTGCGTCGCTTCGATTCAAAAATGGTATTACGGAAAGGCTTGGCGTTACATATCTTAAGTTCAAGTGAGGATGAAGAGGGGAATGTATTAGTAGTGCAGCGGCGAGTGCTAAGACAGCAAACAAACATATTTGCATTGTCTGCTCAAAGTATATATTTCAATTAATTTAATTAAAATATGTACTCAGTGTGTTCTTTTAGATTTTCAAATTACTTCAGATTTAACAAGGACTGTTTTCAGCATGTGCTAAAAGAAATTTCGCCAAAGTTGCCAAGTAGGCGCTGATACAAAATACAACCACTTCACTCGGAGACCTTTTGGTCCATTGTGTTCATCCTGATTAGGAAGAGATAAAAGTAGACTAAAGATAGGAGAAGAAATAAAATAGCTATGAGTGAAGAAGTAAACAAGTAAGTACGAAATTGTATAGAGAATGGAGAGTTTAAGAGATTTGTGTCTACGGCGTGTTAACACATCGTCTTTAGTCACTTTAGTCGTTTGGCTGGCTCAGTGTCGGAGAGGGAAGATAAATCCGACAGTATTCGTCAGCAGATTCATTTCCAGGTATGTTACAATGTCCAGGGACCCAACAGAGTTGAATAAACGATTTAGTCTTTTCCAGAGCATTCCTGCAATCCAGAACCGCCTTAGATTTGATTGTTCAAGCCTTCAGGGCCGCTTGACTATCGACATATATAGTCACCGGTCCGTCCAGTTCATTGACTCTATTTGCCAGCAACTCTATGGCCTTCCTGACAGCAAAAATTTCTGCCTGAAAAACACTAGAGTCGTTGTTTAATTTGAAGTATCGTCGGATATTTAGACTTTCACAGCAGACTCCGGCCCCCGTTCCACTTTCCATCTTTAATCCATCAGTATAAATAGCTATCCCGTAAAAGGTGGAGTATCACGAGTCCAAATGTCTCTGTTAGGTATGTGAATATCAAGTGGTTCAAAGCTGTGCCTAGGTGATATATAGTCACTAGTTATAGCCTGATTTACTATACTATCCACATACTTGATAATAGCGGAGTCTCCGAATGGTTGACCCCGCCATTGACCCAGCTCATTGAGCCGCAGGGCACACCTAGCAGCTTGTTCCTCTACGAGTAAACCTAACGGTTTTAAATTGAGTAGGGTATATAGTGCGGATTGGAGTGTGTGCTTCTGTAATTAGTAGCGATGCAACTCTTTGGACTTTATCAACGCATTTCCTGAAGGTGGTTTTCCCTAGGGAATGCCACCAGAAAATCCCCCCGTAGGTTAGAATTGGTCGGAGGACAGACTCATATAACCATTTGATTATGTGTGGCTTGAGACCCCAGCTTTTTCCTATGGAGTTTTTGCAATTAAGCCCTCTTCGCTCGCTCTTCGATGTTCCTCTTCCCAGCTTCTGGTCTAGGATGGTACCGAGGTATTTAGCTTCCGAGGAAAAGCTTAGCAGAACATCATCAAGGATAGGCAGCGAAAAACCGGTATTTTCCGCTTCCTTGTGAAAAGTACCAGCTCAGTTTTTGATGGATTCACGCCAAGTCCATTGCAGCGTGCTCATCTCGAAAGTTTAACTAGAGCTGCTCCCTGCATAAGATCTGTAACAGTCTGCGGAAATTTCCCAGCAATCAGCAAGACAACATCATCGGCGTAAGCCACGACTTTGTCCTACCTTCTTCCAGTTCGATTAGAATTTTGTTTATCACCAAAAGCCAGAGTAGTGGTGATAGAGCCCCTCATTGCGGGGTGCACCTAGTAACAGATTTCCTGACAGAACACTCCCCGATGCTTGAGTTGATGATTCTGCTGCTGAGCATGACATCAATGCAATCAATTAGGAGTGGTGGTATACTATGTTCTACTAGGGAACTGTGAATTGCATCGAGTGTGCTCTTAGGTCTAAAATTAAATTAGCCGGCTTAACTCCAGTGTAGTAAAAACTCTTCATTTTTTTTTTAATTTTTTTTTCAGTGGTATGTATTTTTAACCTCATTCCGGGATACCATTTTTTGGGGACGGACCTGTAACCCTAATTTTTGACCCGATAATCCGGGTCCAAGACCGGATCCACTTACCCAATATATTATGATGGGCCTTCATGTGACCCCATAATGTGGATAGGTATTTTCATAAGCGATATAGGTATAACATATATCGGATAAGTGGATTCGGTTTTGAACCTGAACTTTCGAGTCAAAAATCTGGGAATCATATTAATAGTTTCCCGGAATCATGGTAAAAATACCTTCCTCTGGAAAAAATTTCGAAAAAAAAAAAATCGAAAAGCTTTTACTAAACTAAAGTTGTTTCAATTGGCCACAGCAGCATTGAGGTTTTCAGCATTGGGATCTTATTAGACCAGTGTCGGAAATGACTTCAATATTTCCAAATTGTTTTGCTGTTGTTATTTTCATGGTCAAATGTCAAATACAAAATTTTTTAAAATATCAACGTCGACTAAAAAATACAACGTCGTCACAATTTCTTACGGACAGATAATGCTGTAAAAACGACTTCACATCGACAATGAACGACAAAAAACGACAACCCCAATACCATTATTGTCGCCTCGACTTCATTTTGCGACGACGTCGACAACCGTAATAGGGCAGATTAATAATCTTAAATTAAAAGTCAAACAGCTACAAAAAAAAAAAAATAATAATAAAACAAGACAAATTTCATAACATATTTAGAAATTGTTATAAAAAAACATTTTTTTATATTGTTATAGCATACAAGAAATAAGTGTTAAGTCCGCACTATAGAGACTCGGGAAACAGGTACCAGTTCGCATGTGTGGCTGTCAAAAGCATTTATTCTGATGTCACGGTCGATTAATACGAGCGGAGAGCGACCATCGGCTGTTATGGCGGCCCACATCATCACCATGGCCGGCGCTTGAGTTCTGGTGGCCAACCGAAGGTGCACATTTTCATCTGACCTCTTTGGCAAGTAAACACGATCATTTTGTTTGTTTACAAACTGCTGGACAACGAATGTTTTCTCATCGGAGAAATTCGGCAGTTCACCACTTTCGGCCAGGCGAAGCAACTCTTTAGCTCATTTGAGTCTATTTTCTTTCGGTTGCGGTGTAAGTTCTTGCACTTTTTGGAATTTCATTGGCTTTACCCCGAGCTCATTTTTTAATATTTGCCGAACGGAATATTGCTATATGTTCAGCTCACGAGCCATTTATCGGCCACTGCGATGCGGGTTTCGATCAAGTTGCTTCTTTACTTTTCGAACTATTTCTGCTGATGTTGCTGTTTTCTACCGCAGTGACAAGCGATGGTACGAAACACAAAAGATTTATTCACATTTAAATGCTGGAGTGTTCTAACGATAGCCACTTGTGGCTTGAATTCCATTATGAATTACTTTTTTTTCTGCAAAATTCTCACCAAAATTGTACGCTTGTAAACTATATAATGAGCTGTCACTGGAATAAAAGCTGTCGGACGAGTGGCTTAAAAATGACAGCAGTTTGAAGTTGGTTGTAGTTTTTTTCATCTCACCCTGTATATATATATATATATATATATATATATATATATATATATATAGATCCAAAGCTTTAATTCGCTACAAAAACTGTAGATGCATACGTTGCAATAAGCATTTTGAAAACACTCGAATTTGAATATTTTCTGAACAAAGAATACACACACATAAACAAATAAAGTTGACATATTAAGCCAAGAAAAAAAATTAAAATCGTATGGTATCATAGCCCTACCTTGATTTTATTGTGCTATGGCTACTGCTATCAATCAAGAATACAAACGACAAACGTACAACAACCAAAAATAAATCAGTAAGCACCATCTACCATGATCTAGTTGCCATAATTAAAACTGATATGTCATAAGCTCCATCATCATGTAATAATAATGCACTTTACTCGTGGTTAGTTTAATATGAAATTGGAGCATTTGGAAATTTAATTAAAACGTAAAGCATGAGCTAAAGCATTTAAATATGAATATTGCTTTCAAAATTTAGGGTAGACAAACAAAAACCCAAAAATCGATAATTAAAAAAAAAAACAGAAGAATTAACAGATAAATGAAATAAGGCCCAGATCTAACCCAAAAACATTACATAAGACCCACGTGTATATGAATTACAAATTTTGAAAAAGACAAAATATTATTACACACAAAATTACAACCAATGTATGGACTTCTAAATAATATATGTAAGCAAAATAAAACATATCCACTAAATACATTTAAAAACTAAATAGTTCTTAAAAAAACAATATATTTTGAAGTTTAGCAAGATGAGTTGAATATTTGTTAGTCATTGGTAAGTCACTTTTGGGGTCACACAAGTCTGATGGCTCAGAAAATACCATGGATGACTGTAAAAGTCATATGGGAAGTAAAAAAAAAAAAACAATCGAGGTTAACATCATAACCTTACTTAGTGGAAATTGTATTTTTTAAATTGATATGCCAAAGGTGCTATATATCGAAATTAGACATTCCGGCGGGATAAGCCGCAGTCTAAGACCTCAATACCATGTCCGCTCAACTAGATTGTTACAAGGTCATGTGCAACTTCAGCCATGGATGCCAATATTTAATAGTAGTTACACTCTAAGGCTAATTTCAAAATTGCATATACCGCAGCATTGCCGATTTTTAAAATTCAAATGAAGGTTTTTGGTTTTGGAAAGTGAAGATTTTTTTTGTTATGTTTTTGGCAGCACTGGTGCAAATAAATAAATCTAACCAATCACAAAATGTTTTTAATAAGTAAAATGCGACTGATGATTGCATACCGCTAAGCCGAGGATGGCGGCATTTTTCATTCATTTAATATAATCCATTATATAGAATACATCTTTCCTTTCGGGCTGTTCCTATTTTTAGATTGTTTTTATGAATATTTATGTGAGTCATGGTCTTAGCCACACTGTCATGGTTTTAAGATGTATCGATAATAATACAATAAGTCTTCAAAATCATTTTATCTTTTTGTTCACATATTACATTTTTTTCAAATATATTTCTGCTTTTATTAAAGTTATCCTCCAGACCTGTGGTGCTACATATGGTTTTATAAACATTTATAAAACACTTTTTAGTCCTCGCTGAGAGGAGTTAGCAAAACTGTTGTTGCGCATTTATTTATTGTCCGTTATTGCTTGTTTTCATAATTCTATTTATAGCAATGTTTGCCAAACCCCGTTTTAACCTTTTTTGGCTTTATTAAGTGGGATATTCTGTAATACAAATAAATAGAAGTAGTACACGTTTTAAATGTATATTTCTTTATTTGATACAAGTTAGTTTTCATCATATAAAGGAGTTGAATCGCCTAAATTCATAGAATGTGGTGAGGTATTCGTACGCGGAGTACTTCGAATAGACCGAGGACTTCTTTGATAGTCTAGGGGAGGCCTGACTCGATTATCTTCTACGTACTGAGGCGTTGGGTGAAAGTAATCAATGCTTGGTGGCGGCATACAAAAATTCGCGGGTCAGATAGATTCTGCTCTACTCTGTGGTATCACAGGATTCACTCGTTTACGCCTCGCCCATGAATCTGAAGCTATTTGCCATTCTAAGCTCTCATTCGTACGCTGTGTTCTGTGATTTTTGTTGTCAAATCGTTGTAGATTTCCATACCTAGCGTCTTTTGAATTTCGATCATTGTGTGATTGATTGCCATAGGTTAAATGTGAAGTCGAAGAGCCTGGGCTAGGTGTATTGCTGCCGTATCGAGGAGTTTGAGATGAGTGGGGAGTGGTATAAGGAGTCATAAATGGAGTTTGGCCACTTGGAGTGTATGGTGTGTTAACATATCCACCATGAAAACCCGGTGTGCTTGAAAAATGTGGTGTATGCATGGAAACATTTTGAGACATTTGTTGCGAAGTTCTTGAATCAGTTACTCTGGGCGTATCATACCCAGCGTTGCTCATTCTTGATAAAGAGTTAAGCTGGGAAGTGGACACTGGAGTGTTTGTCACAATAGGGTCAGAATAATGATCTTTAAACCATTTAAGTAGGCCATTTAGTGAATCAAAAATTTGCCCTCTAAAACGAAACCCTTCTGGAATTACAGTTATGTATTCATGTCGGCTTTTGTTTTTGGGTAAGTATGATAGCAAAAATTTTCCAGGATAATTTGTGGATGCTGAAATAAAATAGTGTATTTTTCTGGGGTCTTTTGTTTTTTCTTCTTTCAATAACTCTTCCATCTTGTCCTTATGTCCGCCTCCTGTATCACGATAGTATTTATAAGTGAGTAGTTCTCGAGCACAAGCTGCCATGGGATTAACATGTCTTGCTATAATTTCATCCAAATCTTCAAACTCTTCGTTTCCAATCCATAGCCTTTGGCCTAAACTGAAGGCGTTTTCTTTGCCTTCCTCGCGAACATCTATGTGCTGATAAATATCATTTTTTACTTTCCACGTTACAGTTAAGTGATCTGAACCTTTACTCGATGGTCGAACAATTACTTCACCCTGATCCATATTTTCCATTATTTTTACAACTTCGGCATAAGATTTGTTATGAAAAGAAGGATGTATAATTACCCGCTTTACATATTGTTGTTTTGTTCTAACTTGTTTCTGATCTTTTTCTTTAGAGTTGTCTACTTCTTCTTGCTCATAATCATAAAATGGATCTCGCCTTGGTCGCCATTCGTGATTTTTGTCCATTAGATCAGAAATCTTTGATGAACAATCAACTGAAAAACTATCGACATCTATTTTGATAATTCTTACATGTATTGCTTGACCGGACTGAACTCTTTCTTCAGGATTTTTAATGTGTTAATCGGATAATTTTTTAATATGTATAAAACCCGACAGACCATTGTCGAGACGAAGTTTGACACCAGTAGCTTGGCCAGGACAAGCACCAGCATCGAAATTATTCCAAACTTCCGATAATTCTAGAAAATCCTCTTTTAAATAAAAAGGACATTGCCAATTACCGGTCTCATCATTTTGAACTGGATTTGCTTGGTCTAATTGTTCTCCTTGTGGCTTACGATGAGAAATCCCTGCAACCGTGGCTAACACCATTTTTCCAACATAAAACGATTCAGGTGTTTCTTTAGTTAACATATCGAACAGTTCTTTAGAATTTGCTGAGCGATATGGAATTCTGATGTCTTTGTACAATGAATTCAACTCAGATCTGATATCATATAGTGTTATGCTCTTGTTTCCGAAACCTTGTCGTTCGAGCTCTACAGCAAATGCATCAAGATCGAGATCTTGTGGTCTTTCGGGGCTTTCTAAAATTTCTTCTAACGCGCCGGCGGAATTGGATTCTTCGTCGTCATATTCCATTGCATCAATTACCATTTTTCGAGCCCATTCATATTTTTCCGGATGTACTCGAGATCCATCAAGAACCTCCACATATGCTTCTGTACTATCACCAAGGGAGCTTGTATCAATTTTTATAAATCCAGAACAGTTTATAAATACTTTGGGACCTAGGTGACATAATGTCATTAACTGAGTTCTGTTTTCCAATCTTTGATTTGTCTGTTTAAGAATTTTTATTAAGGCTAGCCCTTTTCTTGGACCAAGTTCACATAGGAATTGTACCATATTTAATGTGTACGAATTTTTTGTATGTATTTAATGTTGTATTGCAAACGAGTGGACAAAGAAATGCCTCAAAATTGCTCAAAGAAATAGGAAGTTCAAAAACAAAGGCTAGTAAGTATAGAAAAGCCTATTCCAAGACCAATGAAACAATTGCTCCTTTGACCCCGTCCCAAGCACTCAAAATTTTCGTAGAAGCTGATCGAACAAGACGACAATATGAAATAATAAGGGCAACTAACCCGAAGCATTACCCTTGTTACAACCTTTTGTTGAAAGCAAAAGAAGAGTGCTACCCACCAAAGGTGCTCTTGAGTTTGGCAATTCGGTATTGCACGCAGAAATACGTATTTTTGAAAGCATTCTGCATTTGGCATATAAATTGCCCGTGAAGAAATATGGAAAGAAAAGGACACAGGAAGAAATAGCATTAGAAGAAGAAAGGAAAAAAGAAATCCAAGAAAGATTCCGCGTGGAAACTGTGCTGTTGGTGGGCATGCCTAAAGTCAATTTTGATAATACCAATGATAGCAATACGAGTAGGAGATTTTTTAAAACACAGGATTAGTGGCGGACATAACAGGCATTAACCATTTAAAATCTTATTAGAGGCGACTTCAAGTGGACACAAAATAAATACATCAAAATTCAAAGAATATGCCTTAAACACCGCGCAACTGTATGTGGAATTATCCGACTGGCATCCCATGACTCCATCAATGCATAAATCACTATTACATGGAGTCACCATCATAGATAATGATAATAAATAATGTACTGCTTCCAATCGATCAATTGTCGGAAGAGGCTGCACAAGCTCGAAATTAACATTTTCGGTCATACAGACAGAATTTTTCAAGAAAATTTTCAAGGGAAGAATGCAACTGTGGTGTTTATCAAAGATTGCTTGTTTAATTTAGAATTGCGTTAAATATTGCTTTTTATTGACCCCTGGTTTGGTCCTTAATTATTCGTTAAAATGTACGCGCTACGGTTTATTGCAACCTTGTGCTAGCGCCTTTGACATTTTAACGAGTAATTAGTTGTCACTTGCTATGCCGCCTCCTTTAGACATCAAGTAGTATTTCGCTGTCATTCGGACAGACAACACTCGCAATATCGTTTGCACCACATATCGTTGTGCATAGAGAGGCATATTGTTGCCAAACGTAATATTGTTACCCACCAACCAAACTAGCAATAAATAGTTGACTTATAATAAGAAAAAGTCTTGTTTTATTTTTTATATTTCCCCCCTACGGTCCACTGCTCGAGGCATTCGGCGTTTCACTCCCATCGGCGGAGCCCCTCTGAGCTAAACATTGGTCAATTCGAGCCAGATTTGGATCATCGCTTGCGTATGGATACTTGGATCCTGCATAAATGTACAGTCTATTACTCCTGCATTACAAGGTACGTATAGTGCAGTGTTGTTTTTAAGTGAGCTCGCGTTATTAAATTACCGCGACACCAACAAAACATCGGTTTTGTTTGGGTACAAAGGTCGTTTTACAACGTCACCTCTTTCCCTTTTGTTTTGTTTCCCGCCAATCGTCGGCTTCTAATTTGGATGCTTGTATTCGGCAGCATCAAAATCAAAACAAAACTCAAAAATAAAATTGTCGCAAAAATCGTTTGCTAATTTTCTTTTTGTTTTGGTTCATTTAAAACAACAAAACATTCAATATTTCGTTGATACCAATAAAAACTTCGTCAGGTATTGTTGTTGCTAGCTCTTAGTTTGGTGTGCTTTACGCATAAAACAAAGATTGCAATATAATTCTTTTTGTTTGGTCTGTCCGCTTTAATATTGCATATTTTTGTTGTTACATTTATTCTCTTTTTCTCGTTGTAACAACAGTCAAATTCATTTTCTGTTTTGTTTGTCGCAAACAACAACAACACCGTTTGAACATCCACCAACATCACTGCATGTTTTGTCGTTGTTCTCTGATCACCACTTGTTGTTTGTGCTTTGTTAGATCAGTGAACGAACATAACAAACGAAGGAAGAATATTTTTGTGTATTCCTCTTTCTGTCGTGTCCGTTAGGTTGAGTAGCTACACTACGTTGGTCGGTCACCTCTATTTGTTATAGTAGTGGGTATTGAGTGTAAAATTAAAGTTATTATTAAAGTTAAAATAATATAAATACTATAGTGTATTTAATTTTTGTTGTTGTTTTCGTACTTTTGAAATTTCATTTTGACTAATTAAATAAATATAAATAAAATTGTTATTTTATTTATTTCTCTATTTTCTCCCAATTTGGTTCGGTGTTTCTTGCTATAATTATGGCCTCCTCTCCTCTACAAATTTTCATAAAAGCATCTGACGCTCTGACAGAATTTGGTGCACAAATCGGTGCACTAAAAGGTGACTATTTAGATATTAGTATATTAGAGGAAAGGAAGAGCAAGCTAGAAAAGTTATGGCAATCGGTCAATAAGTCGTTACGAAATTTAGAAAATTCAGAAAATGTTACTAAAGAATATCTGCATTTGGCAGAGTGTAAATATGTTTCTATTAACATTTACACAAGTGCAAGGACAACAATCGATAGAATAATTATAAAAAATCGTTGTACCACAAAAAATTTGTTTAAAAACGCGGATAAAAATCAAGAGCAATCGGCTCAATCTCTTTTGGTTCCTGAATCGCAGGAAAATATTGCCGCAAGTATTTCTTCTGGTTGTGATATCGTTCACAATATGGCATTGCCCCCAATTGATATTGATATTTTTGAGGGAGATTTTTCTTCTTGGCCTTCCTTTCGGGATTTGTTTAGCGCCATTTACATAAACAACTCTCGTTTGAGTGATGTCGAACGCATGTTCTATTTGCTTAATAAAACTGCTAGAGAAGCTCGGGAAATCGTTTCGCAGTTTCCTCTAACTAACCGTGGTTTTGCTTTCGCATGGAAAGCATTAAATGATGAATACAACAATATTCGATTATTGGTTTATCATCAACTAAAGTCGTTGCATAATCTTCCAATTCTTCTCAAAGAAACTGCATCGGGTCTAAAAGAGATCCGACGGGGAATAAACAGTTGCATATTTTCAATGTCGACCTACAACGTTCCCACAGATCAATGGGATCCGATACTGGTGTTTCTTTGCCTACAACGTTTACCTAAAGAAACGCAACTGCTTTGGGAACAAGGTATCAAAAACAAATTGGCTTTCTTCGTGGAAAGATTTAGACACCTTTCTTTCAGAAAGGATAAACACGCTTGTGTGTTTGGAAAATTATAGCGACAAATCGATTCCTTCGCCTAATTCTAATTCGGTTAATACTGCTAGGAATTCTCATTTCAAATGTTTATCTTCCCCTTCAATTGGAAAATCATGTCCCTTTGCCAAACAATTTATGCAATGGTCGTGGCGCTTTACAAATGCAAATCTATTTGCGGGGGACAAATTCTTAAATTTTGAACAAAAATTAAGTCGATGGCATTTCTCTCGACAAAGAGGACATGATGCTTTACTTTGCTGCTGCTGATGCTGCTTTTTTGATGTTTGCTTTACGTTTTAATTTGTTGAACAAATCTTTGGGGAATTGTGAGGTTTTGTTTGTGAGGTTTTTTTGCAATATCTGCTGAAATTTGTTCCCAATAATAAATGCGCCTTGCGTTGGCATTATCCCAGGAGAGTTAGCCGTAATAACCATTAAAAACTGTTTTTCACCATGAGTTGTAAACAGCCCAAATGGCCCGCAGACAGTTTGCATTAAAAATTATTGTATGTGGGTACATAGGGAGACTTACACTTGACGTCAAATATTGCAAACAGTGACGCGAAACCCATAGCTTTCCCTATACTGATAGAGTCTGGTTTTTGTTTTTTGCGATTTCCTCTATTATCTGCCAGCGACACACCGCCAACCAACAACCAACCACAACGAAGAATTGCAATCTTTTATTGTTGCTCTTGCTCTGCTGGCAAGTTGCAAATCTTGTTTTGTTTTCATCAGCAGGCAGATCACTTGGAGAACTTTTATGAAATAATTGCCAGCCAGCCGGGTGGATGGATGAACGTAGGACCGAAAGAGTCGGCGGGAAACCTGTTGAATAATTGCATGACATGGCGACAATTTGAACAGATGTTAGAAATGAACATTTTTTTTTAATTTCGTTCTTGTCATTTTATCGAACAATCGATCCATAAAGGGACATAAACTAGTAAATTGTACTAGTAAAAATAGTTGTTCGAAATGTGGTCAACGTCATCACACGTTATTACATCGCGAGTCATTAAAACCGAATAGTTCGATTCCGGTTTTGACTCCAAAAGCTCAGGCAAGCTCGTCAAAATCGTTGTTGTCAGCTGAAGCCCCAGTTTTTCGTCCCTCAATATGTACATCCTCCACATGGGTTGGAGTCGAAAATTCAAAAACTAAATTTGTTTGTTTGAAATCGCTTAACAAAATGTCGAAGAGGAACCTGATTAAATTCATAAAAACCAATTTATCAGATGGAAATCATAAAGGGAAATTAAAATCTGTAAACAATGTTGTAAAACGACCTCCGCATGAAATCGGCCTAGCGAATATCGTTTCGGGAAACACGTAGCTCGATTGAAGTCCGAATCTGTAACTGCAGGTTCATCTGCGGCTTCAAAATATTACATTTCGTGTAATAATATGCTTGATTGAAGTCCGAATCTGTTACTGCAGATTCATCTGCGGCTTCATATTATCGTTGTAGCGGAGATGGATCCCGAATCTGTTACTGCAGATTCATTTGCGTTTCCATTCCCTACATTTTGTTCGAATAAAAAGCTCACGCTGCACTATGCATCCAGTACCTACCATCGGAACTAAATTAGATTAAGTTTAATTGTGTTGAAACATGCTTTGATGTTTCAAGGGGGTCGGCATGTTTAATTTAGAATTGCATTAAATATTGCTTTTTATTGACCCCTGGTTTGGTCCTTAATTATTCGTTAAAATGTACGCGCTACGGTTTATTGCAACCTTGTGCTAGCGCCTTTGACATTTTAACGAGTAATTAGCTGTCACTTGTTATGCCGCCTCCTTTAGACATCAAGTAGTATTTCGCTGTCATTCGGACAGACAACACTCGCAATATCGTTTGCACCACATATCGTTGTGCATAGAGAGGCATATTGTTGCCAAACGTAATATTGTTACCCACCAACCAAACTAGCAATAAATAGTTGACTTATAATAAGAAAAACTCTTATTTTATTTTTTATATTTCCCCCCTACGGTCCACTGCTCGACGCATTCGGCGTTTCACTCCCATCGGCGGAGCCCCTCTGAGCTAAACATTGGTCAATTCGAGCCAGATTTGGATCATCGCTTGCGTATGGATACTTGGATCCTGCATAAATGTACAGTCTATTACTCCTGCATTACAAGGTACGTATAGTGCAGTGTTGTTTTTAAGTGAGCTCGCGTTATTAAATTACCGCGACACCAACAAAACAATCGGTTTTGTTTGGGTACAAAGGTCGTTTTACAACGTCACCTCTTTCCCTTTTGTTTTGTTTCCCGCCAATCGTCGGCTTCTAATTTGGATGCTTGTATTCGGCAGCATCAAAATCAAAACAAAACTCAAAAATAAAATTGTCGCAAAAATCGTTTGCTAATTTTCTTTTTGTTTTGGTTCATTTAAAACAACAAAACATTCAATATTTCGTTGATACCAATAAAACCTTCGTCAGGTATTGTTGTTGCTAGCTCTTAGTTTGGTGTGCTTTACGCATAAAACAAAGATTGCAATATAATTCTTTTTGTTTGGTCTGTCCGCTTTAATATTGCATATTGTTGTTGTTACATTTATTCTCTTTTTCTCGTTGTAACAACAGTCAAATTCATTTTCTGTTTTGTTTGTCGCAAACAACAACAACACCGTTTGAACATCCACCAACATCACTGCATGTTTTGTCGTTGTTCTCTGATCACCACTTGTTGTTTGTGCTTTGTTAGATCAGTGAACGAACATAACAAACGAAGGAAGAATATTTTTGTGTATTCCTCTTTCTGTCGTTTCCGTTTAGGTTGAGTAGCTACACTACGTTGGTCGGTCACCTCTATTTGTTATAGTAGTGGGTATTGAGTGTAAAATTAATGTTATTATTAAAGTTAAAATAATATAAATACTATAGTGTATTTAATTTTTGTTGTTGTTTTCGTACTTTTGAAATTTCATTTTGACTAATTAAATAAATATAAATAAAATTGTTATTTTATTTATTTCTCTATTTTCTCCCAATTTGGTTCGGTGTTTCTTGCTATAATTATGGCCTCCTCTCCTCTACAAATTTTCATAAAAGCATCTGACGCTCTGACAGAATTTGGTGCACAAATCGGTGCACTAAAAGGTGACTATTTAGATATTAGTATATTAGAGGAAAGGAAGAGCAAGCTAGAAAAGTTATGGGAATCGGTCAATAAGTCGTTACGAAATTTAGAAAATTCAGAAAATGTTACTAAAGAATATTTGCATTTGACAGAGTGTAAATATGTTTCTATTAACATTTACACAAGTGCAAGGACAACAATCGATAGAATAATTATAAAAAATCGTTGTACCACAAAAAATTTGTTTAAAAACGCGGATAAAAATCAAGAGCAATCGGCTCAATCTCTTTTGGTTCCTGAATCGCAGGAAAATATTGCCGCAAGTATTTCTTCTGGTTGTGATATCGTTCACAATATGGCATTGCCCCCAATTGATATTGATATTTTTGAGGGAGATTTTTCTTCTTGGCCTTCCTTTCGGGATTTGTTTAGCGCCATTTACATAAACAACTCTCGTTTGAGTGATGTCGAACGCATGTTCTATTTGCTTAATAAAACTGCTAGAGAAGCTCGGGAAATCGTTTCGCAGTTTTCTCTAACTAACCGTGGTTTTGCTTTCGCATGGAAAGCATTAAATGATGAATACAACAATATTCGATTATTGGTTCATCATCAACTAAAGTCGTTGCATAATCTTCCAATTCTTCTCAAAGAAACTGCATCGGGTCTAAATGAGATCCGACGGGGAATAAACAGTTGCATATTTTCAATGTCGACCTACAACGTTCCCACAGATCAATGGGATCCGATACTGGTGTTTCTTTGCCTACAACGTTTACCTAAAGAAACGCAACTGCTTTGGGAACAAGGTATCAAAAACAAATTGGCTTTCTTCGTGGAAAGATTTAGACACCTTTCTTTCAGAAAGGATAAACACGCTTGTGTGTTTGGAAAATTATAGCGACAAATCGATTCCTTCGCCTAATTCAAATTCGGTTAATACTGCTAGGAATTCTCATTCCAAATGTTCATCTTCCCCTTCAATTGGAAAATCATGTCCCTTTGCCAAACAATTTATGCAATGGTCGTGGCGCTTTACAAATGCAAATCTATTTGCGGGGGACAAATTCTTAAATTTTGAACAAAAATTAAGTCGATGGCATTTCTCTCGACAAAGAGGACATGATGCTTTACTTTGCTGCTGCTGATGCTGCTTTTTTGATGTTTGCTTTACGTTTTAATTTGTTGAACAAATCTTTGGGGAATTGTGAGGTTTTTTTTGCAATATCTGCTGAAATTTGTTCCCAATAATAAATGCGCCTTGCGTTGGCATTATCCCAGGAGAGTTAGCCGCAATAATCATTAAAAACTGTTTTTCACCATGAGTTGTAAACAGCCCAAATGGCCCGCAGACAGTTTGCATTAAAAATTATTGTATGTGGGTACATAGGGAGACTTACACTTGACGTCAAATATTGCAAACAGTGACGCGAAACCCATAGCTTTCCCTATACTGATAGAGTCTGGTTTTTGTTTTTTGCGATTTCCTCTATTATCTGCCAGCGACACACCGCCAACCAACAACCAATCACAACGAAGAATTGCAATCTTTTATTGTTGCTCTTGCTCTGCTGGCAAGTTGCAAATCTTGTTTTGTTTTCATCAGCAGGCAGATCACTTGGAGAACTATTATGAAATAATTGCCAGCCAGCCGGGTGGATGGATGAACGTAGGACCGAAAGAGTCGGCGGGAAACCTGTTGAATAATTGCATGACATGGCGACAATTTGAACAGATGTTAGAAATGAACATTTTTTTTTAATTTCGTTCTTGTCATTTTATCGAACAATCGATCCATAAAGGGACATAAACTAGTAAATTGTACTAGTAAAAATAGTTGTTCGAAATGTGGTCAACGTCATCACACGTTATTACATCGCGAGTCATTAAAACCGAATAGTTCGATTCCGGTTTTGACTCCAAAAGCTCAGGCAAGCTCGTCAAAATCGTTGTCAGCTGAAGCCCCAGTTTTTCGTCCCTCAATATGTACATCCTCCACATGGGTTGGAGCCGAAAATTCAAAATCTAAATTTGTTTGTTTGAAATCGCTTAACAAAATGTCGAAGAGGAACCTGATTAAATTCATAAAAACCAATTTATCAGATGGAAATCATAAAGGGAAATTAAAATCTGTAAACAATGTTGTAAAACGACCTCCGCATGAAATCGGCCTAGCGAATATCCTTTCGGGAAACACGTAGCTCGATTGAAGTCCGAATCTGTAACTGCAGGTTCATCTGCGGCTTCAAAATATTACATTTCGTGTAATAATATGCTTGATTGAAGTCCGAATCTGTTACTGCAGATTCATCTGCGGCTTCATATTATCGTTGTAGCGGAGATGGATCCCGAATCTGTTACTGCAGATTCATTTGCGTTTCCATTCCCTACATTTTGTTCGAATAAAAAGCTCACGCTGCACTATGCATCCAGTACCTACCATCGGAACTAAATTAGATTAAGTTTAATTGTGTTGAAACATGCTTTGATGTTTCAAGGGGGTCGGCATGTTTAATTTAGAATTGCATTAAATATTGCTTTTTATTGACCCCTGGTTTGGTCCTTAATTATTCGTTAAAATGTACGCGCTACGGTTTATTGCAACCTTGTGCTAGCGCCTTTGACATTTTAACGAGTAATTAGCTGTCACTTGTTATGCCGCCTCCTTTAGACATCAAGTAGTATTTCGCTGTCATTCGGACAGACAACACCCGCAATATCGTTTGCAGCACATATCGTTGTGCATAGAGAGGCATATTGTTGCCAAAGGTAATATTGTTACCCACCAACCAAACTAGCAATAAATAGTTGACTTATAATAAGAAAAACTCTTATTTAATTTTTTATATTTCCCCCCCTACGGTCCACTGCTCGACGCATTCGGCGTTTCACTCCCATCGGCGGAGCCCCTCTGAGCTAAACATTGCTTCTTACTTTAGATCCACTCATAAGTAGTGAAAGATCGTTAAAGAAAACTTCACACAAGAAGTTTTCCAGTGAAGTTATAGAACTATTAGAACCTGCCGAGCTCCACACACAATCATGCATTGAGCACGAAGAAGTCGACATAGAATCATCTTTGAATAAGACAATTTAATCTATTTTTATTTATTTATAATTTATGAAAATAAAACGTGCTTTTGTTATAGAAAATGTGTTTTTCTTATTTACTTTGTTAAATTAATACATAATTTTTTTTAGAACAATATATTTTAAAGCCATTAATGTCCAAACATATTTTTGGCCGCCTAAATGTTTCAAATCGACCACTGTGCGTCGCTTCGATTCAAAAATGGTATTACGGAAAGGCTTGGCGTTACATATCTTAAGTTCAAGTGAGGATGAAGAGGGGAATGTATTAGTAGTGCAGCGGCGAGTGCTAAGACAGCAAACAAACATATTTGCATTGTCTGCTCCAAGTATATATTTCAATTAATTTAATTAAAATATGTACTCAGTGTGTTCTTTTAGATTTTCAAATTACTTCAGATTTAACAAGGACTGTTTTCAGCATGTGCTAAAAGAATTTCGCCAAAGTTGCCAAGTAGGCGCTGATACAAAATACAACCACTTCACTCGGAGACCTTTTGGTCCATTGTGTTCATCCTGATTAGGAAGAGATAAAAGTAGACTAAAGATAGGAGAAGAAATAAAATAGCTATGAGTGAAGAAGTAAATAAGTAAGTACGAAATTGTATAGAGAATGGAGAGTTTAAGAGATTTGTGTCTACGGCGTGTTAACACATCGTCTTTAGTCGCTTTAGTCGTTTGGCTGGCTCAGTGTCGGAGAGGGAAGATAAATCCGACAGTATTCGTCAGCAGATTCATTTCCAGGTATGTTACAATGTCCAGGGACCCAACAGAGTTGAATAAACGATTTAGTCTTTTCCAGAGCATTCCTGCAATCCAGAACCGCCTTAGATTTGATTGTTCAAGCCTTCAGGGCCGCTTGACTATCGACATATATAGTCACCGGTCCGTCCAGTTCATTGACTCTATTTGCCAGCAACTCTATGGCCTTCCTGACAGCAAAAATTTCTGCCTGAAAAACACTAGAGTCGTTGTTTAATTTGAAGTATCGTCGGATATTTAGACTTTCACAGCAGACTCCGGCCCCCGTTCCACTTTCCATCTTTAATCCATCAGTATAAATAGCTATATCGTTAAAAGGTGGAGTATCACAGTAGACTCCGGCCCCCGCTCCACTTTCCATCTTTAATCCATCAGTATAAATAGCTATACCGTTAAAAGGTGGAGTATCACGAGTCCAAATGTCTCTGTTAGGTATGTGAATATCAAGTGGTTCAAAGCTGTGCCTAGGTGATATATAGTCACTAGTTATAGCCTGATTTACTATACTATCCACATACTTGATAATAGAGGAGTGTCCGAATGGTTGACCCCGCCATTGACCCTGCTCATTGAGCCGCAGGGCACACCTAGCAGCTTGTTCCTCTACGAGTAAACCTAACGGTTTTAAATTGAGTAGGGTATATAGTGCGGATTGGAGTGTGTGCTTCTGTAATTAGTAGCGATGCAACTCTTTGGACTTTATCAACGCATTTCCTGAAGGTGGTTTTCCCTAGGGAATGCCACCAGAAAATCCCCCCGTAGGTTAGAATTGGTCGGAGGACAGACTCATATAACCATTTGATTATGTGTGGCTTGAGACCCCAGCTTTTTCCTATGGAGTTTTTGCAATTAAGCCCTCTTCGCTCGCTCTTCGATGTTCCTCTTCCCAGCTTCTGGTCTAGGATGGTACCGAGGTATTTAGCTTCCGAGGAAAAGCTTAGCAGAACATCATCAAGGATAGGCAGCGAAAAACCGGTATTTTCCGCTTCCTTGTGAAAAGTACCAGCTCAGTTTTTGATGGATTCACGCCAAGTCCATTGCAGCGTGCTCATCTCGAAAGTTTAACTAGAGCTGCTCCCTGCATAAGATCTGTAACAGTCTGCGGAAATTTCCCAGCAATCAGCAAGACAACATCATCGGCGTAAGCCACGACCTTGTCCTACCTTCTTCCAGTTCGATTAGAATTTTGTTTATCACCAAAAGCCAGAGTAGTGGTGATAGAACCCCTCATTGCGGGGTGCACCTAGTAACAGATTTCCTGACAGAACACTCCCCGATGCTTGAGTTGATGATTCTGCTGCTGAGCATGACATCAATCCAATCAATTAGGAGTGGTGGTATACTATGTTCTACTAGGGAACTGTGAATTGCATCGAGTGTGCTCTTAGGTCTAAAATTAAATTAGCCGGCTTAACTCCAGTGTAGTAAAAACTCTTCATTTTTTTTGTAATTTTTTTTCCAGTGGTATGTATTTTTAACCTCATTCCGGGATACCATTTTTTGGGGACGGACCTGTAACCCTAATTTTTGACCCGATAATCCGGGTCCAAGACCGGATCCACTTACCCAATATATTATGATGGGCCTTCATGTGAACCCATAATGTGGATAGGTATTTTCATAAGCGATATAGGTATAACCTATATGATTGAATGACTTCAATATTTCCAAATTGTTTTGCTGTTGTTATTTTCATGGTCAAATGTCAAATACAAAATTTGTTAAAATATCAACGTCGACTAAAAAATACAACGTCGTCACAATTTCTTACGGACAGATAATGCTGTAAAACGACTTCACATCTATTTTCTTTCGGTTGCGGTGTAAGTTCTTGCACTTTTTGGAATTTCATTGGCTTTACCCCGAGCTCATTTTTTAATATTTGCCGAACGGAATATTGCTATATGTTCAGCTCACGAGCCATTTATCGGCCACTGCGATGCGGGTTTCGATCAAGTTGCTTCTTTACTTTTCGAACTATTTCTGCTGATGTTGCTGTTTTCTACCGCAGTGACAAGCGATGGTACGAAACACAAAAGATTTATTCACATTTAAATGGTGGAGTGTTCTAACGATAGCCACTTGTGGCTTGAATTCCATTATGAATTACTTTTTTTCTGGAAAATTCTCACCAAAATTGTACGCTTGTAAACTATATAATGAGCTGTCACTGGAATAAAAGCTGTCGGACGAGTGGCTTAAAAATGACAGCAGTTTGAAGTTGGTTGTAGTTTTTTTCATCTCACCCTGTATATATATATATATATATATATATATATATATATATATGTATATATATATATATATATATATATATATATATATATATATATATATATATATATATATATATATATATATATATATATATATATATAGATCTAAAGCTTTAATTCGCTACAAAAACTGTAGATGCATACGTTGCAATAAGCATTTTGAAAACACTCGAATTTGAATATTTTCTGAACAAAGAATACACACACATTAACAAATAAAGTTGACATATTAAGCCAAGAAAAAAATTAAAATCGTATGGTATCATAGCCCTACCTTGATTTTATTGTGCTATGGCTACTGCTATCAATCGAGAATACAAACGACAAACGTACAACAACCAAAAATAAATCAGTAAGCACCATCTACCATGATCTAGTTGCCATAATTAAAACTGATATGTCAGAAGCTCCATCATCATGTAATAATAATGTACTTTACTCGTGGTTAGTTTAATATGAAATTGGAGCATTTGGAAATTTAATTAAAACGTAAAGCATGAGCTAAAGCATTTAAATATGAATATTGCTTTCAAAAGTTAGGGTAGACAAACAAAAACCCAAAAATCGATAATTAAAAAAAAAAAAAAAAAAAAAAAAAAAAACAGAAGAATTAACAGATAAATGAAATAAGGCCCAGATCTAAGCCAAATACATTACATAAGACCCACGTGTATATGAATTACAAATTTTGAAAAAGACAAAATATTATTACACACAAAATTACAACCAATGTATGGACTTCTAAATAATATATGTAAGCAAAATAAAACATATCCACTAAATACATTTAAAAACTAAATAGTTCTTAAAAAAACAATATATTTTGAAGTTTAGCAAGATGAGTTGAATATTTGTTAGTCATTGGTAAGTCACTTTTGGGGTCACACAAGTCTGATGGCTCAGAAAATACCATGGATGACTGTAAAAGTCATATGGGAAGTGAAAAAAAAAAAACAATCGAGGTTAACATCTTAACGTTACTTAGTGGAAATTGTATTTGTATTTTTTAAATTGATATGCCAAAGGTGCTATATATCGAAATTAGACATTCCGGCGGGATAAGCCGCAGTCTAAGACCTCAATACCATGTCCGCTCAACTAGATTGTTACAAGGTCATGTGCAACTTCAGCCATGGATGCCAATATTTAATAGTAGTTACACTCTAAGGCTAATTTCAAAATTGCATATACCGCAGCATTGCCGATTTTTAAAATTCAAATGAAGGTTTTTGGTTTTGAAAAGTGAAGATTTTTCTTGTTATGTTTTTGGCAGCACTGGTGCAAATAAATAAATCTAACCAATCACAAAATGTTTTTAATAAGTAAAATGCGACTGATGATTGCATACCGCTAAGCCGAGGATATCGGCATTTTTCATTCATTTAATATAATCCATTATATAGAATACATCTTTCCTTTCGGGCTGTTCCTATTTTTAGATTGTTTTTATGAATATTTATGTGAGTCATGGTCTTAGCCACACTGTCATGGTTTTAAGATGTATCGATAATAATACAATAAGTCTTCAAAATCATTTTATCTTTTTGTTCACATATTACATTTTTTTAAATATATTTCTGCTTTTATTAAAGTTATCCTCCAGACCTGTGGTGCTACATATGGTTTTATAAACATTTATAAAACACTTTTTAGTCCTAGCTGAGAGGGGTTAGCAAAACTGTTGTTGCGCATTTATTTATTGTCCGTTATTGCTTGTTTTCATAATTCTATTTATAGCAATGTTTGCCAAACCCCGTTTTAACCTTTTTTGGCTTTATTAAGTGGGATATTCTGTAATACAAATAAATAGAAGTAGTACACGTTTTTAATGTATATTTCTTTATTTGATACAAGTTAGTTTTCATCATATAAAGGAGTTGAATCGCCTAAATTCATAGAATGTGGTGAGGTATTCGTACGCGGAGTACTTCGAATAGACCGAGGACTTCTTTGATAGTCTAGGGGAGGCCTGACTCGATTATCTTCTACGTACTGAGGCGTTGGGTGAGAGTAATCAATGCTTGGTGGCGGCATACAAAAATTCGCGGGTCTGATAGATTCTGCTCTACTCTGTGGTATCACAGGATTCACTCGTTTACGCCTCGCCCATGAATCTGAAGCTATTTGCCATTCTAAGCTCTCATTCGTACGCTGTGTTCTGTGATTTTTGTTGTCAAATCGTTGTAGATTTCCATACCTAGCGTCTTTTGAATTTCGATCATTGTGTGATTGGTTGCCATAGGTTAAATGTGAAGTCGAAGAGCCTGGGCTAGGTGTATTGCTGCCGTATCGAGGAGTTTGAGATGAGTGGGGAGTGGTATAAGGAGTCATAAATGGAGTTTGGCCACTTGGAGTGTATGGTGTGTTAACATATCCACCATGATAACCCGGTGTGCTTGAAAAATGTGGTGTATGCATGGAAACATTTTGAGACATTTGTTGCGAAGTTCTTGAATCAGTTACTCTGGGCGTATCATACCCAGCGTTGCTCATTCTTGATAAAGAGTTAAGCTGGGAAGTGGACACTGGAGTGTTTGTCACAATAGGGTCAGAATAATGATCTTTAAACCATTTAAGTAGGCCATTTAGTGAATCAAAAATTTGCCCTCTAAAACGAAACCCTTCTGGAATTACAGTTATGTATTCATGTCGGCTTTTGTTTTTGGGTAAGTATGATAGCAAAAATTTTCCAGGATAATTTGTGGATGCTGAAATAAAATAGTGTATTTTTCTGGGGTCTTTTGTTTTTTCTTCTTTCAATAACTCTTCCATCTTGTCTTTAAGTCCGCCTCCTGTATCACGATAGTACTTATAAGTGAGTAGTTCTCGAGCACAAGCTGCCATGGGATTAACATGTCTTGCTATAATTTCATCCAAATCTTCAAACTCTTCGTTTCCAATCCATAGACTTTGGCCTAAACTGAAGGCGTTTTCTTTGCCTTCCTCGCGAACATCTATGTGCTGATAAATATCATTTGTTACTTTCCACGTTACAGTTAAGTGATCTGAACCTTTACTCGATGGTCGAACAATTACTTCGCCCTGATCCATATTTTCCATTATTTTTACAACTTCGGCATAAGATTTGTTATGAAAAGAAGGATGTATAATTACCCGCTTTACATATTGTTGTTTTGTTCTAACTTGTTTCTGATCTTTTTCTTTAGAGTTGTCTACTTCTTCTTGCTCATAATCATAAAATGGATCTCGCCTTGGTCGCCATTCGTGATTTTTGTCCATTAGATCAGAACTCTTTGATGAACAATCAACTGAAAAACGATCGACATCTATTTTGATAATTCTTACATGTATTGCTTGACCGGACTGAACTCTTTCTTCAGGATTTTTAACGTGTTTATCGGATAAATTTTTAATGTGTATAAAACCCGACAGACCATTGTCGAGACGAAGTTTGACACCGGTAGCTTGGCCAGGACAAGCACCAGCATCGAAATGATTCCAAACTTCCGATAATTCTGGAAAATCGTCTTTTAAACAAAAAGGACATTGCCAATTACCGGTCTCATCATTTCGAACCGGATTTGCTTGGTCTAATTGTTCTCCTTGTGGCTTACGATGAGAAATCCCTGCAACCGTGGCTAACACCATTTTTCCAACATAAAACGATTCAGGTGTTTCTTTAGTTAACATATCGAACAGTTCTTCAGAATTTGCTGAGCGATATGGAATTCTGAAGTCTTTGTACAATGAATTCAACTCAGATCTGATATCATATAGTGTTATGCTCTTGTTTCCGAAACCTTGTCGTTCGAGCTCTACAGCAAATGCATCAAGATCAAGATCTTTTAGTCTTTCGGGGCTTTCTAAAATTTCTTCTAACGCGCCGGCGGGATTGGTTTCTTCGTCGTCATATTCCATTGCATCAATTGCCATTTTTCGAGCCCATTCATATGTTTCCGGATGTACTCGAGATCCATCAAGAACCTCCACATATGCTTCTGTACTATCACCAAGCGAGCTTGTATCAATTTTTATAAATCCAGAACAGTTTATAAATACTTTGGGACCTAGGTGACATAATGTCACTAACTGAGTTCTGTTTTCCAATCTTTGATTTGTCTGTTTAAGAATTTTTATTAAGGCTAGCCCTTTTCTTGGACCAAGTCCACATATGAATTGTACCATATTTAATGTGTACGAATTTTGTACAGCCATATTTATGTCCACACCTACCTCATTAGTTTGATTTATGAATTCTATATAAAGGTGCTCCAGGAGTTCCTCTTTTGACAACTGATCTTGCAATGAGTGATAACGCAAGCAGAGTATTTCTTCATCGGGACCACAGAGTTGGGAATACTCTAAGAGAGGATCCTGTATTTTGCGAGCTAGTGAAACGGCCTGCTTAAGTAATGTTGGATACTCCTTAAAATCAGATGCTCCCTTTTGCGAGTTCGCGTATATTTTTGCTAGTTCATTATCAATTATTTCTACAGAAATATTTGGAAATTGATCCTCATCCATTAGTTCCTTAATTATTTCTTGAACATCAGATTGAATCATTTGCGCTTCTCTTGATTCTCCTCCAATCGCTATCACATGTGGCCTTTTAGTTCTAATAAACTCTTTTAAATTATTTAAATCAGATAATTTTAATTCCTTCTCTTCAGATCTATAAGACGATTTCCTTTTTAAAATATGTGGCAATCGTAAATAATCACTTACATCACCTTCTGGTGTTGTAATTGCGCAAAAAGCAGCCTGTGAGTAATCGGGAACATATGCAAGGCCTAGAGAGCGAATACCCTTTGCCGACCCCCAATCATCGAACGTATACTCATCTGTAAAATCGGGTCTGAAAGGAGCAACTTTTAACCAGTTCGACAATTTTTTACAGCAAGTTCTGAGTACAAAATCTTTTGCCTCGGAAAGAACGATTCGCTTCAATTCCTTTTTTAAGTCAGGAATCACCATTTTCTTAAGAGCTAACTCAACGCATTCACCGCGAAGTGCATTCCATTCTTGAACAGTTTTAGAAAATTCGTCACGTTGATAAAGTTGTTTTGCTTCGTCTATATAAGATCCTGAAGTGTTACCTTCAATTTCATCAGCAATGTTTAGAATTAAAAGATTGTCTTCCTCCGCCATAAAAAGTCTAAGAAACTGTTCCCCAATCAAATCTCGAATTGGTTTATTTTTTAAGTATTTCATAGGATAGCACGGATGATTTTCATCTATCTCTTTCATTCCTTGCTTTGTAGGCCGGACATTAATTTTTGCCCGCTCAAAATAAACTTCGCGAATTGTTTTTCGAAGCAAAGGTTCCTTTGACAATTGTCTTGCAACAACAAATTTAGCTGCATGGATAACTTCATCTATGGTCATAAATTTTGGACATAAGTATTGTTTTGCTAGATCTGACGGGCTGATTACTTCTTGGTCAACTTCATGACGCTGATAACTATCTCGAATGTTTTCAGCAAACTGTTCCGGTTGCAGTCCGAAATGTTTGGCAAAGCCACATATCCCAGCTCTGCGACACATAGAATACGGTCCCGAGTCCTTAGCCTGCTTTAAATGTTCTGGTTCTTGCATATCTAATTCTTCATTATCCTCTTCATCGGATATATGATCAGTTTCTTGTGCGTCTTCATTGTTTTCTCGCCTTTTTCCAACTCTTCGTTGTTTTTTTAGTTCTCTTTCCTTTTTTCTTTCCTCTTCCTGCATTTTGGGTATTTCATGGGAATAGTACAAAAGGAAATGTAAATGAACGTCTTTTAACTCTTCCATAGTTTGTACATCTCGAAGACGTTCAAAGTCGTCATCTTTAAGAACTCGAATGTCCTCCGGTAAATCTGAATCGGTTTTTTTCATTATTTCATTAATTTGGTAATTCCGCATCTTTTCAAATAAGATTAATAATTTATTTTTCCTATTTAACAATTGACACCAACGCTCATCAAAATAATACACTTTCCACAAGTCATCTGTGGACAACTCAGGCTTGACGTACTCCTTGCGATAAAATGATATAAATGGTACCTCCAATTGTTGGTTTCTTATGAATTCCAAGGCTTGCTTTATCTTACCCACAGTACTTGGTGGTTTCCTGTTGGTTTCCCGATTTTTATCATCATTATCATGTTGCGAAACTGTGGGTAAACAAAATGCTTGCTTGTATATCCACTCTGCTTCGTTATCTAGTTCTGGAGAGCCTTCAGGAACAGGAACAACAGGAATTTGTCTTAACTGCATACGCTCAGGAATGTCAGTTTTCCGAATTTCATTATCTAGATCTGTAAAGTGTCCTCTTTTTAACTCGCTTGGTTCATACAAGTCAAATATAGTTTTCTTCGGCAACTTTTTAGTAGATTTTTTCTTCACTCTACCCCGCTCATCTTCTCCTGCTTCTTCATCATATTCTTCTCCTTCCGAATCGTCTTCATATTCGTCTTCTTCATACTTGGAAAAATCGTCATAATCAAAATCTACACCGAAAATGTCCTGTCCTTCTTGAAGTGATCTAAAAAATAAATAGTATTAAATTCATCAATGTATAGTTTAAATACATTTCTTACAAACTTATGTAGATAAAACTTTGTTTCATATTTTTGGTGTGTTTGTTTGTTAACTTTCTCATCATACAAAATAACTCATATGAAAACGGTCGTGTGATTTTTTTCCCGCCGCCTTATGAACATATGTATTATAAAATATCGAGAAACGGAAATAATATGAGATTTTTTATATAAATTTGAATGTGGAGATACATCCGAAACTATTTACAGATCATCATAACATTGGCATATATTAACGTATTTCAATAGCGATTATTTGTACCCATTGAATTTTATATTTTTATAGATTACAATGTCAATCTGACTACATATTACGTTTATCACTTATTATAGCAACCTACTACATTCTCGTGGTGGAATCAAAAGTTTCTAGAATTTGTTTAAGCAGAATGTGTTTTTATTGCCAGCCATGTTTGCAAAATAGTTAGGAAGCCTGATGTTAAAATCTTAAAAACTGGTCATCTGTAGCAGAAGCACCCAGCCTTCGGCCAAATATAGGGACGACGAGAAGTTTCGGGGAAGCCTAAGCTCTATCTAGCCTCAGAGACGGGTAGTATGATTGACCACATATTTAAATATGAGACTGGTAAGGGAAATAGGCAATGAGGTACTCATATACAAACTTACACCACGTAGCATAGGGTATTACTAACACATATAAAAGAGGTCAGTCCCTTGAAGACAATTTTTTCCGAATTTGTCTAAAAAATGGTATTTGTAATTTGTAATGAGTTTTACATTCGGTGGCGGAACATTATATATATGTCCCCGTTTTAGTATAGTCCTCATATAACGGTACCTCTCGGTGTGTGTAGTTCGTAATAGGTATATATATATATATATATATATATATATATATATATATATATATATACATATATATATATATATATACATATATATATATATATATATATATATATATATATATATATATATATATATATATATATATATATATATATGTATATATATATATATATTGATTGAGATTTATATTCTAATTGTGCCTCTTCGTGAGAGTTACATCGAAAAGGACAGGATTATCAGTTCGTGAACTGGAATAATTAATTGAGAACGATTGGTCTACTGATGAAAAAACATTTTGTACTATTACATTTGTACTCATTAACGCCGACGGGTGTGAAAACGCACCACCACCTGCACGAGCAAAGGGTAGAGATGGAGGGGGGATTTGGAATTTTTGTGCGCGGAATATGACTGACGTTATGGCATCCTACACTAAGTTTCAAAATGGTTAGTATCTTTAAAAATCAGTGGTGAGGTCATTGGTCTCTCCTTCAACTGATGCTTCAATTTAAGCCAATAAGAGAGACTTAGGAAGGAATACCATAATGACGAATTTTTAGACATCAGTTACATATATTTCCTTTAATATATTGATAAGGTTTTGGTCTATTTCAGATATAAGGGCTAAACTGCCAATCAATCTTTATGTATATTTTTTATTACTTGCGTTCTGCTTCCTGGTTAGCCGCTAGTAATTTTTTCTTAGATTCCTCCGCTACCCACAGAGCACACTTGACTTTCCCCTTCAAAACAGAGATAATTGTGAAGGCATCTTCCTTTTCATTTTTATGTGAAATTGAGGCAACATCCATTTCCTTAATATCACCTCCTGTTTCTCTCATTTCGGTTACCTCTGCTTCGCGCTTTTTCGTCCATTGTCCAATTCAGATGTTGTGTATCTGAAGTCTCTTCCTGACTCAGCATCCTTTTATTTGGCTTATAATTTAATTGGCCTATAGGCTTTGTATATATATATATATATATATATATATATTTACTCAGACTGCTAAGCAAGAAGTGCAGCATGTTTGCTTGCTACATGAGTGGAAAGTTACCGAGCTAAAACTATAGCTGCAATTGTTCCCATACAGAGGAAATTTATTTATTTATTTATTTTTCTATGACAAGTATACATATATATGTATATATGAAAGCACTAAATTAATCTACCATTAATAAAATTTGGAAGCATTACAGTCCCTCACAAAAGAGATCAATGTCGCTAATTTCCATGGTGAAATCTGACCTACAACTTGCGGTAGGTTTATTCACAGATCACTGATATGCAAAGGCTATGACTTCCAGTGGGGGCGACGATACTGAATATTATAGGCTTTTTCAAGACGAGGAGGAAACAGAGACGGTGGAGCACTTACTATACTACAGTCTAACTCTTTTTGGTGTCTCATGGGTAAGCAAGTTCTGCATGACATGTCTTCATTCTTCAGTTAGCTAGAAAATTAATATGGCTAAATACGACACATTAATCTCTTCTTCACTTCATTACTAACATTAATACTATTTCTTCTTTAATTTTCTCATTCTTGTTCTCGTCTCTTTAAATGATGCCCCATCAACAATGTGGAACTCATATGTTAATAAGCTAGATTGATGCAATGCTTAGCAGCAGAGTCATTCGTCCCAGTAATCGTGAGGAAATCAGTAGCCAATGGAACACCGCAAGGTGTTGACACATAGTTAAAATCTTATAATAAAATATATTTTTACTATGAATGCGTTGAAAATTACTTAAATGCTACGCCCCAGCTGCTAATTTAATGAATTTTTTGTGTGCGAAACTGGACATGTATACATATACAAATAACACTAAAAAAACTATGGTTCGAGCCGTCTAAAAAAATTAAAAACCGAACCAAAGTTCCAAGTTAGTGTGAACCACTACACATAATCACAATTAATAGGGCCATTAAAGAAACTAAGAAAATGCTAACTTGCTATCAAATCCAACTCATCCTGAACATCAATCTACCCACAATCATTCCAAATCCTAAAGCATCATAGCAATGGCATAAGGAAAAAAACTATGGAATTAACAAATTTCATGCACAATAACGAAATCCCAATATCTGCAATTCTGGAATCAAAATTAATATCGTAGTACAGGTTATCAAGTTATGACCCCAGGATTCCCACTCCCACGACTGAAATAGGTTATAGGATTAACCATCACCGGTAGAAGCTGCTTTACATTTACTCTGGGCTACCATCAGGAGCCTTACACGGACAAAGTACATACCGATTGCTGATTTGAAATTTAAATAAAACACATGTCAAGTTATGAAATGACCAAAAAAATATTTATTGGTAGATATTTACCACAGGACCGCACAGACTATGGCGATGAGAAGGGCCTGGCGCTAGCCACCCACTTAGTTTCCGAATCCTGGAAAATGGGCAGGGTGGTCCCGCTACTGAAGCCTGGCAAGGATGCCAGCAAAGGATAATCATACAGGCCAATTTCACTTTTGTTGCCAGTAGCAAAGGCTCTCGAGGCCTTACTCCTCCCCAGTCTCAGAGGAAGCTATTCAGTTGCTAACCATCAACACGGTTTCCGTCCACTAAATAGCACTACAACAGCATTGCGCGCCATATCCACACATATCAGTCGAGGACTCAACCAGAACAGGCCGTGCCACAGAACAGTAGTGGTGGCTCTCGACCTATCAAAGGTGGGGTGATATCTCCGAAACTGTTTAACATCTACCTTTCCGGAATTCCGCGCCCTCCAGACGGCATCGAGATCGTAACTTATGCGGATGATTGTACGATCATGGCGTCGGGTCCTGTAGTTGATGACATATGTGTCAGGGTGAATAACTATCTCGCGGAGCTTGCTGCCTTCTTCCATGCGAGGAATAGGAAAATATCCGCCACTAAATCGACGGCCACACTATTTACCACATGGACTGCGGAGATGAGAACACAGCTGAATGTGCAGGTCGAGGGGCACATTATTCCGACCACCAACTACCCCAAAATCCTTGGGGTCACATTCGATAGCATGTTCAAGTCTTCCGCGCAAGCTACAGCTATTTGCGATAAAATGAAAAGTAGGAACAAGGTCCTCAAGGCGCTAGCCGACAGCACTTAGGGTGGGGATAAGGAAACCTTGTTAGCCTCTTATAAAGCGATAGGTCGGTCTGTGGTTAGCTATGTGGCTCCAGTGTGGTCGGGGATAAGAGTGCAACGCAGTGGAAAAGTATTCAGACCTGCCAGAGTGCCGCCCTGAGAACTGCAACAGGGTGCCCCTCATGACTCCTGTGGACCATTTACATGAGGAGACGAAGGTTCTTCCCTTACGTCAGCATAATCATATGCTTTCGTTGCAGTACCTGCTTGGGTGTTATCGTAGGAGTCACACTAACCACCATATGGTGGATAGAACTCCCCCACCCAGGCGTGTCAGGAAGGACCTGCATGATCTAGAGAGAGAGGTCCAGCGATATAAGAGAGAGCCCCTCATCAGGCTATCAGGCTGTGTTTTCGTAACACTATAGTTACAAATTTTACATTTGGCAGCTGGCATATCTGTAGAATATAGCAAACAGCATGGCTGACTCGAATATTTGCATGGTGTTCTCCAAAAATGCAGGACATCGAACCATGACATCGTGAAATTGTGTGTCATTTGTGTACGTGTACTTAAGTTGAGAGAGAGAGTGTGTGTAGTGCGTGTTACTTTCGACGGTGAGGATGTGTTTTTGTGTGTTGTAATTCTGAAGTAACAAACACGGCATACATATGGAAGTGAGTACGAAACCAATAATTAAAAAATATTCTTTAAAATGACGTAGTTGAGGGCAGAGATATTAAGAAAATTTATCATTTTTTTTCCTAAGGATTGACATTTTGGATTGTTTCGTCAATAACCACGAAATGTGAACATTTTGTGTGGACCAATTCGAAGTACCTTAAATATGTTATTATTCGCCAAGAAATACTTTATTACAAAAAAAGTATTTTTTCACATATCGGAAAGACTGGTAGCGATTGCGCTTTGCCTTCATTTCGTGTTTTTTTTTTTTTTTTTTGCAATTGTTTCATTATTGTTGTTATTTTTATGGTAAAACATTTTTGTATGACACACTATTCAACAACCCCTTTTATTGGTCATTACCAGAGGGCTGCAATGAGTATGATTGAGTAGGCTTGATCACACACAGTGGAAATACAATCAAGCTCAATCAGTCGGTCAGATGCAACATGTTCATTCGAGTCACTCAAGCCTAACGAAAAAGTTGTGATCAAACATGTATTGATCGAAGTTTTGTGATCGCAATCAAACAGCTCACATGAGTTATTTGTTTACGAACTTATGATGAATTGTTCATAACGGGTCGATCATCTATAATGAGTCTGATCGGTTTTATTTATCCTAGTTAAGTGAGTGATTTGATTTGATTAAAACACAAATGTTCGAATTTGAGCGAAATCATGATTGTAATTTTACTAAGGATGTCATAACTAAAAGATGTCCCCATTAAAGAAATTGGTGCAAATTATATTTAATAAGCATACAATTTTTCCTTTTATTTGGGTTTTTGGTATGCTAGACTTCAGTAACTTATTTGGAAAAAAACAAAATTAATTTTTTTAATAAAGAAACACATCATTGGTATTTAGAAAACTAAAAATGTTTAAATATTTTTTTTTTAATTTTACAATATTGGTCAAGATTTTTCACAAACTTCGACCTTTTCGTTTACCTACACCTGTGTAGTTTCTACTTGCAACAATTTCGGTCGCACTATCACAATATTCTTCCATTTCAAATATCAAAAAAAGTCAAAATAAACTGTCCCAACTTGATTAAATGGTTGAATGAACAATGACGCTGAGCGAACTCGATTCAAAGAAGACAATCACGGTTGTGATTGCTCATTTACATTCATGTGTTCGATCAACTCATGCTGCTGAACACATCAAACCGTCTCGAACGCTCATGTTTGATTGTGAGTGAAGTGATTCAAACTGAGCGTTCGATTCGATCAGAAGCGAAAACGGTCATTTCATTCAGATCAAACTAAACGACTGCATCAACAAAAATCATGTAAGAAACGGAGTATGCTTGAATTTTTGATACTCGTTGCAGCCCTCTGGTCATTACATGTTATGACGAAGGGTTTGAGTCTGACCGACATGACGAGACATCGAGCATTTGGTTGGATGTCACGTATTGTTATGCGTTTGATCAAACAGGGCACAACATGACGAGCGTTTTCACTCCATGGCATAAATAGAGAAATATGTCACACTTGCAGCCCTTTAGTGTATACCAGGCAGGAATCTTTGCCATAAATCTATTTGCAACTACACTGGTGGCCAAAACTAAAGCAACTGAAATTATAAGGAGAATAAATGCTCTGTAACTTTTTTAAAAATTATCAAAATGAGAAAGTTTTTCTAGTTTTAAATTAGGCACTTTATTCACTTTTTACAAACTTAAAACAAAAAACCAAAATTAATGTTTATATAAAGATAAAGTCAATAAACCGGATATTGGCGTGGACAAAACAAAAGCAACTCTTTTGAACATTCTTATGATCGCTGCAATTTCAGTTGTTTTAACTGTTATATTTATCGTTTTTTCTTCCCTCAACAATTTCGCTTGTCAGAAATCATTTCTGAAAATTTTTTTTTTTTACAAAAACATGGGTTTTTTGTGTTTTTTTAAGTACTACTCAAAAAAGTTTAAAAATGGCTAGAAACAAATACTGTACTGCAAATTATCAGTGTCTATGAAAACAAGCTATCGCAGAAAATGATTTCCGAGAAATATTTAATAAATATTTCTGTGATTTCTCGTATACTAAGTCGGTTTTATGAAACTGGATCAGTAGTAACAGTCTGTAACGGATGAAGGCCGGGAAAACTTCATCCCGTTCTGATCAACAAATTGTAAAAGAAATAAAAAACAAGAGTTCAACTGAATTGGTGAGAGAGCTCGAGATCAGTGCGTAGACGAGTAGTAGCGGCTGCCCTGCATGCCCGTAAGCCATCAAAAAAACCATTTATAAAAAAAACAAGAGTTCAACTGAATTGATGAGAGAGCTCGAGATCAGTGCGTAGACGAGTAGTAGCGGCTGGTCTGCATGTCCGCAAGCCATCAAAAAAGCCATTTATAGAAAACAACGGAAAGCTGGGATGGCTTTCGGAAACGATAATATTAATAGGAAAGCAGCTCAATGGAAAAACGTTTTATTCTGGGATGAGTCTACGTTTAATATTAAAGGCTCAGACATGAAAAATTTTACGGTAAGAAGACCAAAAAAAAAAAAAAAAAAAAAAATTAAAGACTCAAGCCGCAGTGTTGCAAGGGTACAGTGAAGCATGAGGAAGTGTTAAAATGGTGTGGCGCTGTTTTTCTTTCTATGAACTTGGACCTGTCCATGAAATAAAGGAAGTTATGGATCGGTTTGTTTACAAAGATGTGTTGAACATCACGTTGTTCCTTTCCGCTGAGGAAAATATTCGGCTTATTTGGGCGTTCCAGCATGACAATGATCCCAAACATGCATCAAAACTTGTCGAAGATTGATTGCGGGAGTCAAAAATCGGTGTTTTGTCATGGCCAGCACAATAATCTGACCAAAACTCCATAGAAAACCTTTAGAGTATCGTAGACAGGAAGATCAAGGTAGATTCGGAAAGAAATAAACACAACATTTTCCAAAGAATTCAGGGTGCCTGGAAAAGCATACCCAAGGATCGGATTGAGCGTGTTATAGATTCAATACCTCGTAGGGGTGCAGCTGTTATCAAAAATAATGGATGCTATCGACTACTAGCCAAAATTGGATCATTTTAGTTTTCCATATATTATTTTTCATTCAATATTATTTTTGTATTTTTATTTTTAGTTTTTTAAAAGTGAATAAAGTACCTCATTTCAAACTGGAAAAATAATTACAATTTGTTTATTTTTGTAAAAGTTACAGGGCATTTATTGTCTTTGCGATTTTAGTCGTTTAAGTTTTTGCCACCAGGGTACATCAACGGTGACTATAGACGACGATAGACGGGTGGCCCAGAATGCGCTAAATTCGTTTACTATGGCAGTTTTGGAATGTAGGAAAACTTTGGCAAAATCTAGGTCTTCCAAATAGCAGAATGTAGATCCGAATCTATAGACATTGAAGTTGAGAATTCTATTAGACCACCTTTTTGTCAATTTTTTCGTGCGATAAATAAACATTTCTCCCGGAGGTTTCAACAAAGCTGGTTAGATGAGAGGAGGTATAATGTCTAAGAATCTTTCGCTCATCCTAATGGCGAAACCTGATCTAAAACATGCACCGGGATGTGTAGGAATCTGAAACGGTCGAACATTTACTCTGCCACTTTCCAACTCTCATCAATGTGAAAAACAGGCTTATGGGAGAACGAATAATACACAATCTATTTTCATTCTCTAACACAGAACCAGCAGTAATTTTTCAGTTAGCCAGAAGATTATAGGGACTTAAGACGACACATAAATTCTTACTCGTCAATTAAAATGTATTATTTATTTTTCCAATCTGTTTTTATGCCCTCCACCATTCTATGGAGGGTATGTTAACTTTGTCATTCCGTTGGTAATTCCTCGAAATATTTATAATATACCCTACAAAGTATATATTTATAGGTAAATTTCCATTTTTATTGATGTTTAATATAACATCTTGTTTACCAGAATTAAAAGTAGTATTCATTTTCATTTATGCCTCTGTATGTTCGGCAAAATATATAATATTCCTTAAATTGTCAACATTAATAAAACAAACCGAGTTTTTTAATTATGAAAGGATTCATAGTGCATCTTCATTTTGGTTATGACCTTTATCGTTGATATTTGTAAGGTGTAGTCGATGCACCAGTATCCAAAAATCCCATGCGCATCAATTGATATAGAAAAATTCGGGAATTGCGCACTTTTTAAATTTAAAATAATCTTATCATAGTGAACTATGTATATTTCGTGATAGCAACATTTTTTGCGGAATACATTACATACTCTTGTATAATTAACCAAAAAAGTCAAAGAATCAAAAAAATATATATAAGATTTTTTCGAGCTTTAGGCGTCATTGCAAGTTTATTTTTTATTGATTACAATAAAGTGTTCCCAATATTTCGCGTTTTCGAAATTTAATATGCGACTAGATTCCGTCGGTTTTTGATACCAATGGTAAATTTTATGTTTTAATTGACATTTTTGAAAGTCGTCAATGAATCTTCTATTGAACTTTCCCCCATAAGCGGGTACAGCAACGAAAGCATATGATTATGCTGACGTAAGGGAAGGACTTTCGCCTCCTCATGTAGATGGTCCACTGGTGTCATGAGAAGGCACCCTGTCGCAGTTCTCAGAGCAGCGTTCTGGCAGGTCTGGACATGCTTCCACTGCGTAGCACTAGTATTCGCAGACCACACTGGAGCCGCATAGCTGACCACAGACCGACCTATCGCGTTATAAGAGGTCAACAAGGTTTCTTTGGCCGCACCCCAAGTGCTGCCGGCTAGTGTAGGACCTTGTTCCTACTTTTCATCTTGTCGCAGATAGCTGTGGCTTGCGCGGATGACTTGAACATGCTGTCGAACGTGACCCCTAGAATCTTGGGATAGTTCGTGGTGGGTATTTGATTCCCCTCGACCTGCACATTCAGGTGTATTCTGTGGTAAAGAGTGTGGCCGTTGATTTCGTGGCGGATATTTTCATATTCCTCGCGTGGAAGTATGCGGCAAGTTCCGCGAGATAGGGGTTCAGCCTTTTACATATGTCATCGACCACTGGGCCCGACGCCATGATCGTACAATCATCCGCATACGTTACGATCTCAATGCTGTCTGGAGGGCGAGGAATTCCGGAAAGGTAGAAGTTAAACAGTTCCGGAGATATCACCCCACCTTGGGGAACTCCCTGTTTCACTCTACGGGCTTTTGACTTCTTGTTCCGGAATTCCACGTACGACTGGCGTCCACACATATAGTTGATTATCCAACGTTTCAAACTTGGCCGGAGGGTAGTTCTCTGCGCGTCCTCAAACAGTGTGGCATGATTGACCGCATCAAATGCCTTTGTTAGGTCAACGGCTACCAACTCTGTTCTGTCACACGGCCTGTTCTGATTCAGTCCTCTAATAATGTGTGAAAATGGCGTGTAATGCTGTCGTGGTACTATGTTGTGGACGAAATCCGTGCTGGTGGTTGGCAACTGTATAGCTTCCTCTAATGCTGGGGAGGAGTAAAGATTCAAGACTCTTAGCTACTGGCGACAAAAGCGAAATCGGCCTGTACGATTCGCCTTTATTGACATCCTTGCCTGGCTTCAGTAGCGCCATTCCATTTTCCAGGTTTCGGGCACAATGTGGCTAGCAACAAATTGAGAACTTTCGTAAAGTACTCGACTCCCGGCGTATCCTGCTGCTTCAACATTACCATTGAGATTCCGTCCGGGCCCAACGCTTTGGATGACTTAGCGTTACGGATGACATTTGCAACATCACCCATCGTACACTGTGGTGGTTCCTCCTCGGCGGGAAGAGATTTGATACGACGTAGTACTCTTCGCTTCGCCCTATCGCTCTCGGGGTGCACGACAAATTGTCGGTTGAAATACTCCGCGCTTTCGTAAAGTACTCGACTCCCGGCGTATCCTGCTGCTTCAACATTACCATTGAGATTCCGTCCGGGCCCAACGCTTTGGATGACTTAGCGTTACGGATGACATTTGCAACATCACCCATCGTACACTGTGGTGGTTCCTCCTCGGCGGGAAGAGATTTGATACGACGTAGTACTCTTCGCTTCGCCCTATCGCTCTCGGGGTGCACGACAAATTGTCGGTTGAAATACTCCGCGCACCTCTTCGGATCAGTCACCGTTACGTCGTTAAAAGTGACTGAGGTCATATTATCCTTTTTCCAGGGTTCGAAAGCGACTTAACCCTTACCCACAGCTTACTCATATCGGTTCCAATGTTGCAACACTTCAGATGGTCTAGCCACTTTTTTTCTCTTATGCTCCTGTACCAACCGGTTGACTTCCACTGTCAAATCACTGATTCTAGGATCGTTGGTACGACGGAGATCATGGTTAAGGAAAGTGCGGCGTTCAGAAGTTATGAAATCGGGCGACATGCTTATGGAGACGATTATCGAGAGATGGTCTGAGCCAAGAGAAATTACAGGTTACCAAGTCACGGCATTTATCAGACCGGGTGACACTATGGTTATACATATACATACTGGGTTTGCAGCCGCTGGCCAGAACTGGTATCTTGTTGTTTCGGGTCAATCCGGTATCGTACAACCCGCTGACGTGGGATTGCTAATTTGGCTATTAAGACGTTCATCTAGTACTTGCAGTTCTTTGTTGTTGTATTCCAGTTTTTTTATGTTTTTGTAGTTTGTTTATGTTTGCTGAAGATGCATTTGATAATTGCGAAATATTGGGAACACTTTATTGTAATCAATAAAAAAAATCGCCAATGGTCTAAAGCTCGAAAAAATCTTATTATTTATAAATGAAATAAAAAAGTTCGACAAACTACCACTTCTCACGGTGATTAAAAATAAATAATAATAAATTTGTTTTATACTTTTTTTAATTTTTTTATTAACTTATATCATTTGAGTTTCCTTACAAAGCCTAATGTACCTTAATGTACCAAAAAGCATTTTTGAAAAAAAGTAAAAAAGCATTAAGTTTGTCCGAGACTAAAAGTAAGTAAAAAAGTTCGTCATTTAACCCTCCCCTATTGGGTAAAAACAAAACATTTTAATATAAAAGTATCTGAATTTAAAAGTGTTCCGCTTTAAACTAAAAATACCAGTAAGAACGGTTGGGTAATGCAGATATATCTTCTTAAATGCCAAATGTGACTAGGATTATAAAAATATCGAACATCGGTGGGTATCGTTATTTGTGCGCTATAGGAAAACGTGGACCTAATATTCAATGTTCTGCAACCGGAGCTAGAACCGATTATGAACTCCAAAAACTAATCCGTGGGATAATATGGCTACAATTATCAAAATACCAAATTTCGGGAGGTACAAATGCCAATTTTGGAACAAATCCATAAAAAATGTGGCGAAAACAATCAAAATACCGAACATCGGGAGGTACCGTTTTATAAGAGCTATACGAAAACGTGGACTTATATGTACAATGTTACGCCGAAACATAGCATTTTATAGACAAATCCATGAAAAAAATGTAGCGAAAATTGTCAAAACAACGAATATCGGGAGGTACCGCTATATGGCGGTTATACCAAAACGTGGACCGATATATCTCATTTTCCTAAACATTTTCCAACCTAAACACAATACAAATTGTTGTGCCATATTTTGAAGCTCTACGTTATTTAAACAGTCGGACGGACGGACATCGTTAAATCGACTTAGACTTTTAAAACTGGAGGGTATATAAATAATAATAATAATAATTTAAAAAATAATAATAATTTCAAATTCGTATTTTTTTTAATTTAAATTTTGCAACAAATTTACATTTTAGAACATTAAATCAATAACACGCTTACGTAAAGGCTGAAGAAAATATCGCATCTGTATCGACCAGTATTAGTGATGACCATCAACTATCCTTCAGACTACTTTTTGTATGGAAGCTCATGGATATAATGACGATCCTGCTTCAATTGACAAATTGGAAGACAACAGTGAAACAATTATTCGTGAGTTACCGTCCGAAATGTTGAAGAGAGAATGCTGAATAATACTAAGCGGATGGACCATTTTAGGTGCACCATTTGTTTGAAATAATCTTCAAATATTTAATTATATGGATATTTTTTTTTAAGAACTTTCCTAGAGCTCTTATAATAGAATAAGAGCAATTGTAACTCTAGCGCACAGCATCCATTTTTGTGAACGCGAATAGATTTGAAACCAAATTTTTGTCCCACATTTTTTTTGTTAATTTTTTTACGATTTAATTGTCCAAGCAAATAGAAATTTATCATGTATCGACTACTTACGCATCTGTAAATATTGGTTTTCTTTTTTTCTTCTTTTCAGCAATAGGGCGCCCTTCGTCATCCACAATAAAGTCATCAGCATCAGAGTCAGTTTCTTCCTCGTCTTCTTCGAAATGTTCAGGTTCTCTATTGCTCTTTTCAGATTGTCCTTCCGCATTCTAAAGAAACAATTTTGTAATATGTTTAGTTAATTTATATTTTTCTATACACACCTCGTCGTCATCAAAGAGTTGCTCTGCGATAGCTTCCCTAGCTAAGCCTTCATCTACGTGATCGTCTTCTCCATCGCTCTCTTCCTCTTGTATTCGCCTTAATCGTTTGAAACGTTTCTATGTAATTAAAAAATTGAATCAAATATGTCAGTGCATATATTAAACGCCATTGCTTCAGCAGTTCATTTAATAATTTTTATTGAATGATGGCTGATACGGTTAAAAAAGGTCATATGAATTTTAAAGTGCTTCTAGGTACTAACTAAAAATCTGTAACCAATGGAAACTTTGCTAACTAAATTCGGCGTATTACTACACATGCGCCAATGTCTGTCTAGTTGGTGCGCGCGAGAACTCTCTATAGCAGTGTAGTTCTGGTACCTCTCCGAAAATTGGCTGGAAATTTCATTAAACATAAATTTTATTCATGCTATGCAGATTCAAATATTTCTGATAGATTGAATGTGGGATATATTAACCCACATCTTCGGGTAACTTCCCCACAATAGGTAATAATTTTGAAGAAGAAAAATAATAATTTTTAAAAATGAGAAATTAGTGTCAGATTTTCTTAAAAATTTTTTGTACCTACCCAACAAAAGTATGTAAATTACCAGCAGCGCGTGTTGACATTTTTTGACGTGTGTGTTAAAAAATGTTCTATGTTTCGGTTCGGTTAAAAATATGTGATAGGAAAAACCTCCATATTCCTGTTGACTTTACTTCAGATAATTCTGACAAAGGCGAGTTTATTTTGGGTGATGAAAGAACATTCTTTATTTTTGGAGCAGAACATTTTTCGTAAATTCATCACCGTGTCGTCCTCTGTAATAGGATGCTAATAATGTAAACAATTGAATTTCTATTTGAAGCATTGTATACTTACAACTTCCATTTTTATACCCTCCACCATACTATGGAGGGTATATTAACTTTGTCATTCCGTTTGTAACTCCTCGAAATACTCATGTCAGACCCAACAAAGTATATATATTCTTGATCAGCGTAAAATTCTAAGTCGATTTAGCGATGTCATTCTGTCTGTCTGTCTGTCTGTCTGTTGTAATCACGCTATCTTTCGAACGATATGAGATAGAAGGTTAAAATTTTGCACACATGTGTATTTTGTCAGTAGGCTGGTTAAGTTCGTAAATGGGTCATCATGTCGGTCCACGTTTTCGTATAGCACCCATATAACGGTACCTCCCAATATTCGGTATTTTGATGATTTTAGCTACATTATTAAGCGAGATTGTTTCAAATTTCGCATTTGAAGTTCGCAATAGGTTCTACAGCATGTGACACAAAATTGCACATTCAGGTCCACGTCTTCGTATAGCACCCATATAACGGTACCCCCCGATATTCGGTATTTTTATGATTTTAGCTACATTATTCTCCGGAATTGTTTCAAATTTCGTATTTGAAGTTCGTAATAGGTTCTACAGTATATGACACAAAATTGCACATTTAGGTCCACGTCTTCGTATAGCACCCATATAACGGTACCTCCCGATATTCGGTATTTTGACGATTTTAGCGACATTATTCACCGGAATTGTTTCAAATTTCGTATTTGAAATTTGTAATAGATATTAAAGCCTTTGACAAAAAATTACTTACGCAGGGCCACCTCTTTGTGTAGCACCCATATAACAGTACCTCCCGATATTCGGTATTTTGATAATTTTAGCCATATTAGTCTACGGAACTGTTTTAAATTTCGTATTTGAAGTTCGAAATAGGTATTACAGTCTATGATAGACAATTTCCTATGCAGATCCGCGTTTTCGTATAGCTCCCATACAACGATACCTCCCTATATTCGGAATTTTAATACCCCCACTATACTATGGAGTGTAAATTAAATTTGTCATTCCGTTTGTAGCTTCTCGAAATACTCAAGGTAGACTTTACAAAGTATATATTATAAATCAGCGTAAAAGTATCACAAGAATATAAATTATGGATCTGCATACAATTCTTAGTCGGTTTAGCGATGCCCGTCTGTATGTGTGTTGTACTCACGCTATCTTTCGAAAGATGATGTAATTTTGCACAAGTGCTAGTATGTAGGTTAAGTTCGGCCATGTTTTCATATAGCCCCCATATAACGGTACCTCCTAATACTGGATATTATGCCATTATAAGCCACATTTTCTAACGGTTTTTTAAACTTCATTACTTTGACTTCGCAATGGGTTCTACCTTTTGTGACCGAACATTGTCTATATAGGTCCATGTTGCACTATATAGTCATACCTATATTCAGTATTTTGACTATTTAAGCCACTTTTTCTTAGACACCTGTTCGATACTAAAATTTTAAAGGTTTTCATTTGTGAGACATCACTTTGTTTGTACGCCCTATAGCCTCATATAATTGTCACCACATAAATTTGCTATTTTACTTTTCAAATTTTGCCACAATATTCAAAGAAATTGTTTTAAATTCAATATTTTTTACCTCCAGTGGCAGAACATTAAATAGGTCTAGATATTCGATGTTTTTGTCATTTGTCAAAATAATAGCTGATTAGGTTAAAAACAGGTTCTACAGCATATACCCTTTGTTTAGGTAAATTGAACATTTCGACCATATTCGGCGAAAGTCGGTCGAAATTTGAAAAGGTTACCTGTAGCATTTATTTGTTTCGTTCGACAATATTTTCATAGAACCCTTTTATGCAGGTATACGACAATTAAATGCATTGTTATTGTCAGTAAATCTATTATTTCCAGGTAGAAGTATTAATAATTAAATGTAGGTAGTTTTTAGATAATCCTTGTTTAAGCCTAATACCTGATAATTACTATTAGGCACTGTCTACCTGCTAAGTATCTGTTCAAACATTATTACCTGAACACATTATATGTTGTATTTTGCCGTGTAATTGACCACCTGTATCGTCAAATACTAATTTTGTTTTGATCCTATTGTTAGGTAAAATTTTGAAAGGATTGTATATATATGTATGGATTTTTAGTTTGGTGTTTAGTAGTAAACAGCTCGACAGATAGAACACAGTTATAACCACGTTATAAAATATGTCACCTCAGAAGTTAAAGGTTAAGCCAACAGGCTCGTAGGCAAGATGAAGTGTATAGAGAAATAGAGCGAGAGAGTGATGTTCTCAACCGTCAAGTTCGTCGGCAGGATGAAACCTTCAGACAACTTGAACGGGATACTTTTCGTCGTTCCCAACGTAGACGTAATGAGATCTACAGACAAACCGAACGTGAAGTGGACTCACAACGTCGTAATGTTCGAAGACGCGATATAACTTATCGTATAATTGAACAAGTCCGTAATACTGAACAACGCCGCGAAGCGCGACGAGTTGCTAATCAGGACTTTCATGAGCAGAATAGGATTAGACATGGTCGTGTCTTAATTCATAGGATGAATCCTTACAACCGTGAACTTGAAAATAACCGCCAGTCCGAGAGAAGTGCTAATATTAGACAAAATCTTTCCCCAGAATCCCGCAGGGAAATGTTACAAACCGATTCCATAAGACATAGGTCAAGACAATTGAGCGAGTTCTACGAGACAATCAGGAGGGGTCCAACATAAATTTATATTTGCTGCGGAGGGCTTTGGTTTAATTCCCAAATTAAAAATATCAGTAGGATCACATTATTGCGGAAATATCTGAAGTTTTCTTCCTTGCTTCAACATTTCCATCAGAAAATAATACATATAAATTTTGCAATAAATGCCACAATATTCAAAGAAATTGTTTTAAATTCAATATTTTTTAGCTCCAGTGGCAGAACATTAAATAGGTCTAGATATTCGATGTTTTTGTTATTTGTCAAAATAATAGCTGATTAGGTTAAAAACAGGTTCTACAGCATATACCCTTTGTTTAGGTAAATTGAACATTTCGACCATATTCGGCGAAAGTCGGTCGAAATTTGAAAAGGTTACCTATAGCATTTATTTGTTTCGTTCGACAATATTTTCATAGAACACTTTTATGCAGGTATACGACAATTAAATGCATTGTTATTGTCAGTAAATCTATTATTTCCAGGTAGAAGTATTAATAATTAAATGTAGGTAGTTTTTAGATAATCCTTGTTTAAGCCTAATACCTGATAATTACTATTAGGCACTGTCTACCTGCTAAGTATCTGTTCAAACATTATTACCTGAACACATTATATGTTGTATTTTGCCGTGTAATTGACCACCTGTATCGTCAAATACTAATTTTGTTTTGATCCTATTGTTAGGTAAAATTTTGAAAGGATTGTATATATATGTATGGATTTTTAGTTTGGTGTTTAGTAGTAAACAGCTCGACAGATAGAACACAGTTATAACCACGTTATAAAATATGTCACCTCAGAAGTTAAAGGTTAAGCCAACAGGCTCGTAGGCAAGATGAAGTGTATAGAGAAATAGAGCGAGAGAGTGATGTTCTCAACCGTCAAGTTCGTCGGCAGGATGAAACCTTCAGACAACTTGAGCGGGATACTTTTCGTCGTTCCCAACGTAGACGTAATGAGATCTACAGACAAACCGAACGTGAAGTGGACTCACAACGTCGTAATGTTCGAAGACGCGATATAACTTATCGTACAATTGAACAAGTCCGTAATACTGAACAACGCCGCGAAGCGCGACGAGTTGCTAATCAGGACTTTCATGAGCAGAATAGGATTAGACATGGTCGTGTCTTAATTCATAGGATGAATCCTTACAACCGTGAACTTGAAAATAACCGCCAGTCCGAGAGAAGTGCTAATATTAGACAAAATCTTTCCCCAGAATCCCGCAGGGAAATGTTACAAACCGATTCCATAAGACATAGGTCAAGACAATTGAGCGAGTTCTACGAGACAATCAGGAGGGGTCCAACATAAATTTATATTTGCTGCGGAGGGCTTTGGTTTAATTCCCAAATTAAAAATATCAGTAGGATCACATTATTGCGGAAATATCTGAAGTTTTCTTCCTTGCTTCAACATTTCCATCAGAAAATAATACATATAAATTTTGCAATACATGCTATAAAATTGCTCAAGGCGGAAAAATACCTTCAATATGCCTTTCTAAAGGATTACATTTCCCAGAAATACCAGCTGACCTTCGTGGTTTAACACAGTTAGAAGAGCGGTTCGTTTCACCGAGAATACCCTTTATGAGAATCGTTTCCCTAGGATACAATCGCCAATGTTCTGTAAGAGGTGTCGTTGTTAACGTACCAATTCAGTTAAATACAACTGTAAATATGCACACTGAAGTTGTGCAAGTTCACCTTAAGCGTAGACTACAATACGAGCATAGTTTCATGACTGAAACGATAAGAACAGCGAAGATTTACGAAGCCGCAAGATATCTGGTAAATACGGAACTCTACAAAAAACACAACATAGTTCTTTCTAGCGATTGGTTAAATAGCATGAATAGTACAGAAGAACCCTTTATTTCTAACGTTGAAGATCTCGAGTTAGTATCGCGGTTAACCAATACCAACTTCATACAAGATGATGTGGATGAAGTGAATCCACAAGAAACCTTATTGGATAATAATCCTGTCGAGAATTTACCATTACAGAGAATTTCCATTGCTCCAGGTGAGGGACAACGACCATTAGATATGCTCTTGGATGAGGATTCTGAGGAACTGTCCTATCCTTCAATATACTTTGGTGTTAAAAGAAATTGCAGTGCTACTATTGGAAAAATTATAAAGTCTGAAGTACGGCGATATGACAGACGATGTGCACGTGTGGATAAAGTCTTATATTGCTATAAAAAATTAGAATTTTCCCGCATTAAAAGTAGCATTCCCACATGCTTGAGAAAAAAGTTGGAAAAAACAATTTACTGCTGCAGAAATTTTAGATGATCAACTTCCAAAACCTTGTGCAACATGACGATGGCTATCATATATTGAAAGGCGTACGATCGTCACCAGCTCATTGGGAAGGGGAAAAGAGAAAGGTTTTGGCCATGATTAGACAGTTTGGACTCCCGACATTTTTTATAACTTTATCCGCAGCTGAATCCCAATGGCCGGAATTAATCGTTATATTAGTAAAAATTTTGGAAGGAAAAGATATTACTGAAGAAGAAGCAATATCTTACTCAACCCAGAAAAAATATGATCTCATCCGATCAGATCCAATAACATGCTCTAGGTATTTTGATCAGAGAATAATACATTTGTTTAAATTTTTTAGGTCCAATGATGGAATATTTAAAGAGCATTATGTTATTAAACATTACTGGTGAATAGAGTTTCAACAAATAAATAAATTTATATTTTCTGCGGAGGGCTTTGGTTTAATTCCCAAATTAAAAATATCAGTAGGATCACATTATTGCGGAAATATCTGAAGTTTTCTTCCTTGCTTCAACATTTCCATCAGAAAATAATACATATAAATTTTGCAATAAATGCCACAATATTCAAAGAAATTGTTTTAAATTCAATATTTTTTAGCTCCAGTGGCAGAACATTAAATAGGTCTAGATATTCGATGTTTTTGTTATTTGTCAAAATAATAGCTGATTAGGTTAAAAACAGGTTCTACAGCATATACCCTTTGTTTAGGTAAATTGAACATTTCGACCATATTCGGCGAAAGTCGGTCGAAATTTGAAAAGGTTACCTGTAGCATTTATTTGTTTCGTTCGACAATATTTTCATAGAACCCTTTTATGCAGGTATACGACAATTAAATGCATTGTTATTGTCAGTAAATCTATTATTTCCAGGTAGAAGTATTAATAATTAAATGTAGGTAGTTTTTAGATAATCCTTGTTTAAGCCTAATACCTGATAATTACTATTAGGCACTGTCTACCTGCTAAGTATCTGTTCAAACATTATTACCTGAACACATTATATGTTGTATTTTGCCGTGTAATTGACCACCTGTATCGTCAAATACTAATTTTGTTTTGATCCTATTGTTAGGTAAAATTTTGAAAGGATTGTATATATATGTATGGATTTTTAGTTTGGTGTTTAGTAGTAAACAGCTCGACAGATAGAACACAGTTATAACCACGTTATAAAATATGTCACCTCAGAAGTTAAAGGTTAAGCCAACAGGCTCGTAGGCAAGATGAAGTGTATAGAGAAATAGAGCGAGAGAGTGATGTTCTCAACCGTCAAGTTCGTCGGCAGGATGAAACCTTCAGACAACTTGAGCGGGATACTTTTCGTCGTTCCCAACGTAGACGTAATGAGATCTACAGACAAACCGAACGTGAAGTGGACTCACAACGTCGTAATGTTCGAAGACGCGATATAACTTATCGTACAATTGAACAAGTCCGTAATACTGAACAACGCCGCGAAGCGCGACGAGTTGCTAATCAGGACTTTCATGAGCAGAATAGGATTAGACATGGTCGTGTCTTAATTCATAGGATGAATCCTTACAACCGTGAACTTGAAAATAACCGCCAGTCCGAGAGAAGTGCTAATATTAGACAAAATCTTTCCCCAGAATCCCGCAGGGAAATGTTACAAACCGATTCCATAAGACATAGGTCAAGACAATTGAGCGAGTTCTACGAGACAATCAGGAGGGGTCCAACATAAATTTATATTTGCTGCGGAGGGCTTTGGTTTAATTCCCAAATTAAAAATATCAGTAGGATCACATTATTGCGGAAATATCTGAAGTTTTCTTCCTTGCTTCAACATTTCCATCAGAAAATAATACATATAAATTTTGCAATACATGCTATAAAATTGCTCAAGGCGGAAAAATACCTTCAATATGCCTTTCTAAAGGATTACATTTCCCAGAAATACCAGCTGACCTTCGTGGTTTAACACAGTTAGAAGAGCGGTTCGTTTCACCGAGAATACCCTTTATGAGAATCGTTTCCCTAGGATACAATCGCCAATGTTCTGTAAGAGGTGTCGTTGTTAACGTACCAATTCAGTTAAATACAACTGTAAATATGCACACTGAAGTTGTGCAAGTTCACCTTAAGCGTAGACTACAATACGAGCATAGTTTCATGACTGAAACGATAAGAACAGCGAAGATTTACGAAGCCGCAAGATATCTGGTAAATACGGAACTCTACAAAAAACACAACATAGTTCTTTCTAGCGATTGGTTAAATAGCATGAATAGTACAGAAGAACCCTTTATTTCTAACGTTGAAGATCTCGAGTTAGTATCGCGGTTAACCAATACCAACTTCATACAAGATGATGTGGACGAAGTGAATCCACAAGAAACCTTATTGGATAATAATCCTGTCGAGAATTTACCATTACAGAGAATTTCCATTGCTCCAGGTGAGGGACAACGACCATTAGATATGCTCTTGGATGAGGATTCTGAGGAACTGTCCTATCCTTCAATATACTTTGGTGTTAAAAGAAATTGCAGTGCTACTATTGGAAAAATTATAAAGTCTGAAGTACGGCGATATGACAGACGATGTGCACGTGTGGATAAAGTCTTATATTGCTATAAAAAATTAGAATTTTCCCGCATTAAAAGTAGCATTCCCACATGCTTGAGAAAAAAGTTGGAAAAAACAATTTACTGCTGCAGAAATTTTAGATGATCAACTTCCAAAACCTTGTGCAACATGACGATGGCTATCATATATTGAAAGGCGTACGATCGTCACCAGCTCATTGGGAAGGGGAAAAGAGAAAGGTTTTGGCCATGATTAGACAGTTTGGACTCCCGACATTTTTTATAACTTTATCCACAGCTGAATCCCAATGGCCGGAATTAATCGTTATATTAGTAAAAATTTTGGAAGGAAAAGATATTACTGAAGAAGAAGCAATATCTTACTCAACCCAGAAAAAATATGATCTCATCCGATCAGATCCAATAACATGCTCTAGGTATTTTGATCAGAGAATAATACATTTGTTTAAATTTTTTAGGTCCAATGATGGAATATTTAAAGAGCATTATGTTATTAAACATTACTGGTGAATAGAGTTTCAACAACGAGGATCTCCCCATCTACATGGCATATACTGGTTAAATAACGCACCCAAATTAAACATTTCTGATGATGCTACATTCCAACTAGTGGTGAACTTCATTGACCGCTTCATTTCTACTGATTCGTCTTCTACTGACATTCAAAACATTATAAACGTTAAACGTCACAACCATACAAGGATTGTCAACGTGAGGCAAGAGGTCAACAATTTTGCCGCTTTCGTATTCCTTATTCTCCAATGCCTGAAAAACAAATATTGCTCCCACTTCCTGAAGATATTGATTCAGATGAATTAAACCTACATAGGGAATTAAACCTAAAATAAGTACATTGCTTAACGCAAATTTATCAAATGATGAAGTAGACGGACTTCAAATTTTTGATAAATTCTTATCCCACAGATGCATTAACTTAAATAGAGAGGCATACATAATGGCTATAAGGTCATCCATTAAAGAACCACAAATTTTCTTAAAAAGAACATTTAGGGATAAAGCAATCAATGCATATAATCCAGATATCTTAGCAATGCAAAATTCTAACATGGATATTCAGTTTGTCTTAGATGCATATGCATGTGTATCATACATCGTTAATTATATTAACAAATCGAACAGGGGAGTTTCGAGACTGATGCAAGAAGCTATGGCTGAAATTAGAGAAGGCAATTATTCCGTAAAAGACAGGCTTCCACAGATTGGAAATAAGTTCATTAGCGCATCTGAAGTATCAGCTCAAGAGGCGTCGTATAATATATTAGGCATGAATTTGTCACAATGTAGTAGTGCTGAAGTCTATATTAACACATTTGCACCTGAGAAACGAGTACGTATGATAAAATCGAAGCAAGAGTTACAAAATCTCGAAAGAGACTCAACTAATATATTTAAGACAAACATACTGGATCATTACATCCAAAGACCCGAAAATTAAAGAAATCACGCTATCAAGAAGAAGAGGATGATTTCTTTGAGAACGATGATACCAATTTGGATCAAGCTGGTGCCCCCATCCGACTAAAAAATAATTCGGGATACGTGTACAAAAGGAAAGCGCCCGCAATTATAAGATTTCCTTCTTTCAAAGTTGAAACAAATAGGGAGGACTATTTCCGATCATTGGTTATGTTGTATTTTCCGTGGAGAAATGAAGTAGATGATTTATTACAAAATGACAATGAAAATACTTGTCTCACCCACAAGAGCACCATTGAAGAAAACCGATCACAATTTGAGTTATATAAGGAAGGAGAACTTGATGAAATATTGTTACAAGTACAAGATGAAGATAATGCCGAAAACAATGACATTGCTGATAACACCTTACCTTCTTATATGCTGGATGATGAGTTTCGTGTAACATGAATACAATAATGACCGGATACTAACGATAATAGTAGATTTATAAAGTTAACTCCATTGGTCAGTGAAAGAGATCTTCTTGCGGACATAAGATCTCTAAATGTTAAACAACGTGCTTATTTGCATCATGTTTTACATAACGTTGTGGAAAAAAAACTTTCTATGAATACATAGGTGTAGGAAAAAGCCGTTTATTAAGAGCAATTTTCCAATCTGTCACCCATAGACTTAATTCTATTCCTGAAAGTAATCCAGAAATGCCTAAAGTTTTACTGACGGCGCCAACTGGGAAAGCTGCATTTGGTATTGGGGGATCAACTCTACATGCTCTGTTCTCCCTGCCGGTTAACCAATATTCGGGAGAACTTCGGCCACTTAGTAGGGACATAGTTAACACAATAATTTCAAAATTAATAAATGTAAATTTAATAATAATTGATGAAATATTAATGGTAGGATCGAGGATGCTAGGTCACTTGGATGCTCGATTAAAACAAATATTTAAGAGCACTAATCCATTTGGTGGTATTTCAATTATTGTGTTTGGCGATTTCAAACAACTTCCACCGGTAGGCGATAGATGGATTTTTAGTGAAAATACTTTTAATCCTTATGGACTAATTGTTGGTTCTAGGTTATGGGATCTTTTCCAATTTTATGAGTTGACGGAAATAATGCGTTAAAGAGAAGATTTAAGATTTGCGCAAGCGCTTAGTAGAATGTCTAATGGGGAAATGACGGCTGAAGACGTTGATATTTTTAAGTCACGAATTGTTAGTGACGTGAAAGATGTTCCAAAGGAAACTATTCATTTGCTTCTATCCAATGAAGAGGTTGAAAACGACAACATTATAAAATTGAATCAAATAGCTTCAGAGGCTTTCTATTCGAAAGCACAAGACGTTATAAAATGCAACACTTTGAATCCTGACCAAAGAATAAATATCCTAAATAACGTTGCTAAATTTAGGACATCTGAGACACAAGTTCTTTGTTTTCAATTACAATTGAAAAAATCCGCAAAATACATGGTAACCATCAACATTAACACTGCAGATGGTTTAGTAAATGGCGCAATAGCAGTTTTGATGAGTATTGATTTCGAACGTAATTCATCAAATCCAAAGACACTCTGGTTGAAGTTTTCAGATGAAAATGTCGGAAGAGAAACTCAACGAAAAAAGCCTCACAGAACAGAGCCATCCTGGACTCCAATTGATAAGTGTACCAGATCCTTTCAGTTCAAACGAAATGATCAAAATTCAATAGAGCGTTGCCAATTTCCTTTGGTCGTGGCCGAAGCTATGACAGTTCATAAAAGTCAAGGTGCGACTTATGCACAGGTTGCTGTGCACACTCGTAGTCAGATGAACGGAGCAGCCCTTTATGTTGCATGCAGTTGAGCTACAAATGCGTCTGGGTTGTTCATATTTGGATCCTTCAACCCTCCCAAAGCTTTTCAAAACTCAGACCCAGTTAAAATAGAACTGGAAAAGTTAAATAACAACAAGAAATTAAAGCTAAATTTTGATTTTATTAAATCTGAAGAGAAAGAAATTAAAATCTTTTTCCAAAACATCCAAAGTTTCCGCGCCCATAAAGAAGACATCAGTACAGACTACAATCTCATCAATTCCAATTTCCTTTGTTTTGTTGAAACATGGACTTTCCCTGGGGAATCCTGAATTGACAGCGTAACAAATGGGCAAGAAAATAGGAGAAACAAAAGTGGAATAATAATATTCAGTCGATCTAATATTGCAAAAGACGTAAGAATTATCTTAAAAAGAGATTATAGCCAGGGATCTCAGACTTTTCAAATCATTGCTCTAAAATACAGAGAGATAATATTAATGATTTTATATAGAAACTCTTAATTTTTAGAAACGACCTTTCGTCAATTGCTATTCGAGTCACTGAATGAAATAAATTGGCAACGAAACGAAAAAATAATAGTTATTGGTGACTTTAATATATGCAAGCGAAGAGCATAACAGATACACTGTTATGTGCGAAAGGAATTTTTTCCCTTCTAGACAAAAATGTGCGCACAACAAAGCATGAAACTCAAATAGATTGGGCTTTTTCTAATATACCACATGATAATATTATTTGCAAGACTTATTCGACTGCACATAGCCACCATGATGGCATAGTAATCGCGATGTAGGGAAAAACGTGTACAAATATTAAATATAGTTTTTAGATAATCCTTGTTTAAGCCTAATACCTGATAATTACTATTAGGCACTGTCTACCTGCTAAGTATCTGTTCAAACATTATTACCTGAACACATTATATGTTGTATTTTGCCGTGTAATTGACCACCTGTATCGTCAAATACTAATTTTGTTTTGATCCTATTGTTAGGTAAAATTTTGAAAGGATTGTATATATATGTATGGATTTTTAGTTTGGTGTTTAGTAGTAAACAGCTCGACAGATAGAACACAGTTATAACCACGTTATAAAATATGTCACCTCAGAAGTTAAAGGTTAAGCCAACAGGCTCGTAGGCAAGATGAAGTGTATAGAGAAATAGAGCGAGAGAGTGATGTTCTCAACCGTCAAGTTCGTCGGCAGGATGAAACCTTCAGACAACTTGAGCGGGATACTTTTCGTCGTTCCCAACGTAGACGTAATGAGATCTACAGACAAACCGAACGTGAAGTGGACTCACAACGTCGTAATGTTCGAAGACGCGATATAACTTATCGTATAATTGAACAAGTCCGTAATACTGAACAACGCCGCGAAGCGCGACGAGTTGCTAATCAGGACTTTCATGAGCAGAATAGGATTAGACATGGTCGTGTCTTAATTCATAGGATGAATCCTTACAACCGTGAACTTGAAAATAACCGCCAGTCCGAGAGAAGTGCTAATATTAGACAAAATCTTTCCCCAGAATCCCGCAGGGAAATGTTACAAACCGATTCCATAAGACATAGGTCAAGACAATTGAGCGAGTTCTACGAGACAATCAGGAGGGGTCCAACATAAATTTATATTTGCTGCGGAGGGCTTTGGTTTAATTCCCAAATTAAAAATATCAGTAGGATCACATTATTGCGGAAATATCTGAAGTTTTCTTCCTTGCTTCAACATTTCCATCAGAAAATAATACATATAAATTTTGCAATAAATGCCACAATATTCAAAGAAATTGTTTTAAATTCAATATTTTTAGCTCCAGTGGCAGAACATTAAATAGGTCTAGATATTCGATGTTTTTGTTATTTGTCAAAATAATAGCTGATTAGGTTAAAAACAGGTTCTACAGCATATACCCTTTGTTTAGGTAAATTGAACATTTCGACCATATTCGGCGAAAGTCGGTCGAAATTTGAAAAGGTTACCTGTAGCATTTATTTGTTTCGTTCGACAATATTTTCATAGAACCCTTTTATGCAGGTATACGACAATTAAATGCATTGTTATTGTCAGTAAATCTATTATTTCCAGGTAGAAGTATTAATAATTAAATGTAGGTAGTTTTTAGATAATCCTTGTTTAAGCCTAATACCTGATAATTACTATTAGGCACTGTCTACCTGCTAAGTATCTGTTCAAACATTATTACCTGAACACATTATATGTTGTATTTTGCCGTGTAATTGACCACCTGTATCGTCAAATACTAATTTTGTTTTGATCCTATTGTTAGGTAAAATTTTGAAAGGATTGTATATATATGTATGGATTTTTAGTTTGGTGTTTAGTAGTAAACAGCTCGACAGATAGAACACAGTTATAACCACGTTATAAAATATGTCACCTCAGAAGTTAAAGGTTAAGCCAACAGGCTCGTAGGCAAGATGAAGTGTATAGAGAAATAGAGCGAGAGAGTGATGTTCTCAACCGTCAAGTTCGTCGGCAGGATGAAACCTTCAGACAACTTGAGCGGGATACTTTTCGTCGTTCCCAACGTAGACGTAATGAGATCTACAGACAAACCGAACGTGAAGTGGACTCACAACGTCGTAATGTTCGAAGACGCGATATAACTTATCGTACAATTGAACAAGTCCGTAATACTGAACAACGCCGCGAAGCGCGACGAGTTGCTAATCAGGACTTTCATGAGCAGAATAGGATTAGACATGGTCGTGTCTTAATTCATAGGATGAATCCTTACAACCGTGAACTTGAAAATAACCGCCAGTCCGAGAGAAGTGCTAATATTAGACAAAATCTTTCCCCAGAATCCCGCAGGGAAATGTTACAAACCGATTCCATAAGACATAGGTCAAGACAATTGAGCGAGTTCTACGAGACAATCAGGAGGGGTCCAACATAAATTTATATTTGCTGCGGAGGGCTTTGGTTTAATTCCCAAATTAAAAATATCAGTAGGATCACATTATTGCGGAAATATCTGAAGTTTTCTTCCTTGCTTCAACATTTCCATCAGAAAATAATACATATAAATTTTGCAATACATGCTATAAAATTGCTCAAGGCGGAAAAATACCTTCAATATGCCTTTCTAAAGGATTACATTTCCCAGAAATACCAGCTGACCTTCGTGGTTTAACACAGTTAGAAGAGCGGTTTGTTTCACCGAGAATACCCTTTATGAGAATCGTTTCCCTAGGATACAATCGCCAATGTTCTGTAAGAGGTGTCGTTGTTAACGTACCAATTCAGTTAAATACAACTGTAAATATGCACACTGAAGTTGTGCAAGTTCACCTTAAGCGTAGACTACAATACGAGCATAGTTTCATGACTGAAACGATAAGAACAGCGAAGATTTACGAAGCCGCAAGATATCTGGTAAATACGGAACTCTACAAAAAACACAACATAGTTCTTTCTAGCGATTGGTTAAATAGCATGAATAGTACAGAAGAACCCTTTATTTCTAACGTTGAAGATCTCGAGTTAGTATCGCGGTTAACCAATACCAACTTCATACAAGATGATGTGGATGAAGTGAATCCACAAGAAACCTTATTGGATAATAATCCTGTCGAGAATTTACCATTACAGAGAATTTCCATTGCTCCAGGTGAGGGACAACGACCATTAGATATGCTCTTGGATGAGGATTCTGAGGAACTGTCCTATCCTTCAATATACTTTGGTGTTAAAAGAAATTGCAGTGCTACTATTGGAAAAATTATAAAGTCTGAAGTACGGCGATATGACAGACGATGTGCACGTGTGGATAAAGTCTTATATTGCTATAAAAAATTAGAATTTTCCCGCATTAAAAGTAGCATTCCCACATGCTTGAGAAAAAAGTTGGAAAAAACAATTTACTGCTGCAGAAATTTTAGATGATCAACTTCCAAAACCTTGTGCAACATGACGATGGCTATCATATATTGAAAGGCGTACGATCGTCACCAGCTCATTGGGAAGGGGAAAAGAGAAAGGTTTTGGCCATGATTAGACAGTTTGGACTCCCGACATTTTTTATAACTTTATCCGCAGCTGAATCCCAATGGCCGGAATTAATCGTTATATTAGTAAAAATTTTGGAAGGAAAAGATATTACTGAAGAAGAAGCAATATCTTACTCAACCCAGAAAAAATATGATCTCATCCGATCAGATCCAATAACATGCTCTAGGTATTTTGATCAGAGAATAATACATTTGTTTAAATTTTTTAGGTCCAATGATGGAATATTTAAAGAGCATTATGTTATTAAACATTACTGGTGAATAGAGTTTCAACAAATAAATAAATTTATATTTGCTGCGGAGGGCTTTGGTTTAATTCCCAAATTAAAAATATCAGTAGGATCACATTATTGCGGAAATATCTGAAGTTTTCTTCCTTGCTTCAACATTTCCATCAGAAAATAATACATATAAATTTTGCAATAAATGCCACAATATTCAAAGAAATTGTTTTAAATTCAATATTTTTTAGCTCCAGTGGCAGAACATTAAATAGGTCTAGATATTCGATGTTTTTGTTATTTGTCAAAATAATAGCTGATTAGGTTAAAAACAGGTTCTACAGCATATACCCTTTGTTTAGGTAAATTGAACATTTCGACCATATTCGGCGAAAGTCGGTCGAAATTTGAAAAGGTTACCTGTAGCATTTATTTGTTTCGTTCGACAATATTTTCATAGAACCCTTTTATGCAGGTATACGACAATTAAATGCATTGTTATTGTCAGTAAATCTATTATTTCCAGGTAGAAGTATTAATAATTAAATGTAGGTAGTTTTTAGATAATCCTTGTTTAAGCCTAATACCTGATAATTACTATTAGGCACTGTCTACCTGCTAAGTATCTGTTCAAACATTATTACCTGAACACATTATATGTTGTATTTTGCCGTGTAATTGACCACCTGTATCGTCAAATACTAATTTTGTTTTGATCCTATTGTTAGGTAAAATTTTGAAAGGATTGTATATATATGTATGGATTTTTAGTTTGGTGTTTAGTAGTAAACAGCTCGACAGATAGAACACAGTTATAACCACGTTATAAAATATGTCACCTCAGAAGTTAAAGGTTAAGCCAACAGGCTCGTAGGCAAGATGAAGTGTATAGAGAAATAGAGCGAGAGAGTGATGTTCTCAACCGTCAAGTTCGTCGGCAGGATGAAACCTTCAGACAACTTGAGCGGGATACTTTTCGTCGTTCCCAACGTAGACGTAATGAGATCTACAGACAAACCGAACGTGAAGTGGACTCACAACGTCGTAATGTTCGAAGACGCGATATAACTTATCGTACAATTGAACAAGTCCGTAATACTGAACAACGCCGCGAAGCGCGACGAGTTGCTAATCAGGACTTTCATGAGCAGAATAGGATTAGACATGGTCGTGTCTTAATTCATAGGATGAATCCTTACAACCGTGAACTTGAAAATAACCGCCAGTCCGAGAGAAGTGCTAATATTAGACAAAATCTTTCCCCAGAATCCCGCAGGGAAATGTTACAAACCGATTCCATAAGACATAGGTCAAGACAATTGAGCGAGTTCTACGAGACAATCAGGAGGGGTCCAACATAAATTTATATTTGCTGCGGAGGGCTTTGGTTTAATTCCCAAATTAAAAATATCAGTAGGATCACATTATTGCGGAAATATCTGAAGTTTTCTTCCTTGCTTCAACATTTCCATCAGAAAATAATACATATAAATTTTGCAATACATGCTATAAAATTGCTCAAGGCGGAAAAATACCTTCAATATGCCTTTCTAAAGGATTACATTTCCCAGAAATACCAGCTGACCTTCGTGGTTTAACACAGTTAGAAGAGCGGTTCGTTTCACCGAGAATACCCTTTATGAGAATCGTTTCCCTAGGATACAATCGCCAATGTTCTGTAAGAGGTGTCGTTGTTAACGTACCAATTCAGTTAAATACAACTGTAAATATGCACACTGAAGTTGTGCAAGTTCACCTTAAGCGTAGACTACAATACGAGCATAGTTTCATGACTGAAACGATAAGAACAGCGAAGATTTACGAAGCCGCAAGATATCTGGTAAATACGGAACTCTACAAAAAACACAACATAGTTCTTTCTAGCGATTGGTTAAATAGCATGAATAGTACAGAAGAACCCTTTATTTCTAACGTTGAAGATCTCGAGTTAGTATCGCGGTTAACCAATACCAACTTCATACAAGATGATGTGGACGAAGTGAATCCACAAGAAACCTTATTGGATAATAATCCTGTCGAGAATTTACCATTACAGAGAATTTCCATTGCTCCAGGTGAGGGACAACGACCATTAGATATGCTCTTGGATGAGGATTCTGAGGAACTGTCCTATCCTTCAATATACTTTGGTGTTAAAAGAAATTGCAGTGCTACTATTGGAAAAATTATAAAGTCTGAAGTACGGCGATATGACAGACGATGTGCACGTGTGGATAAAGTCTTATATTGCTATAAAAAATTAGAATTTTCCCGCATTAAAAGTAGCATTCCCACATGCTTGAGAAAAAAGTTGGAAAAAACAATTTACTGCTGCAGAAATTTTAGATGATCAACTTCCAAAACCTTGTGCAACATGACGATGGCTATCATATTGTAACGCCCAAAAGTCATGCTTTCGTTTTTGGGGTACATTATTATTTTAAAGACCATTTTTACTTACTTATGTTATATACATCAACTATGAATTTTATTTTTTTTGTTTGAAAATGAATTAAAATATTTAAGTTATGAATTAAACTAACAGCTACTCAGGGTCATGTAATTTAAATGTATTTGAATATTAACGGTCACACAGGTCCCCTAGTAGAAAGAAGTATACTTAAAATACAACATTGGAACCCCTGGTGGCAAATGGCGGAACTACGCAAAACTGTCAGATTGGGATCAGCTGCTGTCATGAGAAAGCAACAATCGTTGTCCAGCCAAAAAGGTATAAAAGGAGACGCATTTCACACAATCGGGATCAGTCTTCTGTTGATGGCTGGTAAGTCAAGTGTGATTGGGAGGAAGAAAAGGCGCGCAACCTCGGTTGAATTGAGTCTTAGTAAGCCAAACAATAAGCCTTGACTATTTGTGGAGACTGGACTGGACTGAACGCAGGGTCAAGTGAGGGTTGTAGCAATACTCCCTATTCTTCGGGCTGCGTTGACGGCGACTGAACGCAGGGTCAAGTGAGGGTTGTAGCAATACTCCCTATTCTTCGGGCTGCGTTGACGGCGACTGAACGCAGGGTCAAGTGAGGGTTGTAGCAATACTCCCTATTCTTCGGGCTGCGTTGACGGCGACTGAACGCAGGGTCAAGTGAGGGTTGTAGCAATACTCCCTATTCTTCGGGCTGCGTTGACGGCGACTGAACGCAGGGTCAAGTGAGGGTTGTAGCAATACTCCCTATTCTTCGGGCTGCGTTGACGGCGACTGAACGCAGGGTCAAGTGAGGGTTGTAGCAATACTCCCTATTCTTCGGGCTGCGTTGACGGCGACTGACGTACTCATCGGGCTGCTGCTGTGCCAAAGCTGCCGCCACCCGATTCGTCGTGCGCGTATTCATCAGGCCGCCGCTGTGCCAAGCTGCCGCCACTACTACTCGCCGCTGACGTATTCATCGGGCCGCCGCTGTGCCAAAGCCGCCGCCACCCTATTCGCCGCTCGCCTATCCGTCGGGCCGCCGCTGTGCCAAAGCCGCCGCCACCCTACTCGCCGCTGACGTATTCATCGGGCCGCCGCTGTGCCAAAGCCGCCGCCACCCTACTCGCCGCTGACGTATTCATCGGGCCGCCGCTGTGCCAAAGCCGCCGCCACCCTATTCGCCGCTCGCCTATCCGTCGGGCCGCCGCTGTGCCAAAGCCGCCGCCACCCTACTCGCCGCTGACGTATTCATCGGGCCGCCGCTGTGCCAAAGCCGCCGCCACCCTATTCGCCGCTCGCCTATTCATCGGGCCGCCGCTGTGCCAAAGCCGCCGCCACCCTATTCGTCGCTCGCCTATTCATCGGGCCGCCGCTGTGCCAAGCTGCCGCCACTACTATTCGTCGCTCGCCTATTCATCGGGCCGCCGCTGTGCCAAAGCCGCCGCCACCCTATTCGTCGCTCGCCTATTCATCGGGCCGCCGCTGTGCCAAGCTGCCACCACTGCTACCCGTTTATTAACATTTCGACTGAACTTTGTGATTTAGTGTTCTTCGTAAAAAGTTCTGAACGTGATTTTATTGTGTTTAGTGTAGTGTTTAGTGTTATTTAAGGAAATAAATTTATAACTTTTTAAGAAAATATTTTTGCTTCGCTCTCTCTCTCTCTTTATGTCCTAACAAATAAATTTTTGTGACGACTCTGGCCCCCGCTGAACCTACCCCAGCTTCAAAGTGAAAACACGTCGTCACAATGGCGCCCGAGCAGGGACTATAAAAGAGAGAAAGAATAAATAAATGAGTGAACAATAATTAGACAAATACAGATGAAAACCCAGTGAAAAAAAAACAGTTAAAAAAAAAAAAAAAAAAAAAAAAAATGTCAAACGAAAAGACAATGTTGAAGGTCTCCTGGGCCTATATGCTAAAGCAAGAAGACTTGGTAACATATCTTACTGAATTCAATCTTGATCCAGTTGGAAAAGTGGACGATCTCCGAAAAAGATGGGCTAAATTTCTCCACAACGACCATGAAGCCGATGTATACAGACGGCTTATAGAGTTGCAGAACAAACATGAAAGTACCAGTCCGACCAAATCGCCGACATTGCGAGCCGTCACAAAACAACCCCTTATAACCGTAACACCGTGTGGAGCAGAAGCAATAGTATTATCCCCAATAAAAACAGAGTACGCCCTTCCCCACATTTCCGCGGAAAGGTCACATGGAGAGTCAAGCACAGGGGTAACAAACGATCAAAAAGTACAGAAGATGTCGCCAACAAACCCCGAATATGGATTTCAAAAAGATTCTCCGCCCAAGCCATCCAATAATTCGTCGTTACTCGTAATTCTCGACCAAATCCGAAAATGGAATATTACTTTTGAAAATGGTATGGACCCTATTGGATTCGTAGAACGTGTAGAAGAAATGGCTGAAATGTACATCGTGGAATTGAATCAAATAATTAAAGTAATGCCAGAGTTGTTACGAGGTAAAGCTTTAATCTGGCTAAGGAACAACAACCGACACTGGACTACCTGGAACGAATTTAAGAGTGATTTTCTGAAATTCTTTTTGCCACCGAGATACTTTGAGAAATTGGAGGATGAAATTAGGAGAAGGATACAGCGTAATAAGGAGCCGTTTAAGGAATATGTACTCTCTATACAGCATCTTATGCAGCACACCAATATGACCGAAGAACAAAAATTGGAACGAATTTTTAGAAACGCGCATTCGGATTATCAATGGTACATTCGCCGTAAAGACTTTGCCACACTTTCGGAATTGATCTCCTTGGCAGACGAACTCGAAAGCATACCAAATAATTCTCGGTCAGAACAGCCTCGAAATCAACAAAACTATAATCGACGTGCGGACAACTCTAGAAATAACCTGTATTGCACCAATCAAGGTGACCAAGTGCTAAACGAAAGCTCATCCAATCCAGAAACGCAGCAGGATGAACCCCCGGCAAAGAAGAGTAACCAGAATATTACATCATTGCAATGTGAAGAATATCGCCTTACTGCAACTGTCTTAATAGAGGGGAAAGCTATTAAAGCAACTGTCGACACTGGTACCACTAGCTGTTTTATAAAAAGAGAATTTGCGAAAAAAATCAAGAAAAGGTTTACTTATTCACGGCATGAGGCAAATGTTATCCTCGCAGACGGCACCACGGTGAACATCACAAGATCAACAGTGTTACCTGTTACATTTGGAAACCAAAGCTCAGATGTTACATTTCTCATCATGCCGCAATTCAAGGAAAACATCATATTGGGATTGGAATTTCTAAAACAGTTCCACACGACCATTCACTGCGCCGGTATAAGTGTCAAATTAAGTAAGCCAACCACATCAACGGAGCATTGTACCGTGGCTATAGGAGAGGAAACCCCATCAAAAGAGGGAATAGATACAATGACAGCTACGAATAATGTATCCCCCAGACCTAAATTCTTAAACGATGAATTGAGTAAAACGCAATGTGAGATCGTTGAAAATTTTCTGGCACAGGAACTCCCTAAGTTCCAACAATTAAATGGCCTATCGTCAATAGCTGAACATAAGATTGTAATGACCGACGATCGACCCATTAAATTAAGATATGCTCCGCGAAATCCTGCAATGCAAGCCGTGATTAATGCCGAAGTGAGAAAGCTCGAAGAACGAGGATGTATAGAGCCGTCTACAAGCCCATACTGTTTCCCCATCACATTAGTCAGAAAGAAAAATGGGAATTGGAGAACTTGTATGGATTTTCGCCAATTGAATAAACGTTCTGTTCCAGATGCCTACCCTTTACCCCGCATCGACACAATACTGAATCGACTACGGGATGCCAAATACGTGAGTAGCCTGGACCTTAAAGACGGATATTGGCAAATACCTATGGCGAAGGAGAGCAGAAAATACACGGCCTTTGCGGTAGCTGGTAAAGGTCTATATCAGTGGAAAGTGATGCCTTTCGGTTTGCATTCAGCACCGGCAACCTTCCAACGGGCATTAGATAGTGTGATTGGGCCTGAAATGGACCCCCACGCTTTTGCATACCTTGACGATATCATCGTCATTGGAAAAACGTTTGAGGAACACTTGCGGAACTTGAGAGAAGTGTTCAGAAGATTGCGATCAGCTAACCTGAGAATAAACATTGAGAAATGCGAATTTTTCAGAAAAGAAACGAAGTATTTAGGCCATGTTGTGAGTAGCGAGGGAATAAAGACGGATCCAGATAAAGTTGCCGCAATAGTGGAAATGAAACCTCCAACATCGGTAAAGGAGGTACGAAGATTTCTTGGAGTAGCATCTTGGTACCGAAGATTTGTCCCACAGTTTGCAACAATTTCACAACCATTGACTAGTCTTCTTAAAAAGGGAAAACATTGGAAATGGGGTCCCGAACAACAAGAAGCATTCTCAGACCTAAAAGCAAAGTTAACTGAAGCCCCCGTTCTGGCTTGTCCGGATTTCACAAAGACGTTCATATTGCAAACTGATGCCAGCAACTATGGCCTTGGAGCAGTTCTAACACAGGAGTTAGATAACGTGGAACGTGTCATAGCCTACGCCAGCAGACATTTAAAACAGGCTGAAAAGAACTACTCAGCGACTGAAAAGGAATGTCTAGCCATACTGTGGGGCATTAGACACATGAGACCCTATTTAGAGGGTTACCAGTTTATAGTTATTACCGATCATTTGGCCCTAAAATGGTTAAATTCTATTGAAAGCCCTACAGGTCGACTCGCACGTTGGGCTCTCGAGCTACAGCAATATAATTTTTTGATCAGATACCGTAGAGGAAAACAGAACGTTGTGGCGGATGCGCTTTCGAGAACACCTTTGGAAACGTTAGACCTAGCCACAGTAGAATATGACACCAGTCCGTGCCCATGGCTAGAAAAGTTGAAGGAAACCATAACCAAGAATCCGAAGAAGTATCCAGACTATACAATCATTGAGGGAAATGTTTATCGACATTTTCCCAAGCAAATAAACGATGAAGATTGCACACCATGGAAGCTGTGTGTGCCCACCGGATCAAGGATTCAGGTCCTTAGAGAAAATCATGACAGTGTCACCGGAGGTCATTTGGGAGTGCGAAAGACTAGCAACAAGGTGGCGAACCGATATTTTTGGCCTGGTATGTTCCAGGACATCAAACGTTATGTCCAGCAGTGCGAATGTTGCCAAAAATATAAAGTCAGCCAACAGAAACCAGCAGGGGAAATGTTGATAAGAATCCCGGAGGAACCATGGGCCACTATTTGTGCGGACTTTGTAGGACCCCTACCGCGATCTAAGCACGGTAACTCAATGCTACTCGTTATTATGGATAGATTCTCAAAATGGACGGAGTTGGTTCCATTGCGGAAGGCTACGACAGAGGGATTAATAAAGGCATGCAGAGAAAGAATTATTTCTAGATATGGGGTTCCAAAAATATTGATAACCGATAACGGAACCCAATTCACTAGCAACCAATTCGAAAAATTCCTAGCAGAAATGGGTATAAAGCATCAACTTACGGCTCCTTACACCCCGCAAGAGAACCCTACTGAAAGGACAAATCGGACAGTGAAAACAATGATAGCACAAGTCTCGAAACAACATAATACATGGGACGATATGCTGCCCGAAATAATGTTAGCCATAAACACTAGTGCATCAGAATCCACTGGATATTCGCCGGCATACCTGACACAAGGAAGAGAACCGCGACTGCCCCAGGCATTATATGATCAGCTCACAACAGGAACTGGTGCTAGAATAGTCTTACCAGAAGACCGTGCCCAGGAGTTGAAAGAAATATTTAAGATAGTGCGTCGAAACTTGGCAAAAGCATCTCAAAACCAGCGGAGACAGTACAACCTTAGACGACGAGTTTGGAAACCAAAGATTGGGGAGCAAGTTCTAGTTCGTCTACATCCTCAGTCGAAGGCCGTCGAAAATTTCGCCGCCAAACTAGCGCCCAAATACGGAGGGCCGTTTGTCGTACAAAAATTCCAATCTCCAGTAATCGTTGTAGTCCGAGGAAAAGACAACATCACCCGCGTCGCGCACTTAAGTGAAATTAAGCCTTTTTATGAAGAACAAAATTAAATTGTAGACATAGAAGTAGAATGTTGATTGTAGTTCCACTTACGTTTATGTGATGCCATTTCATTATAATTTCTTATTTTATTTTTAGACATTAAATTGACAATACCCAAACTAATCAGTGTCCTAATATAAGCCCATACTTCAAAGACCATCGCAATTCTCAAAATTTCAACATCACGATGGAGCAAGATAGCCCCAACACGAAAAAATTCAAACGGGCGAAGGAGAAATTTCGAGCTCATCTGGAACAAGTCGAGGCTCAAAGGCGAAGGACAATATTTTTAGACGAAGGTCCTAGTACCAGCCGAAAGAGGAGAACAAATCAATACCGTAAGCCCAATCCGAGAAAGGGTAGCAGTCAATCCTCATCGCCCCAGCACCAAATATTTTACCGAATGTGCAGCACAACCCCGAATGACGTTCCACAGCAAAAGTGTAACACGACCGAAAACAACAGCGACGATATCGATGAAACTGACTCTTTGAACGAGGAAACCCAGCCTAGTAGTGACGTCCCGCGTACACCAACCTACGCCCCGTGTTTTGGTTCGCCAAATAGCTTTAAGCCGGCTTCCGATGTGCTCTCAACACCCACTTCAAGGTGCTCAGAAATGCCTGCTACACCGGGTAAAGAATGGTGTCGTGACTCAGATGACGCATCAACTCTTCCTCGGCCCAATATGGAGGAGTCGGATGAATCTCAATCAAATTTCGAAATGGATGAAGAATGTCGGCGTATGTTTTACGGTTACTTAGAAACCTCAGTGACTCGGCGAGCACGGTCACCCTTATCCTCGAATAATTCCTCGCTGGATGAGTCGGATAACGAAGATCAACGTTCCTCGTCTCCGCCAAAAAGGTATGGACTGGGATTTGTCCGTCAGAAAGATAGCCAATACAAATATCTCGGATTTCGCTGTTATGAGAGAACAGTTACTGTGCAGCTTTTGGTCCCCGACTCCGGGGAAAATCCAATATATGAAATAACCAACCCACCGCCGGATAATCATCGTACGCCCTCACCCACACCCGCGATAGGGGAAGAGATCAACACCGAAGATATCCATTCAATATCCAACACCTCACACAAACATGAGGAGGTTCCTACTTCATCCTCACATGCTTTCGCACATTTAGAAGAAGACTCCAGATCGACCGCAAGTAGTTTTGTGACAGTTTCCGAAGATCCTAGTTTTGAGTGGTGGACCCAATGGCAGACGCTGGTTGGTGTTCCTCCATCATCACCGCTATATAACATAACCGAACAAGCAAATCTGTTGCATAGTGATGACGTACAAATTCCATCGCAATCCAATGCTGCCGTCATATCGGACGATCACAGGTCCCCAACGTGAAGGAAGATAAATCATTACCAGGAACGCCGGGACACGTTGTCGAACTGTCATCACCATCGATATCTTCCCGATCGTCATCCTCATCCTCATCAGCCTCGTCGTCTTCATCATCATCCACAAGCCAAACGATGACACCTCAGCAGCCAACATTGTGTAGCAGTCAACCTTCCACCGATGAAGTGTTTATACCCAGTAAGGAGAATAATAGCACACCAAGTACAATCAAATTGCCAGTCACTGAAATCCCAACTGAGTCAACGCCATCGTCCTCGACAGACAATCCCGTGAACGATAACACATTTCTCGAACTGCCAAATTATCCCGAAAACCTACAAATCCGTATCGAGAAGTTTAAAAACAATTGGAAAAAGGGACACAAACTGAAGCGAATTGTTAAACAAGATGGCAAGCAGTACCGCATAATAATATCAGCAGACGGGGTAGTGAAGGTATCTCTCCGAACTTCTGCAATTGGTCTCTAACATACCTTCCTATTCGACCGAGATATAGTCGAACTAAAGTGCCCATGTCGGAGAAATAAAAGGTTACATAACACCCTAGGGCTTCCTGGCTATTGAAACCCAATAGCAATAGAGAAAGCAAATCAAGGAATCAAAAATCAGAGGGAGGAGGAGATGCCATGTAACGCCCAAAAGTCATGCTTTCGTTTTTGGGGTACATTATTATTTTAAAGACCATTTTTACTTACTTATGTTATATACATCAACTATGAATTTTATTTTTTTTGTTTGAAAATGAATTAAAATATTTAAGTTATGAATTAAACTAACAGCTACTCAGGGTCATGTAATTTAAATGTATTTGAATATTAACGGTCACACAGGTCCCCTAGTAGAAAGAAGTATACTTAAAATACAACATTGGAACCCCTGGTGGCAAATGGCGGAACTACGCAAAACTGTCAGATTGGGATCAGCTGCTGTCATGAGAAAGCAACAATCGTTGTCCAGCCAAAAAGGTATAAAAGGAGACGCATTTCACACAATCGGGATCAGTCTTCTGTTGATGGCTGGTAAGTCAAGTGTGATTGGGAGGAAGAAAAGGCGCGCAACCTCGGTTGAATTGAGTCTTAGTAAGCCAAACAATAAGCCTTGACTATTTGTGGAGACTGGACTGGACTGAACGCAGGGTCAAGTGAGGGTTGTAGCAATACTCCCTATTCTTCGGGCTGCGTTGACGGCGACTGAACGCAGGGTCAAGTGAGGGTTGTAGCAATACTCCCTATTCTTCGGGCTGCGTTGACGGCGACTGAACGCAGGGTCAAGTGAGGGTTGTAGCAATACTCCCTATTCTTCGGGCTGCGTTGACGGCGACTGAACGCAGGGTCAAGTGAGGGTTGTAGCAATACTCCCTATTCTTCGGGCTGCGTTGACGGCGACTGAACGCAGGGTCAAGTGAGGGTTGTAGCAATACTCCCTATTCTTCGGGCTGCGTTGACGGCGACTGAACGCAGGGTCAAGTGAGGGTTGTAGCAATACTCCCTATTCTTCGGGCTGCGTTGACGGCGACTGACGTACTCATCGGGCTGCTGCTGTGCCAAAGCTGCCGCCACCCGATTCGTCGTGCGCGTATTCATCAGGCCGCCGCTGTGCCAAGCTGCCGCCACTACTACTCGCCGCTGACGTATTCATCGGGCCGCCGCTGTGCCAAAGCCGCCGCCACCCTATTCGCCGCTCGCCTATCCGTCGGGCCGCCGCTGTGCCAAAGCCGCCGCCACCCTACTCGCCGCTGACGTATTCATCGGGCCGCCGCTGTGCCAAAGCCGCCGCCACCCTACTCGCCGCTGACGTATTCATCGGGCCGCCGCTGTGCCAAAGCCGCCGCCACCCTATTCGCCGCTCGCCTATCCGTCGGGCCGCCGCTGTGCCAAAGCCGCCGCCACCCTACTCGCCGCTGACGTATTCATCGGGCCGCCGCTGTGCCAAAGCCGCCGCCACCCTATTCGCCGCTCGCCTATTCATCGGGCCGCCGCTGTGCCAAAGCCGCCGCCACCCTATTCGTCGCTCGCCTATTCATCGGGCCGCCGCTGTGCCAAGCTGCCGCCACTACTATTCGTCGCTCGCCTATTCATCGGGCCGCCGCTGTGCCAAAGCCGCCGCCACCCTATTCGTCGCTCGCCTATTCATCGGGCCGCCGCTGTGCCAAGCTGCCACCACTGCTACCCGTTTATTAACATTTCGACTGAACTTTGTGATTTAGTGTTCTTCGTAAAAAGTTCTGAACGTGATTTTATTGTGTTTAGTGTAGTGTTTAGTGTTATTTAAGGAAATAAATTTATAACGTTTTAAGAAAATATTTTTGCTTCGCTCTCTCTCTCTCTTTATGTCCTAACAAATAAATTTTTGTGACGACTCTGGCCCCCGCTGAACCTACCCCAGCTTCAAAGTGAAAACACGTCGTCACAATATATTGAAAGGCGTACGATCGTCACCAGCTCATTGGGAAGGGGAAAAGAGAAAGGTTTTGGCCATGATTAGACAGTTTGGACTCCCGACATTTTTTATAACTTTATCCACAGCTGAATCCCAATGGCCGGAATTAATCGTTATATTAGTAAAAATTTTGGAAGGAAAAGATATTACTGAAGAAGAAGCAATATCTTACTCAACCCAGAAAAAATATGATCTCATCCGATCAGATCCAATAACATGCTCTAGGTATTTTGATCAGAGAATAATACATTTGTTTAAATTTTTTAGGTCCAATGATGGAATATTTAAAGAGCATTATGTTATTAAACATTACTGGTGAATAGAGTTTCAACAACGAGGATCTCCCCATCTACATGGCATATACTGGTTAAATAACGCACCCAAATTAAACATTTCTGATGATGCTACATTCCAACTAGTGGTGAACTTCATTGACCGCTTCATTTCTACTGATTCGTCTTCTACTGACATTCAAAACATTATAAACGTTAAACGTCACAACCATACAAGGATTGTCAACGTGAGGCAAGAGGTCAACAATTTTGCCGCTTTCGTATTCCTTATTCTCCAATGCCTGAAAAACAAATATTGCTCCCACTTCCTGAAGATATTGATTCAGATGAATTAAACCTACATAGGGAATTAAACCTAAAATAAGTACATTGCTTAACGCAAATTTATCAAATGATGAAGTAGACGGACTTCAAATTTTTGATAAATTCTTATCCCACAGATGCATTAACTTAAATAGAGAGGCATACATAATGGCTATAAGGTCATCCATTAAAGAACCACAAATTTTCTTAAAAAGAACATTTAGGGATAAAGCAATCAATGCATATAATCCAGATATCTTAGCAATGCAAAATTCTAACATGGATATTCAGTTTGTCTTAGATGCATATGCATGTGTATCATACATCGTTAATTATATTAACAAATCGAACAGGGGAGTTTCGAGACTGATGCAAGAAGCTATGGCTGAAATTAGAGAAGGCAATTATTCCGTAAAAGACAGGCTTCCACAGATTGGAAATAAGTTCATTAGCGCATCTGAAGTATCAGCTCAAGAGGCGTCGTATAATATATTAGGCATGAATTTGTCACAATGTAGTAGTGCTGAAGTCTATATTAACACATTTGCACCTGAGAAACGAGTACGTATGATAAAATCGAAGCAAGAGTTACAAAATCTCGAAAGAGACTCAACTAATATATTTAAGACAAACATACTGGATCATTACATCCAAAGACCCGAAAATTAAAGAAATCACGCTATCAAGAAGAAGAGGATGATTTCTTTGAGAACGATGATACCAATTTGGATCAAGCTGGTGCCCCCATCCGACTAAAAAATAATTCGGGATACGTGTACAAAAGGAAAGCGCCCGCAATTATAAGATTTCCTTCTTTCAAAGTTGAAACAAATAGGGAGGACTATTTCCGATCATTGGTTATGTTGTATTTTCCGTGGAGAAATGAAGTAGATGATTTATTACAAAATGACAATGAAAATACTTGTCTCACCCACAAGAGCACCATTGAAGAAAACCGATCACAATTTGAGTTATATAAGGAAGGAGAACTTGATGAAATATTGTTACAAGTACAAGATGAAGATAATGCCGAAAACAATGACATTGCTGATAACACCTTACCTTCTTATATGCTGGATGATGAGTTTCGTGTAACATGAATACAATAATGACCGGATACTAACGATAATAGTAGATTTATAAAGTTAACTCCATTGGTCAGTGAAAGAGATCTTCTTGCGGACATAAGATCTCTAAATGTTAAACAACGTGCTTATTTGCATCATGTTTTACATAACGTTGTGGAAAAAAAACTTTCTATGAATACATAGGTGTAGGAAAAAGCCGTTTATTAAGAGCAATTTTCCAATCTGTCACCCATAGACTTAATTCTATTCCTGAAAGTAATCCAGAAATGCCTAAAGTTTTACTGACGGCGCCAACTGGGAAAGCTGCATTTGGTATTGGGGGATCAACTCTACATGCTCTGTTCTCCCTGCCGGTTAACCAATATTCGGGAGAACTTCGGCCACTTAGTAGGGACATAGTTAACACAATAATTTCAAAATTAATAAATGTAAATTTAATAATAATTGATGAAATATTAATGGTAGGATCGAGGATGCTAGGTCACTTGGATGCTCGATTAAAACAAATATTTAAGAGCACTAATCCATTTGGTGGTATTTCAATTATTGTGTTTGGCGATTTCAAACAACTTCCACCGGTAGGCGATAGATGGATTTTTAGTGAAAATACTTTTAATCCTTATGGACTAATTGTTGGTTCTAGGTTATGGGATCTTTTCCAATTTTATGAGTTGACGGAAATAATGCGTTAAAGAGAAGATTTAAGATTTGCGCAAGCGCTTAGTAGAATGTCTAATGGGGAAATGACGGCTGAAGACGTTGATATTTTTAAGTCACGAATTGTTAGTGACGTGAAAGATGTTCCAAAGGAAACTATTCATTTGCTTCTATCCAATGAAGAGGTTGAAAACGACAACATTATAAAATTGAATCAAATAGCTTCAGAGGCTTTCTATTCGAAAGCACAAGACGTTATAAAATGCAACACTTTGAATCCTGACCAAAGAATAAATATCCTAAATAAAGTAATCCAGAAATGCCTAAAGTTTTACTGACGGCGCCAACTGGGAAAGCTGCATTTGGTATTGGGGGATCAACTCTACATGCTCTGTTCTCCCTGCCGGTTAACCAATATTCGGGAGAACTTCGGCCACTTAGTAGGGACATAGTTAACACAATAATTTCAAAATTAATAAATGTAAATTTAATAATAATTGATGAAATATTAATGGTAGGATCGAGGATGCTAGGTCACTTGGATGCTCGATTAAAACAAATATTTAAGAGCACTAATCCATTTGGTGGTATTTCAATTATTGTGTTTGGCGATTTCAAACAACTTCCACCGGTAGGCGATAGATGGATTTTTAGTGAAAATACTTTTAATCCTTATGGACTAATTGTTGGTTCTAGGTTATGGGATCTTTTCCAATTTTATGAGTTGACGGAAATAATGCGTTAAAGAGAAGATTTAAGATTTGCGCAAGCGCTTAGTAGAATGTCTAATGGGGAAATGACGGCTGAAGACGTTGATATTTTTAAGTCACGAATTGTTAGTGACGTGAAAGATGTTCCAAAGGAAACTATTCATTTGCTTCTATCCAATGAAGAGGTTGAAAACGACAACATTATAAAATTGAATCAAATAGCTTCAGAGGCTTTCTATTCGAAAGCACAAGACGTTATAAAATGCAACACTTTGAATCCTGACCAAAGAATAAATATCCTAAATAACGTTGCTAAATTTAGGACATCTGAGACACAAGTTCTTTGTTTTCAATTACAATTGAAAAAATCCGCAAAATACATGGTAACCATCAACATTAACACTGCAGATGGTTTAGTAAATGGCGCAATAGCAGTTTTGATGAGTATTGATTTCGAACGTAATTCATCAAATCCAAAGACACTCTGGTTGAAGTTTTCAGATGAAAATGTCGGAAGAGAAACTCAACGAAAAAAGCCTCACAGAACAGAGCCATCCTGGACTCCAATTGATAAGTGTACCAGATCCTTTCAGTTCAAACGAAATGATCAAAATTCAATAGAGCGTTGCCAATTTCCTTTGGTCGTGGCCGAAGCTATGACAGTTCATAAAAGTCAAGGTGCGACTTATGCACAGGTTGCTGTGCACACTCGTAGTCAGATGAACGGAGCAGCCCTTTATGTTGCATGCAGTTGAGCTACAAATGCGTCTGGGTTGTTCATATTTGGATCCTTCAACCCTCCCAAAGCTTTTCAAAACTCAGACCCAGTTAAAATAGAACTGGAAAAGTTAAATAACAACAAGAAATTAAAGCTAAATTTTGATTTTATTAAATCTGAAGAGAAAGAAATTAAAATCTTTTTCCAAAACATCCAAAGTTTCCGCGCCCATAAAGAAGACATCAGTACAGACTACAATCTCATCAATTCCAATTTCCTTTGTTTTGTTGAAACATGGACTTTCCCTGGGGAATCCTGAATTGACAGCGTAACAAATGGGCAAGAAAATAGGAGAAACAAAAGTGGAATAATAATATTCAGTCGATCTAATATTGCAAAAGACGTAAGAATTATCTTAAAAAGAGATTATAGCCAGGGATCTCAGACTTTTCAAATCATTGCTCTAAAATACAGAGAGATAATATTAATGATTTTATATAGAAACTCTTAATTTTTAGAAACGACCTTTCGTCAATTGCTATTCGAGTCACTGAATGAAATAAATTGGCAACGAAACGAAAAAATAATAGTTATTGGTGACTTTAATATATGCAAGCGAAGAGCATAACAGATACACTGTTATGTGCGAAAGGAATTTTTTCCCTTCTAGACAAAAATGTGCACACAACAAAGCATGAAACTCAAATAGATTGGGCTTTTTCTAATATACCACATGATAATATTATTTGCAAGACTTATTCGACTGCACATAGCCACCATGATGGCATAGTAATCGCGATGTAGGGAAAAACGTGTACAAATATTAAATATAGTTTTTAGATAATCCTTGTTTAAGCCTAATACCTGATAATTACTATTAGGCACTGTCTACCTGCTAAGTATCTGTTCAAACATTATTACCTGAACACATTATATGTTGTATTTTGCCGTGTAATTGACCACCTGTATCGTCAAATACTAATTTTGTTTTGATCCTATTGTTAGGTAAAATTTTGAAAGGATTGTATATATGTATGGATTTTTAGTTTGGTGTTTAGTAGTAAACAGCTCGACAGATAGAACACAGTTATAACCACGTTATAAAATATGTCACCTCAGAAGTTAAAGGTTAAGCCAACAGGCTCGTAGGCAAGATGAAGTGTATAGAGAAATAGAGCGAGAGAGTGATGTTCTCAACCGTCAAGTTCGTCGGCAGGATGAAACCTTCAGACAACTTGAGCGGGATACTTTTCGTCGTTCCCAACGTAGACGTAATGAGATCTACAGACAAACCGAACGTGAAGTGGACTCACAACGTCGTAATGTTCGAAGACGCGATATAACTTATCGTATAATTGAACAAGTCCGTAATACTGAACAACGCCGCGAAGCGCGACGAGTTGCTAATCAGGACTTTCATGAGCAGAATAGGATTAGACATGGTCGTGTCTTAATTCATAGGATGAATCCTTACAACCGTGAACTTGAAAATAACCGCCAGTCCGAGAGAAGTGCTAATATTAGACAAAATCTTTCCCCAGAATCCCGCAGGGAAATGTTACAAACCGATTCCATAAGACATAGGTCAAGACAATTGAGCGAGTTCTACGAGACAATCAGGAGGGGTCCAACATAAATTTATATTTGCTGCGGAGGGCTTTGGTTTAATTCCCAAATTAAAAATATCAGTAGGATCACATTATTGCGGAAATATCTGAAGTTTTCTTCCTTGCTTCAACATTTCCATCAGAAAATAATACATATAAATTTTGCAATAAATGCCACAATATTCAAAGAAATTGTTTTAAATTCAATATTTTTTAGCTCCAGTGGCAGAACATTAAATAGGTCTAGATATTCGATGTTTTTGTTATTTGTCAAAATAATAGCTGATTAGGTTAAAAACAGGTTCTACAGCATATACCCTTTGTTTAGGTAAATTGAACATTTCGACCATATTCGGCGAAAGTCGGTCGAAATTTGAAAAGGTTACCTGTAGCATTTATTTGTTTCGTTCGACAATATTTTCATAGAACCCTTTTATGCAGGTATACGACAATTAAATGCATTGTTATTGTCAGTAAATCTATTATTTCCAGGTAGAAGTATTAATAATTAAATGTAGGTAGTTTTTAGATAATCCTTGTTTAAGCCTAATACCTGATAATTACTATTAGGCACTGTCTACCTGCTAAGTATCTGTTCAAACATTATTACCTGAACACATTATATGTTGTATTTTGCCGTGTAATTGACCACCTGTATCGTCAAATACTAATTTTGTTTTGATCCTATTGTTAGGTAAAATTTTGAAAGGATTGTATATATATGTATGGATTTTTAGTTTGGTGTTTAGTAGTAAACAGCTCGACAGATAGAACACAGTTATAACCACGTTATAAAATATGTCACCTCAGAAGTTAAAGGTTAAGCCAACAGGCTCGTAGGCAAGATGAAGTGTATAGAGAAATAGAGCGAGAGAGTGATGTTCTCAACCGTCAAGTTCGTCGGCAGGATGAAACCTTCAGACAACTTGAGCGGGATACTTTTCGTCGTTCCCAACGTAGACGTAATGAGATCTACAGACAAACCGAACGTGAAGTGGACTCACAACGTCGTAATGTTCGAAGACGCGATATAACTTATCGTACAATTGAACAAGTCCGTAATACTGAACAACGCCGCGAAGCGCGACGAGTTGCTAATCAGGACTTTCATGAGCAGAATAGGATTAGACATGGTCGTGTCTTAATTCATAGGATGAATCCTTACAACCGTGAACTTGAAAATAACCGCCAGTCCGAGAGAAGTGCTAATATTAGACAAAATCTTTCCCCAGAATCCCGCAGGGAAATGTTACAAACCGATTCCATAAGACATAGGTCAAGACAATTGAGCGAGTTCTACGAGACAATCAGGAGGGGTCCAACATAAATTTATATTTGCTGCGGAGGGCTTTGGTTTAATTCCCAAATTAAAAATATCAGTAGGATCACATTATTGCGGAAATATCTGAAGTTTTCTTCCTTGCTTCAACATTTCCATCAGAAAATAATACATATAAATTTTGCAATACATGCTATAAAATTGCTCAAGGCGGAAAAATACCTTCAATATGCCTTTCTAAAGGATTACATTTCCCAGAAATACCAGCTGACCTTCGTGGTTTAACACAGTTAGAAGAGCGGTTTGTTTCACCGAGAATACCCTTTATGAGAATCGTTTCCCTAGGATACAATCGCCAATGTTCTGTAAGAGGTGTCGTTGTTAACGTACCAATTCAGTTAAATACAACTGTAAATATGCACACTGAAGTTGTGCAAGTTCACCTTAAGCGTAGACTACAATACGAGCATAGTTTCATGACTGAAACGATAAGAACAGCGAAGATTTACGAAGCCGCAAGATATCTGGTAAATACGGAACTCTACAAAAAACACAACATAGTTCTTTCTAGCGATTGGTTAAATAGCATGAATAGTACAGAAGAACCCTTTATTTCTAACGTTGAAGATCTCGAGTTAGTATCGCGGTTAACCAATACCAACTTCATACAAGATGATGTGGATGAAGTGAATCCACAAGAAACCTTATTGGATAATAATCCTGTCGAGAATTTACCATTACAGAGAATTTCCATTGCTCCAGGTGAGGGACAACGACCATTAGATATGCTCTTGGATGAGGATTCTGAGGAACTGTCCTATCCTTCAATATACTTTGGTGTTAAAAGAAATTGCAGTGCTACTATTGGAAAAATTATAAAGTCTGAAGTACGGCGATATGACAGACGATGTGCACGTGTGGATAAAGTCTTATATTGCTATAAAAAATTAGAATTTTCCCGCATTAAAAGTAGCATTCCCACATGCTTGAGAAAAAAGTTGGAAAAAACAATTTACTGCTGCAGAAATTTTAGATGATCAACTTCCAAAACCTTGTGCAACATGACGATGGCTATCATATATTGAAAGGCGTACGATCGTCACCAGCTCATTGGGAAGGGGAAAAGAGAAAGGTTTTGGCCATGATTAGACAGTTTGGACTCCCGACATTTTTTATAACTTTATCCGCAGCTGAATCCCAATGGCCGGAATTAATCGTTATATTAGTAAAAATTTTGGAAGGAAAAGATATTACTGAAGAAGAAGCAATATCTTACTCAACCCAGAAAAAATATGATCTCATCCGATCAGATCCAATAACATGCTCTAGGTATTTTGATCAGAGAATAATACATTTGTTTAAATTTTTTAGGTCCAATGATGGAATATTTAAAGAGCATTATGTTATTAAACATTACTGGTGAATAGAGTTTCAACAAATAAATAAATTTATATTTGCTGCGGAGGGCTTTGGTTTAATTCCCAAATTAAAAATATCAGTAGGATCACATTATTGCGGAAATATCTGAAGTTTTCTTCCTTGCTTCAACATTTCCATCAGAAAATAATACATATAAATTTTGCAATAAATGCCACAATATTCAAAGAAATTGTTTTAAATTCAATATTTTTTAGCTCCAGTGGCAGAACATTAAATAGGTCTAGATATTCGATGTTTTTGTTATTTGTCAAAATAATAGCTGATTAGGTTAAAAACAGGTTCTACAGCATATACCCTTTGTTTAGGTAAATTGAACATTTCGACCATATTCGGCGAAAGTCGGTCGAAATTTGAAAAGGTTACCTGTAGCATTTATTTGTTTCGTTCGACAATATTTTCATAGAACCCTTTTATGCAGGTATACGACAATTAAATGCATTGTTATTGTCAGTAAATCTATTATTTCCAGGTAGAAGTATTAATAATTAAATGTAGGTAGTTTTTAGATAATCCTTGTTTAAGCCTAATACCTGATAATTACTATTAGGCACTGTCTACCTGCTAAGTATCTGTTCAAACATTATTACCTGAACACATTATATGTTGTATTTTGCCGTGTAATTGACCACCTGTATCGTCAAATACTAATTTTGTTTTGATCCTATTGTTAGGTAAAATTTTGAAAGGATTGTATATATATGTATGGATTTTTAGTTTGGTGTTTAGTAGTAAACAGCTCGACAGATAGAACACAGTTATAACCACGTTATAAAATATGTCACCTCAGAAGTTAAAGGTTAAGCCAACAGGCTCGTAGGCAAGATGAAGTGTATAGAGAAATAGAGCGAGAGAGTGATGTTCTCAACCGTCAAGTTCGTCGGCAGGATGAAACCTTCAGACAACTTGAGCGGGATACTTTTCGTCGTTCCCAACGTAGACGTAATGAGATCTACAGACAAACCGAACGTGAAGTGGACTCACAACGTCGTAATGTTCGAAGACGCGATATAACTTATCGTACAATTGAACAAGTCCGTAATACTGAACAACGCCGCGAAGCGCGACGAGTTGCTAATCAGGACTTTCATGAGCAGAATAGGATTAGACATGGTCGTGTCTTAATTCATAGGATGAATCCTTACAACCGTGAACTTGAAAATAACCGCCAGTCCGAGAGAAGTGCTAATATTAGACAAAATCTTTCCCCAGAATCCCGCAGGGAAATGTTACAAACCGATTCCATAAGACATAGGTCAAGACAATTGAGCGAGTTCTACGAGACAATCAGGAGGGGTCCAACATAAATTTATATTTGCTGCGGAGGGCTTTGGTTTAATTCCCAAATTAAAAATATCAGTAGGATCACATTATTGCGGAAATATCTGAAGTTTTCTTCCTTGCTTCAACATTTCCATCAGAAAATAATACATATAAATTTTGCAATACATGCTATAAAATTGCTCAAGGCGGAAAAATACCTTCAATATGCCTTTCTAAAGGATTACATTTCCCAGAAATACCAGCTGACCTTCGTGGTTTAACACAGTTAGAAGAGCGGTTCGTTTCACCGAGAATACCCTTTATGAGAATCGTTTCCCTAGGATACAATCGCCAATGTTCTGTAAGAGGTGTCGTTGTTAACGTACCAATTCAGTTAAATACAACTGTAAATATGCACACTGAAGTTGTGCAAGTTCACCTTAAGCGTAGACTACAATACGAGCATAGTTTCATGACTGAAACGATAAGAACAGCGAAGATTTACGAAGCCGCAAGATATCTGGTAAATACGGAACTCTACAAAAAACACAACATAGTTCTTTCTAGCGATTGGTTAAATAGCATGAATAGTACAGAAGAACCCTTTATTTCTAACGTTGAAGATCTCGAGTTAGTATCGCGGTTAACCAATACCAACTTCATACAAGATGATGTGGACGAAGTGAATCCACAAGAAACCTTATTGGATAATAATCCTGTCGAGAATTTACCATTACAGAGAATTTCCATTGCTCCAGGTGAGGGACAACGACCATTAGATATGCTCTTGGATGAGGATTCTGAGGAACTGTCCTATCCTTCAATATACTTTGGTGTTAAAAGAAATTGCAGTGCTACTATTGGAAAAATTATAAAGTCTGAAGTACGGCGATATGACAGACGATGTGCACGTGTGGATAAAGTCTTATATTGCTATAAAAAATTAGAATTTTCCCGCATTAAAAGTAGCATTCCCACATGCTTGAGAAAAAAGTTGGAAAAAACAATTTACTGCTGCAGAAATTTTAGATGATCAACTTCCAAAACCTTGTGCAACATGACGATGGCTATCATATATTGAAAGGCGTACGATCGTCACCAGCTCATTGGGAAGGGGAAAAGAGAAAGGTTTTGGCCATGATTAGACAGTTTGGACTCCCGACATTTTTTATAACTTTATCCACAGCTGAATCCCAATGGCCGGAATTAATCGTTATATTAGTAAAAATTTTGGAAGGAAAAGATATTACTGAAGAAGAAGCAATATCTTACTCAACCCAGAAAAAATATGATCTCATCCGATCAGATCCAATAACATGCTCTAGGTATTTTGATCAGAGAATAATACATTTGTTTAAATTTTTTAGGTCCAATGATGGAATATTTAAAGAGCATTATGTTATTAAACATTACTGGTGAATAGAGTTTCAACAACGAGGATCTCCCCATCTACATGGCATATACTGGTTAAATAACGCACCCAAATTAAACATTTCTGATGATGCTACATTCCAACTAGTGGTGAACTTCATTGACCGCTTCATTTCTACTGATTCGTCTTCTACTGACATTCAAAACATTATAAACGTTAAACGTCACAACCATACAAGGATTGTCAACGTGAGGCAAGAGGTCAACAATTTTGCCGCTTTCGTATTCCTTATTCTCCAATGCCTGAAACACAAATATTGCTCCCACTTCCTGAAGATATTGATTCAGATGAATTAAACCTACATAGGGAATTAAACCTAAAATAAGTACATTGCTTAACGCAAATTTATCAAATGATGAAGTAGACGGACTTCAAATTTTTGATAAATTCTTATCCCACAGATGCATTAACTTAAATAGAGAGGCATACATAATGGCTATAAGGTCATCCATTAAAGAACCACAAATTTTCTTAAAAAGAACATTTAGGGATAAAGCAATCAATGCATATAATCCAGATATCTTAGCAGTGCAAAATTCTAACATGGATATTCAGTTTGTCTTAGATGCATATGCATGTGTATCATACATCGTTAATTATATTAACAAATCGAACAGGGGAGTTTCGAGACTGATGCAAGAAGCTATGGCTGAAATTAGAGAAGGCAATTATTCCGTAAAAGACAGGCTTCCACAGATTGGAAATAAGTTCATTAGCGCATCTGAAGTATCAGCTCAAGAGGCGTCGTATAATATATTAGGCATGAATTTGTCACAATGTAGTAGTGCTGAAGTCTATATTAACACATTTGCACCTGAGAAACGAGTACGTATGATAAAATCGAAGCAAGAGTTACAAAATCTCGAAAGAGACTCAACTAATATATTTAAGACAAACATACTGGATCATTACATCCAAAGACCCGAAAATTAAAGAAATCACGCTATCAAGAAGAAGAGGATGATTTCTTTGAGAACGATGATACCAATTTGGATCAAGCTGGTGCCCCCATCCGACTAAAAAATAATTCGGGATACGTGTACAAAAGGAAAGCGCCCGCAATTATAAGATTTCCTTCTTTCAAAGTTGAAACAAATAGGGAGGACTATTTCCGATCATTGGTTATGTTGTATTTTCCGTGGAGAAATGAAGTAGATGATTTATTACAAAATGACAATGAAAATACTTGTCTCACCCACAAGAGCACCATTGAAGAAAACCGATCACAATTTGAGTTATATAAGGAAGGAGAACTTGATGAAATATTGTTACAAGTACAAGATGAAGATAATGCCGAAAACAATGACATTGCTGATAACACCTTACCTTCTTATATGCTGGATGATGAGTTTCGTGTAACATGAATACAATAATGACCGGATACTAACGATAATAGTAGATTTATAAAGTTAACTCCATTGGTCAGTGAAAGAGATCTTCTTGCGGACATAAGATCTCTAAATGTTAAACAACGTGCTTATTTGCATCATGTTTTACATAACGTTGTGGAAAAAAAACTTTCTATGAATACATAGGTGTAGGAAAAAGCCGTTTATTAAGAGCAATTTTCCAATCTGTCACCCATAGACTTAATTCTATTCCTGAAAGTAATCCAGAAATGCCTAAAGTTTTACTGACGGCGCCAACTGGGAAAGCTGCATTTGGTATTGGGGGATCAACTCTACATGCTCTGTTCTCCCTGCCGGTTAACCAATATTCGGGAGAACTTCGGCCACTTAGTAGGGACATAGTTAACACAATAATTTCAAAATTAATAAATGTAAATTTAATAATAATTGATGAAATATTAATGGTAGGATCGAGGATGCTAGGTCACTTGGATGCTCGATTAAAACAAATATTTAAGAGCACTAATCCATTTGGTGGTATTTCAATTATTGTGTTTGGCGATTTCAAACAACTTCCACCGGTAGGCGATAGATGGATTTTTAGTGAAAATACTTTTAATCCTTATGGACTAATTGTTGGTTCTAGGTTATGGGATCTTTTCCAATTTTATAAGTTGACGGAAATAATGCGTTAAAGAGAAGATTTAAGATTTGCGCAAGCGCTTAGTAGAATGTCTAATGGGGAAATGACGGCTGAAGACGTTGATATTTTTAAGTCACGAATTGTTAGTGACGTGAAAGATGTTCCAAAGGAAACTATTCACTTGCTTCTATCCAATGAAGAGGTTGAAAACGACAACATTATAAAATTGAATCAAATAGCTTCAGAGGCTTTCTATTCGAAAGCACAAGACGTTATAAAATGCAACACTTTGAATCCTGACCAAAGAATAAATATCCTAAATAACGTTGCTAAATTTAGGACATCTGAGACACAAGTTCTTTGTTTTCAATTACAATTGAAAAAATCCGCAAAATACATGGTAACCATCAACATTAACACTGCAGATGGTTTAGTAAATGGCGCAATAGCAGTTTTGATGAGTATTGATTTCGAACGTAATTCATCAAATCCAAAGACACTCTGGTTGAAGTTTTCAGATGAAAATGTCGGAAGAGAAACTCAACGAAAAAAGCCTCACAGAACAGAGCCATCCTGGACTCCAATTGATAAGTGTACCAGATCCTTTCAGTTCAAACGAAATGATCAAAATTCAATAGAGCGTTGCCAATTTCCTTTGGTCGTGGCCGAAGCTATGACAGTTCATAAAAGTCAAGGTGCGACTTATGCACAGGTTGCTGTGCACACTCGTAGTCAGATGAACGGAGCAGCCCTTTATGTTGCATGCAGTTGAGCTACAAATGCGTCTGGGTTGTTCATATTTGGATCCTTCAACCCTCCCAAAGCTTTTCAAAACTCAGACCCAGTTAAAATAGAACTGGAAAAGTTAAATAACAACAAGAAATTAAAGCTAAATTTTGATTTTATTAAATCTGAAGAGAAAGAAATTAAAATCTTTTTCCAAAACATCCAAAGTTTCCGCGCCCATAAAGAAGACATCAGTACAGACTACAATCTCATCAATTCCAATTTCCTTTGTTTTGTTGAAACATGGACTTTCCCTGGGGAATCCTGAATTGACAGCGTAACAAATGGGCAAGAAAATAGGAGAAACAAAAGTGGAATAATAATATTCAGTCGATCTAATATTGCAAAAGACGTAAGAATTATCTTAAAAAGAGATTATAGCCAGGGATCTCAGACTTTTCAAATCATTGCTCTAAAATACAGAGAGATAATATTAATGATTTTATATAGAAACTCTTAATTTTTAGAAACGACCTTTCGTCAATTGCTATTCGAGTCACTGAATGAAATAAATTGGCAACGAAACGAAAAAATAATAGTTATTGGTGACTTTAATATATGCAAGCGAAGAGCATAACAGATACACTGTTATGTGCGAAAGGAATTTTTTCCCTTCTAGACAAAAATGTGCGCACAACAAAGCATGAAACTCAAATAGATTGGGCTTTTTCTAATATACCACATGATAATATTATTTGCAAGACTTATTCGACTGCACATAGCCACCATGATGGCATAGTAATCGCGATGTAGGGAAAAACGTGTACAAATATTAAATATATAATATGAAATTCTAAACATAAATCATAAACATATGATCTTCGCCTTAACAAGGCAAAGCTCAAAAATTTAAATTCTCTATTTTATTTTTCTAAAATATGTCAAAGTTTCGGATATACTTTTATGCATGATCATAAAAATGTATTTATTCGAAACATAAAATTCATATTGAGTAACATAAAGATATACTACATTCGGTTTATGTTAATTAGTACATTTTATTCACCATAAAATGCGATACAACAATTAACATATTCTACTCCTCCTCGGAATAAGCCTTGGCGTGGCGGTGGAGCTAAGTACTTTCGTAATTGGAAGGAAACTAATTATTCCATTTAGTTTAATACTGTTCCTGGTGGAGTCTCTTTTTACTTGTTAAAATTTATTTTTTATTATGAAGTCTTCCACCATTTTCAGTGATTTTCATTGTAATTTTAGTTGTTGCAATTAATTCGTTTATCTTTTTTCAGAAACAGTTTATCTATAACAACCTGTCTATTAATATTGGCAAGTAACTCGTCAGATTGGGATTCCCAGCGATAACTTTCCATGCTGTCCTTATAATATTAAGAGACCTTTTGATTTCTGCTTTATGTCTGTAGAAACATGTTTGTAGATCTCCTAGTTCGTAAATAATGAAGGATACTCTACTTACATTTCTCTCCACTATAATTTTCATACCATCAATTGATAACTGGTGGTTGTCATGACAATCAAGAATGTGAATCAATTTGAAAATTTGAATAAAAGAGTATGAAAACCAATTTCAAAATTTTAAAAACTGCGCTATTTTTTTTATTTTTTAGTGAATTTCAGGGAAGTAATATTTTGTTTGAATCCAGTTTCCTACGCTATGTCTGCTCTATTAAGTTCATTAACAATTACTTCTTGTTCGTCGATTGTCTTGAGGTCAGTTACCATTGTTCTTGTGTTTTACTTTATACAACGAAAAGATCTCTAGAGAAATTTCTTGTACTTGCCCAATTATATTATCAGTTGTTTGAGAAAAGTTCCGGTGGGTTTAGATATTTTTTTTTTAAAGTTTAGTGGTATAGTCCTTTGTGATACTTGATTTGTTTATGTCGGTGTATTATTTAAGAAAAGCTGTATGAATGGCTTTCCCCTTCAGATGAAAGATTAATCTGGTTCTTAATAGCATTTATTAGTGAATTGAATGAGGTTTTGTCACCATGTAGTGTAGAAGTCATAGCCTTTATTTTAAAAATACGATTTTGACAAAAACTTTCTTACAGTGTTGAGTATCTGCCATAACATAATTTTGGATACCTCTGGAGCTTGATCGTATTCATATCGTATAATTAAATTTGTAGTTCGAATTGATGTTATTCAATGATAGATGGTCTGTGAAGATATCTACATTAGCTTAACCGGGCTACTTTGAAAGTTTCTTCAAAGCCTAAATAATTGGGAAAATTACTTATTCATTTATGTTCTTCAGTTGTTGACGTTTTCGGAACAAAAACAATATAAAATGGATCGGTCATCTTGAAACAGAACTACACAAAGGTTGTAGTTAGAAGTGTCTGTGGTAAAGCGAAATTTACTTTTAAAGTGTGGATATGCTAACAGAACATGTTCTGTCATAAAATAATTATTAACTTTTCAACCTCAGTAATATTTATTATCATTTTACTGTGTTTTTCAATGTCTGTTAAGGGTCTGAAAAGGTTTGATATTCCGAGAAAAGTTCTTAGGCCTTTTTACGTTTTAAAAAAAGGGAAAATTATCAAAAACTTCTACTTTAGCTGGTTATTTTTTTATTCCTCAATCAGAAACAATTGCGCCCTTAAATTCGAGTTTTTGTAATGAATTCAAATTTACCGAGCTGAACCTGGTACGTAAAGTGTTTTAACTGAGAAAATCGAAATTTCGAAAAAAAAAAAATAATGTTGATGAGTTGACTAATACACTACGCGGTGTTTTCTCTTCCGTAGTTCGAAGGGAACTCATTTTATTTACTATATTTTCTTAACTTTCTTAACAATCCGCAAGAACATATGTAGATATAACTCCATATATAACTTTCATCCGCTTGAGATTTGGACCCAAAGTTCGTTTTTAGGTGCTGGTAATGATGAGAACGACATATGCCAAATTTCTTTCGAATCGGCAAGAATATAGATATAACTCCCACATTTAACTTTCATCCGATTTGAGATTTAGGCCCCTGGGTTTTGATATGAAATCTATAAGAATGATATTCGGTACGTATGTATCTGTATCAGACACAGCTAAGAAATACTTTTGTCAAATTTGGTCGAAATCGGTTTAAATCTACATATAGCTCCTATAGAGCAGTGTTGGCTTGTTTGTTCGGGATACCATAGTATTTTGTTGTTACAAAATGGTCAGGCCTAATCCCTTTATTGTTGTTTTTATAAAAACAAGGTTTATTTATTAGTGGAGAACGATGGTAATGTTTACAAGGATGTAAGGCAGGGAATACCTAGGTTACGGAAAGAGCCACCAATCCTCATCAGTTCCCTTGTTTTTTGTCTGGGATATCCTCCCCAGAGGTTATTTTAAAAATAACTTCTATGACTAAAAAACATTTTTTACCCAAGTGACGTAAGCTCAGGTATTCCCAGCCTTACCCCCTGGTAAACATTACCATCGTTCTCCACTAATAAACAATCGTTGTTTTTATAAAAACAACAATAAAGGGATTAAGCCTGACCATATATATATTGCACATATATATATATATATTGCACATATACCTATATATATATTGCACATATACCTATTGATGTAGGGTATCATATTGTCGGCGCAGCATGACTCTTGTCTTTTTCATACTCGTTAAAATATGTAGGTGATAAGGACGTATCAGATGAATCTATGTCTTGAGCCAACAATACCTTTTTATCTTTTAAAAAAGGTTATTTGATTCGTGGTTTCGCTTTAGGTTAGTGCATAAATGTTATTTCCTTCCCTTTTTCATGGTCGTAAAATATTTATCGATAATATTTAATTCACATATTACTGAAATCTAGGTTATTATCACATGTATATTGTTTCCCAAATACGCCCCAATACTTTCTTAAATAACGTTCTTTGGCGCCAATAATAATATAATGTTTGATTAAGTGTTGGCAACCCTGTTGTGATTAGTGTCAAAAAATTGTGGTGCTCCGTGCTTTTAAAAAAATTATTAGTTATATGTTTTATTAAATTAATTAATCTAGTAAACAGTGTTTTAATTTTAAAGTGTTCTATAGTGATTTTGTAACTCAAAGTGATAACAAAGACCTACAATGGTAAAGACTAGACAAAATGCATTTTGAGCAAATGGTTTGTGTCTACAATACAGAGAGTAACAGCTCATGCCAGAGGTATGTTGATATAAAAACCACAATTACAGAAACCAAAGACAAATAAAAGTTTGAAAAATCAAAAAATGTGGTTTCAACATGTTATTCCATAGACCTTTCCAAAAATTTTACAATTGCCTTAGCGGTTTAAATTGCTTAACATTGGTAACTATGTTGTTACGATATCATAACAACAGAGGTATTTTTCACAGCGTTGCCATATTTTACTCTGTCTTGTCGTATCTTTACACTTCTATGTCTTTGGTGATAATTGGTATAATGTTTTAAAATCTTGTTTTGTGTTTTAAAGTAATATCAATTTTCAAATTGTGTAGTTTTTTTTCTATCGAACGTTCCCACGCCTCACATTCCCACCCCTGCCGACCGAGGGGGCGACCACCCTTTACGAAGGGATCGCGTACACATCAAGATCCGCATCATAATGGGAATATAGTAGGAAATTGAAAACCAGCTACAGAATCTAAATTCATCAGCTAGTTTGTCAAATAATAGAAAATGTATGTTAATTGTTTAAAAATAAAATTATTCTAGATTTAATAACATCTAAACTCATACCAAAATCTACATTATAGTACACAGAATTAAAGTCAACACACATTTTACTAAGAGGTTCGCCCATTGAATAATTCGTGCGGTGAAAATCAGTATATAATAATTGGTAGTATCTACTAGATCTAAACGGAACATTAATTCTAATAGATGATATTAGGAAATCTGAAGGTATGTTACCATTTAATATTTTTAGTACAAACATGGAGTTCAACATAATACGTCTGCTTTTAAGTGTTGGCAATCTAATTAATTTCAGCCTGCTAGCATAAGAAGGCAAAACAAAATCACTATTCCAATGTAAACCTCGTAAGGCAAATAGCAGAAATTGTTTTTGCACGGATTGTATTTTATCTGAGTATATTGCATATTGAGGATCCCATACAACAGAACCATATTCCAATATAGGTCTAACAAGAGACGTAAATAACTGTTTTGTTATATATGGATCAGAAAATTCTTTGGCCCACCGTTTAACAAAACCTAAAACACCATTTGCTTTATTTACCATTGTTATTACATGGCTATTAAAATTTAATTTTGGATCCATCAAAAGGCCTAGATCGACAAATGAATCCACAGTTGATAATGAATGACCGTCAATATTATATTGTAATATCAGAGAAGAAGATCTGGAGAATCACATTTGCTTACATTTGCTTAAATTTAAATCCATACAATTTAACCTGCACCATTTAAAAAGGCTATCTAAATCGTTTTGAAGTAAACTAGCTCATTTCTCACAATTATCGAAATGAATAATTGAACATCATCTGCGTACATTAACAATTTCGAGTAATTTATGGAATTAGGTAAATCGTTGATAAATAAAAGAAAGAGGACCGGTCCAAGGTGACTTCCTTGCGGAACACCCGATGGAACGTTAATCGTTTTTTATAGATATCCTTCAAACAAAACTAGTTGTGATCTATCTTGTAAGTAAGATGATATCCATTTGACTAAGTTTGTGTTGAAATCCATATAATTTAATTTATATATTAGGAGTTCATGGTTAACCCTATCAAAAGCTTTACTAAAATCGGTATAAATTGTATCAGTTTGTTTACGCTGAACAAATCCTTTTATTACTGTTGACGTAAATTGTATAAGATTTGTTGTACGAAAACCATGCTGATATGGACTCAATATAGATTGAATTTTCTGTGAAATTACTGCAGTAATTAATTTTTCGAACAATTTTGGAATGGCACTTAATTTTGCAATTCCTCTATAATTGACACATTAGTAAGACTACATTAGGTATGCCATCCTGTCCTGGACATTTAATCGATTTTAAACTACGCAGACTATTGGACACATCATGACGTTGTAGAAAAGGCATATAAATTTGATCAGCCTGTGATAACTTATAAGGATACGAATCTTTAATTTGGCAGGAGGTACTGGAATAGGTTGTGGCAAAAAAATCTGCGAAACATTCGGCAATATCTGTGCCTGTGACAAATTCTTTATTGTTATATTTCAATACTGAGGGCTTTGAGGAAACTTTTCGTTTTAGATTAACAAAATCATAAAAAGATTTGGGATTGGATTTAAAATTATTTTTAATCTTGTCTAGGTAAAGATTATACAATCTACGAGACTCTAAAGTATATTTAGATCTAGGAACAGAGTAGTTAGTGTAGTCTATTGTTAAGCCTGATTTTTTATATTTACGAAAAAGCTTATTTTTAGAATTCTTTAAACTTGATAACTCAGCGGTTATCCATGGATATTTATTTGAATTTTTCACTCTAGTGGTTGGAACACATTCCAGTTTAAATCTATTTAAAATATCATAAAATTTATCAATTACATATTCTAAATCTTTATTGCTGTTACACAGGCACACGGAAGCCCAATTTACGGAGGAAATGAGGGTATTAAGTTTTCGAAAATTAGTTTTTTTGTAATTAAGGACAGTTTTAAATGAATCGGACTGACTTTCTTCAATTACATAACTGTGAGTCATGGAGATATATAAAGTTAGATGGTATATATCTTCAGGAGTACATATTGGAGGAATTCTGAATATATCAAAATGCTGTGTTATATTTACAAACGCCAAATCAAGAATATTGCCGTGGGAATTTTTCACACTATTTATTTGATAAAGATTTAAGTCACACAAACTATTCATAACCTCAAATGTATACTGGGTACTGTTCATCTCGGATGGCAAAGGAATCAAAGCTTCAGAATCTGGCATTGGAAGCCACCTAATGGAAGGCATATTAAAATCACCAAGGATCAGAATGTGATCGGAATCTTTCATTTTTTCAGTGATTAAATTTATTGCTGATAAATGCTGATTATAAATGTCAAGTGAAGATGAAGGGTGAATATAAGTACAAGTTACAAACAATTTAGATTTGCCAAATTCAATGGAAACGCCAACAAATTCTATATCAAGAAAATCATTTAGATCAATTAAATTACTTTTTTACAAACCACCAACTTTTTTACAAACACGATCTTTTCTAAATATTTCATATTTTGAACAAAAATTTTCACTATTTAATATAGATATTTTTAACCAAGTTTCAGAGAAAACCAATACTTTATAATTGAAACCAATACTATCTGTATATAAACTGGTTAATTTTGTATTAAGCCCCCTTACATTCTGATAGCAAATAGAAAATGGGTCATTTAGTTTTTTGGCACCGAATCTGGTCTAAGAGGCAAATGAGATAAATTATCGGATCTCTCCAGAAATTCTTTAATAAATGCCCTAGCAGGCCAAAATTCTTTTAAAGTCAACTGTACAAAAATATTTTCAGGAATAACGATTTTGAAAGAAGATCTACTTTCAGAAAATGCAGATCGGAGCTTACGACATCTCAAAGAGTAATCTCCCTCAATTTTTGATTTTATATAATAACTTATGTCATCGGCCGTTGTTTCTGGTGCAAACCTTGTTGCAAATATCATTTTCATGGCGGGAGCCATAGATAATGATCTTTGGACAGGTTGAGTTTTGCCAGTAGCAGTCTCGGGACGATCACTAGTGATAAGTGAAGGAAGTGATAATTCCTGTATGTCACGAGTAGATTGCGAGTTTTTCTTAAAAACCTCACTATCAATACTCATAACATCAGGATTATTAACTCCTTTACCTATACCGCTGTTATCTACCGGAACTGGGTGTGTAACAACACTGGCATACGACTGTTCACGTCCAGTCTCAGTTGGTTCAGTGATATTAACTGAAACCTTTTGCGTTTCTGGCCAGAAACTGACGGTGACGACACAAACTCATCTAATTCTTGGTATTTCTCAAACAATGTAGAGAAATTCTCAAATCGGAGTGATAGTGAGGAAAAATCTTTTTTAATCGATGTCAATTCCGACTGCAAATCCTTTACAAAATTATAAAAGTCTGCAGAGAGTTTCCTACATTGCACACAACACCAACGAATATCAACATTATTTCTAATTGTGTCTACGACTTTTGCATTAATCCTACCACGTTTTGCATGCCATTGATTAAGACAAAACCAACAGATAACACACAATTAATCCTCTGTAACAATATTACACAATTTAAAAGGGCACGACATTTTTTATTTTAATTATAATTATTTCTTTTTTAATACACAAGTTACAACTATATTTTTCAAGATTAGATCTGTAGCTGGGAATTTGTTTATTCATTTATTTTAATTTTTTTTAATGTTGGCAACTCTTATGAGATGACAAACAAAACAAGACGATATGTTACAACAACTAATTAGCTAATGTAACAAAAGAAAGAGGATAAAAGGAGAATGTACAACTACACAATTTGAAAATTAATATTACTTTAAAACACAAAAAAAGATTTTAAAACACTACACCAATTATCACTTTGAGTAACAAAATCACTATTGAAAACTTTTAAACACTTTTTACCAGATTAAATAATTAAATAAAACATATAACTAATAATTTTTTTAAAAGCACGGAGCACCACCATTTTTTGACACTAATCAATTCTCCTTTTATCCTCTTTCTTTTGTTACATTAGATAATTAGTTGTTGTAACATATCGCCTTGTTTTGTTTGTAATCTCATAAGAGTGTCCAACATTAAAAAAATAAAAAAAAAAAAATAAAATAAATAAATTTCCAGCTACAGATCTAATCTTGAAAAATATAGTTGTAACTTGTGTATTAAAAAGAAATAATTATAATTAAAATAAATAAAATGTCGTGCCCTTTTGAATTGTGTAATATTGTTGCAGAGGATGAATTGTGTGTTACCTGTTGGTTGTGTCTTAATCAATGGCATGCAAAATGTGCTAGGATTAATGCAAAAGTCGTAGACACAATTAGAAATAATGTTGGTGTTCGTTGGTGTTGTGTGCAATGTAGGAAACTTTCTGTAGACTTTTATAATTTTGTAAAGGATTTGGAGACGGAATTGACATCGATTAAAAAATATTTTTCCTCACTATCACTCCGATTTGAGAATTTCTCTACATTGTTTGAGAAATACCAAGAATTAGATGAGTTTGTGTCGTCACCGTCAGTTTCTGGGCAGAAACGCAAAAGGGCTGCGAAAAAGGTACCAACTAAGGGAATGTTTAGTCGCAAAGCAATAGTTTCTGTGGAGAACACTGTTCCACAACCGGTTTCAGTTAATATCACTGAACCAACTGAGACTGGACGTGAACAGTCGTATGCCAGTGTTGTTACACACCCAGTTCCGGTAGATAACAGCGGTATATGTAAAGGGGTAAATAATCCTGATGTTATGAGTATTGATAGTGAGGTTTCTAAGAAAACCTCACAATCTACTCGTGACATACAGGAATTATCACTTCCTTCACTTATCACTAGTGATCGTCCCGAGACTGCTACTGGCAAAACTCAACCTGTCCAAATATCATTATCTATGGCTCCCGCCATGAAAATTATATTTGCAAGAAGGTTTGCACCAGAAACAACGGCCGATGACATAAGCTATTATATAAAATCAAAAATTGAGGGAGATTACTTTTTGAGATGTTATAAGCTCCGATCTGCATTTTCTGTAAGTAGATCTTCTTTCAAAATCATTGTGCCTGAAAATATTTTTGTACAGTTGATTTTAAAAGAATTTTGGCTTGCTAGGGCATTTATTAAAGAATTTCTGGAGAGATCCGATAATTTAGCTCATTTGCCTCTTAGACCAGATTCGGTGCCAAAAAACTAAATGACTCAGTTTCTATTTGCTATCAGAATGTAAGGGGGCTTAATATAATATTAACCAGTTTAAATACTGAAAGTATTGGTTTCAATTATAATGTATTGGTTTTCTCTGAAACTTGGTTAAAAATATCTATATTAAATAGTGAAATTTTATGTTCAAAATATGAAATATTTAGAAAAGATCGTGTTTGTAAAAAAAGTTGTGGCGTCCTTATTGCAGTTGATACCAAATATACCACTAATTTAATTGATCTTAATGATTTTCTTGATATAGAATTTGTTGGCGTTTCCATTGAATTTGGCAAATCTAAATTGTTTGTAACTTGCTCTTATATTCCTCCTTCATCTTCACTTGACATTTATAATCAGCATTTATCAGCAATAAATTTAATCACTGAAAAAATGAAAGATTCCGATCGCATTCTGATCCTTGGCGATTTTAGTATGCCTTCCATTAGGTGGCTTCCAATGCCAGATTCTGAAGCTTTGATTCCTTTGCCATCCGAGATGAACAGTACCCAGTATACATTTGATGTCATAAATAGTTTGTGTGACTTAAATCTTTATCAAATAAATAGTGTGAAAAATTCCCTCGGCAAAATTCTTGATTTGGCGTTTGTAAATATAACACAGCATATTCAGAATTCCTCCAATATGCACTCCTGAAGATATATACCATCCAACTTTATATATCTCCATGACTCTCAGTTATGTAATTGAAGAAAGTCAGTCCGACTCATTTAAAACTGTCCTTAACTACAAAAAACTAATTTTCGAAAACTTAATACCCTCATTTCCTCCGTAAATTGGGCTTCTGTGTGCCTGTATAACCGCCATAAAGATTTAGAATATGTAATTGATAAATTGTATAATATTTTAAATAGATTTAAACTGGAATGTGTTCCAACCACTAGAGTGAAAAATTCAAATAAATATCCATGGATAACCCCTGTGTTATCAAGTTTAAAAAAATTCTAAAAATAAGCTTTTTCGTAAATATAAAAAATCAGGCTTAACAATAGACTACACTAACTACTCTGTTGCTAGATCTAAATATACTTTAGAGTCTCGTAGATTGTATAATCTTTACCTCGACAAGATTAAAAATAATTTTAAATCCAATCCCAAATCTTTTTATGATTTTGTTAATCTAAAACGAAAAGTTTCCTCAAAGCCCTCAGTATTGAAATATAACAATAAAGAATTGGTCACAGGCACAGATATTGCTGAATGTTTCGCAGATTTTTTTGCCACAATTTATTCCAGTACATCTTGCCAAATTAAAGATTCGTATCCTTATAAGTTATCACAGGCTGATCAAATTTATATGCCTTTTCTACAACGTCAGGAGGTGTCCAATAGTCTGCGTAGTTTAAAATCGATTAAATGTCCAGGACCGGACATACCTAATATAATTCTTATATATTGTTCAGAAACATTAGCATTTCCGTTAACTATATTTTTTAATTATTCACTTAAATTTGGTTACTTTCCTACTTTCTGGAAAAAATCTTATATTATACCTTTACATAAGTCTGGTAGTCTTACTAATGTGTCAAATTATAAAGGAGTTGCAAAATTAAGTGCCATTCCAAAATTGTTCGAAAAATTAATTACTGCAGTAATTTCACTGAAAATTCAATCTATATTGAGTCCATACCAGCATGGTTTTCGTAGTGGTCTTTCAACTACAACAAATCTTATACAATTTACGTCAACAGTAATAAAAGGATTTGTTCAGCGTAAACAAACTGATACAATTTATATTAATTTTAGTAAAGCTTTTGATAGGGTTAACCATGAACTCCTAATATATAAATTAAATTATATGGATTTCAACACAAACTTAGTCAAATTGATATCATCTTACCTACAAGACAGATCACAACTAGTTTTGTTTGAAGGGTATCTATCCAAAACGATTAACGTTCCATCGGGTGTTCCGCAAGGACCGGTCGTCTTTCTTTTATTTATCAACGATTTACCTAATTCCATAAATTACTCGAAATTGTTAATGTACGCAGATGATGTTAAATTATTCATTTCCATAATTGTGATAAACGAGCTAGTTTACTTCAAAACGATTTAGATAATCTTTTTAAATGGTGCAGGTTAAATTGTATGGATTTAAATTCAAGCAAATGTAAGCATATGTGCTTTTCAGATCTTCTTCTCTGATATTACAATATAATATTGACGGTCAACTGTAGATTGATTCGTCGATCTAGGCCTCTTGATGGATCCAAAATTAAATTTTAATAGCCATGTAATAACAACGGTAAATAAAGCAAATGGTGTTTTAGCTTTTGTTAAACGGTGGCCAAAGAATTTTTTGATCCATATAGACCTATATTGGAATACGGTTCTGTTGTATGGGATCCTCAATATGCAATTTACTCAGATAAAATAGAATCCGTGCAAAAACAATTTCTGCTATTTGCCTTACGGGGTTTACATTGGAATAGTGATTTTGTTTTGCCTTCTTATGCTAGCAGGCTGAAATTAATTAGATTGACTACACTTAAAAGCAGACGTATTATGTTGAACTCCATGTTTGTACTAAAAAAATTAAATGGTAATATACCTTCAGATTTCCTAATCTCATCTATTAGAATTAATGTTCCGTTTAGATCTAGTAGATACTACCAATTATTATATACAGATTTTCACCGCACAAATTATTCAATGGGCGAACCTCTTAGTAAAATGTGTGTTGACTTTTATTCTGTGTACTATAATGTAAAGTTTGGTATGAGTTTAGAAGAAATCTAGAATAATTTTATTTTTAAACAATTAACATACATGTTCTATTATTTGACAAACTAGCTGATGAATTTAGATTCTGTAGCTGGTTTTCAATTTCCTACTATATTTCCATTATGATGCGGATCATGATGTGTACGCGATCCCTTCGTAAAGGGAGGTCACCCCCTCAGTCGGCAGGGGTTCGATAAAAAAAAAAGTTCAAATGTCAGGAAATGGAGATAAGAAAATATGTCATCTTTGACAACTCAGAATAAGGCCCTGAGCTGTTACCAGATTGTACTGTTTTGTTTCCAAAGGTTTTAAAAGTGTTATGAACATTATTCCATTAATGTATTTTTTTTTAACGGACGATTTTTTGCCTCAAAAACGTGCCATCGGCCCCATAGTGCATTGCTACAAACAGAAAACCCCTTACGTACAGTTTACTAAATGTACAACTGTCGTTGATCTTTTTGTGTGCGTATCGATCGGTTTCCTGTATTTTTACCACAAACATAGATAATAATAACAAGTTAAAAAGAAAAAAACGAAACAAATTGAATTTAATTATCCTCCAAATCACAGCAGCATTCATTAATTTATTTCTAATTACGCCAATAAACCTACATAAATACATGTACATACTATACATATAGTTGAGTCGATCAGTAGTTCTGTCGCTTACTTGCTTATTGGTTGATGTCCACTCACTCACATATTGGTTGTGTGTGTTAGTTTCTTTTTCGCTTGCTCATGATAACCCAATAAGAGATTTTTTAACATACCCTGTTGGAAATTGGAAGTAAACGTAACTAAATTAAAATAATATACAGAAATGTACAGATGCTATTAGCAGTTATAAAGTGAATGCCGTCCTCGGAGTCCACCCCCCATCCATTGCAGCCGAAGAACGTCAGCTGCCTAGACAAACCAGGGTAGTTTTGGCGCAATTACGTTCAGGATGGTGTAGTCGCCTCAATTCGTATTGGGCACGAATTGATGAAGATGTGCGTGACGCCTGCCCGGCGTGCGATACAGGCCCGCACAATACGCTACACCTTTTTAATTGCTCAGCCAAACCTACCCAACTCACTCCAGAGGATCTCTGGCTACAGCCCGTTAAAGTAGCCGAATTTCTAAACCTGGAGCTGGAACCAGATTAGCAGAACACAAACACACACATGTACTACTGCTACAACAACAACAACAACAATATACAGAAATATTTTTGAACGTGATTCGGAGATTTGTTGAAACATTCTTTGAAAATAAAAATGCCTACAATCGGTCGATCCGATTTTTATTTAATAGTGATTTTTGATCTATTTTTTAAACTATTTTTTATTAAATTATTCGATATTTTTAAAAATTGTATTAATTTGCTTTTGTGGAACTTTGGTCCATACCCTACAATAGGTAGTAGTGAACCTAATAGTATTTAAGTGAATTAAATCATAAAATTTCGATATCCATCGAAAATAATATTTATATTTTTTATTTTAAAGTTTTTTATATAGGTATACTGACAATCTTGGAGCATTTATACTAACATATTTAAAATTTTTTTATCTTTGTATCAACAATTTTGAACTTTATTTGATTTTTTATTTTTTTAGGTTGTTTAAAGCAATTTTTTGATAACCTTCGTTAAATCCTGAGGAATTTTTGAAAGATTGAGTGTATTGACACTTATTTTCTTTCTGTCGACTCTAGTGAGATGGATTTAAGTTTTGAGTTGTTTGTAATTTTTAGAATTCTGGTGGATTCATTGGCACCCTCTGTTAGGGAAGTCTTGATTTTGGTCCAATTAAAAGTAAAACGGTTCTAAATCTTGCAGTTCCACCATGAGATATGGATGTTTTTGAGGGCTATTGTACACAATCAGTTGAAAATTATTTTCCCTCTTCCAATGATTGTTATTTCTACGGTACGAATGCATCCAATTAATCGAAAAAATCAGGATGTGTACTTTGTCATTTTCTGATCGAAATCAGTTAGTAACACGTCATCATCTGTGTATGAATTGCCTTCGCAAAGCACACGAAATAAAAACGTGTGATAGTAATCGATATTGTTCGAAATGTAATCCATCTCATCACACTTTATTATATAGTGTTGATGCCAATTTCAATCCTGCGGCTCCGGCGAAATTAATTGCAACAACTAGTTTTTCCGTCAATCAGTCTTCTTCTTCGATAGAACAAAGTCTACCGTCTACATCAGCTAGGTGTGTACCACATCAGACCTTTCATTTAGCTCAAAATAAATCGGTATTGTTGGGAACAGCAATGGTTTTTATTGTATACCATGGCGTGTATTCTGTAAGGGTGCTTATAGATCCAGCTTCTGAGTCCTCCTCCTTATCTTAACGGCTTCAGAATCGATTGAAAATTCCATTCCATTTCCATTGCTGGTAATCACAACTCTTGCCATGTGAAATCTAAGGATAATGCTGCTGATTTGGAAATTCGTGGTTTCTCTCCTTTCGATCTAGCGATTCTTCTCTTTTGTGGCATGGACCACAGTGGCTTAGTGATCACAAGTCTGAATGGTTAATTCGTGATCTGTCGGTTCAAAACATTACGGGTCGAGCCTTTAAAATTACAAAACGCTATGTATGTGTATTTGTATGTTTCTCAACGAAAGATATACATTTGGAAGCAGAATGAGATCTATCCACAGCAAATCTCTTTCCAGCATTGTCAGACAGCGGTACGAATTTCACTGGAGCTTCTAGAAAATGTTCGGGAACAGTTTCTTCTAACTATGCAATTGGGTGGACTTTGGGAAACTGGAGTAAAAAGTTCAACTCTCGACCTCTTTGTCCCATGTCAGATAGTTCTACTTACCTCGTTGCTTTGACACCGGGATATTTTTTTTAAAGGTGCTCCATTAGTTGCCCCCAGAGCCGCATATAGCTGAACAACTTTTATATATAGTGAACAGGTTTCGAAAAGATCAGGCTTTAGCTCATCAATTTTGTTTGAGATGAAAAGTGGAGTATCTTAAAAGTTTGCACATGCGGAGTAAATAGGAATTTACTCAACGGGACGTTCAAGAAAATGATATTGTCCTAATCACAATATAATTTTCTTGAGCGCTTTCTCCTACGTCGTGGAAATTAGCGTCACCACGGTCTGTCTCTAGTCAAAGAAGTTTGATCTGCACAAGACGCCCATGGTGTTTTAACAGGGCACGGGAAGTTGTGATGGAACGTATCAAACTTATGCCAAAAACAGTTGAAGTAGCGAGAAAAAATATGTTTCTTTTTTAAACAAAATATGTTCCTTTTACGATATTAACTACACTTGTTGATCGTTATCCTAGTTAACATTAGTTCACATGATCCTAAAATCGTATTTATTGTCGTATAGTATCAGTTATAATATGTGAATAGTCCGGTTCTGGTTGAGGTGTTCTTAGTATGTATAAATATTTTTTCAAGATGTTTGGTGGATATTTGTGACAATATAAGTTTTATATTTCGTTTTTGCCACATCAATTATAGCGAATACATCTCAACTAATTATTTCTTTCGGAAGCCACACCTTATATATATATATATATATATATATATATATATATATATATATATATATATATATATATACATATATATATACATATATATATATATATATATATATATATATATATATATATATTGTGGCGGCGGCACCCTGGCGAAGCGGTCGTGTTTCTTTTCTCGACTTCTTACAATGTAAAATGTTGAAATATGTTGAGTATGACCGATTTTTAGTCGACGATAAATATATTCCCAACGATTCATCAAGTTATCATGAGAAAGTCCTGTGTCCCGAAACACTCTCAGGTTAGTTGCCTTAAAGTAACACAAAACTTCACACAAGTCGCAATATCAGCATATTTTTCCTGTGTACTCAACCAATTCCCACATTCCTATTTTCCACGCACTATCCCATATTCCACTATTAGCATAACTGGCGTTTATCAATATTCATCACGAGCTGCTGAGCGGACAACAGAAGCCGAGTGACAGAGCGATATCACTGCAGGTGGCTTATGTGAAGACTTTCTTAGGCTAAGAAAGAACTGTAATAATCAGTTATCAACTCACCCCACATTAAAAAAGCTCATGAAAATTTCTTAATATATCTAATCAATCCGAGTATTTCGAAGGATATTTAAATCACAAATCAGAAAAGAAAATTAAACAAAATCACCCTCAGTTTAACTGCGGGGGCAAAAAATAATACAATTCAACGAAGAAGTAAAATAAGTCACAAAGCGAGATATATATCTGGAAAGACCAAACCTATTTCATTATATTCACAAATACTTTTTTCAAAGAATGAGTGGAGTATTTGTTCTTTCATATTACCTCAAATAAAATTAAATAGAAATGTCTCCGAATATTTGGTAAGCATATAACACATGAAACTGAAAAAGTAATGTTACTTTTCCACCCCTGCCGACCGGGGGGCGAACCCCATTTACGCAGAGATCGCGTACACATCATAATCCGCATCTAAATGGGAATTTAGTAGGAAATTAAAACAGCTACAGAATCTAATTCATCAGCTAGTTTGTCAAATAATTAAACATGAATTTTAATTGTTTAACAATAAAATTATTCTAGATTTAATAACCTCTAAACTTATACAAAAATCTACATTATAGTACACAGAATTAAAGTCAACACACATTTTACTAAGAGGTTCGCCCATTGAAGAATTCCTGCGGTGAAAATTGGTATATAATAATATAATATACTAGATCTAAACGGAACATTAATTCTAACAGATGAGTGTAGGTACACTTTGTTAAGCACTTCAAAATAAACTATTTCATATCATAGTTTGCATTGCTAAAACTATTATAATTTTTCATTTTGGGAAATCAAAATATGTATTAATTTTTTATTTTATTCCCGATACCCGCCACATACAACGTCAATTGGCGAAAGTCTATGAATGGTGGACAAAACAATAAGGTTGAAAGACATATAATCTTGTGAAGGAATCAATACGTCTCTAAGGAATATCATTTTGTGAAAAGCTAAATAATGTGGAAAATTCGAAGGGCAGTTGGTTCATGGAACATTAATTGAAGTAAATGAATTGTGAAAATCCAGTAAAACCGCAGGGAATAGCGTCCTGTGAATAGTCATCAATACACCTCGTGGAAAGATATTTGAAAGCGGATAAATATATTTATATCATTGGAATCCGACCACCAAGTGCATTAAAAATCAACTATCATTATTTTTTCTATTTGTCCATTACATATTCATTTCCTATTTATTGTGTGAACTCCTTCACCGAAGTATTAACATCTTAAGGTCGCCACAACAAATAGGTCAAGATCCAAACAAAAATAATTTATCGGCTAGTGACGGTACATTAGTTTCTAATTCGAATGCACAATTGGTGTCATCCAGTAGTTCTAGTATGACGAACGAGTCGAGTGGATTTGAGGTTTCTGTCGCTTCAATAAAGCTTCCGGGGCTTTGGACAAATTGTCCAGAGACATACATGGTTTATTCATGCTGAGATGCAATTCGCAACTAAAGGAATCACTTTGGATAAAACTAAAAATGAATATGTTGTTACAGCTTTACCTCAGGAGATGATAATGTCTGTTTTAGATGTTATTCGCAACCCGAGAAATAACAACACTATATTTTTCCTTAAATTGAATTTGTAGTCGGCCAGGACTTTCAACCAGGCTTCACTTGTACGAACTAGCATCTAAAACTCTATTTTACTTCACTGCTAATTTATATTTATTTTTGAAGTCAATGCTGTAACCCCTGGTTAAAGATAGATTCGTCTGTAAAATCTGGGTCATTGCGTCAAATTGCTTTGCCGTTGTGATTTTAACTCTAAATATGTGAAATTTTATCCTATTTACATATATAAAAATAAATATTTGTATGTATATATGTAGATTATTCTACTTCAAATTCATGTTATTTTAAAATTTGATTACTTTTTAATGTTCAATTCTGAATTTGGAGAAACTTTTTACGTGGTCGACAACAAAATCTTCACACATTTTACATCATTTGACTTATTAGAATGCCACTCGTGGTATGAAAAGTGTACCAGAATTTCATACAAAGCTGTAATTTATTGTATATGACACACAAATGTTGTTTTTATCCCAATATATTACAGTAGAAGATAAAAACATAATCTCCAATTATTTTTCTTACCCTCCTTTCTACTTTAACGCCCAGGTTTTCTTCGATCAAATCGTAATCGTCGTCTTCTAAGCGATCATCTAAGTCGTCATCGTCGTGTTTTTTACGTTTTTTTGAGGCATTCGAAGTGTCGGAATCTTCTCCCTCGGTTCCATCCTCCTCGATCGGATTATCGTCTATTAAATCCTTCAGTTCCTCACGAAGACGTTCTTCATCATCTATAACAAAAATTAAGACTTTTGAATTCAATAGTAACAAGTTTAAAGAAGACGATAATAATAGAATAAGCATAAACTAAAACTCATGTAAATACATACAGTAAAACGTTCTGCCCGCCCATCCATTATTGTAATATAGGTTGTATTCATTGTCACCGTTACTCTGGCTTTTGTTATTAACAATATACTTATAGATCTAGAGGTAACAGGGACAAAAGTAGTCGCATAGGCTGATGATGTCGTCCTATTAATTGCCGGGAAATTCCTGCAAACAATATCGGACCTAATGTAAGGAGCTCTAGTCACCCTATCACGGTGGGCGCGTCGCAATGGACTAGGCGTCAACCCATCAAAGACAGAGCTCGTCCTTTTCACCAAAAAACGGAAACAGCCCTGCTGGTCACGAGGAGCACTGAGGTCAACGGTCCGATGACTATATATGTCGATAGTCAAGCAGTACTAAAGGCCTTAAATTCTCTTACTATCAAGTCTAGGGTTGTTTTGAACTGCAGGGAAGCCTTGGAAAACACTGTGTTGTCCATCAAGCTTTGTTGGGTTCCTGGCCATTATAACATCACAGGTAACGAGACTGCAGACGAATTGGCCAGGCTAGGATCTGAATCAGTACAATTGAAGTAGACAACTCGGTTAAACCACCACTGTGCAATTTCCTACAGGTCATTCACAGACATTACTCTGAGAGAATCCAACAAAAATGGCTGGACGAAATGGGATGCAACATCTCCAAAAGAATCTGGCCGACCCTTTCAGAGAAGAGAACAAGATCGCTGATGTCATTGTCAAAACCTGACTTAAAACTTGTGGTGGGTATCATCACAGGTCATTGTAAGGTGAGGGCTATGACCTCGAAATGGGACAGCGACGACATTGACTATTGTAGGATCTGTCAAGATGAAGAAATCGAGACAGTCGAACACTTGCTCTGCCACTGCCCAGCACTCATTAATGTGAGACACAGACTAGTGGAAGAACTAGTGACACATGATCTGTCCTCTTTTTCTAACACTCACCCTATAGTAATCCTTCAATTAGCCAGAAGATTCAAGTGGCTAAAGGCGACACGGCAAACTCCTCAGCCGTAGATCACACTCTATAACTCTATCTCTTATCTTCACCTCTTCTTCCTAACCTAACCTTCATTGTCAAATCAAAATGGCGTTTGGTATATCAGTTAAGCGATATTCTTAAAATTGGTAAATATTTATTTAAGTTCATAAAGGTTGTCAAGTTCGGTGTCATGTGCATCTTCTCGGCATCGTTCGACTACATATAAGTATTAACCCCGAATATATTAACTTAAATAATTTATTTAGTTTGTGTACCCTGCACAACAAGACAAAGTCTTGTAAATTTCAGTAAATGCGTTGCTGATACCCTGTGAGAGATGTGGAAGAGAATTCCAAAGATGTAAGGCACCGATATAAAACTGCTACTCTGAAACCAGACTATGTCACCCCAGTGGTATAATAGTCCTTCCTCTGTTGGATCAAGTAAATTTTAATCTTTGAAAGAGGCATTTAGGTTTATTCTTAATGATCATTTAGTGTAGACATTGTAAAGATTTCATGTTAAGAAAGGCTTTGAAACTTAAACCATTTATGGAAATTGTGTATAGTGTATTGCGCTGTTATGAGCTACTTTTAATTTTCGGAAACTTATTGCATCACAATGGGCAATGAGTTCACAACCATAAAGCAATCTAGGAGCCAGATTGGTTTTTAGCAAGAAGGGAACGTATATTAAGTGGCGTATAAGAGCGTGTCAACCACAATACTGATTGTGAACGATTAGTGAGATAAGAAAAAATAGTTTTGTCGATAAGGCAGAAAAGCCAAAATATATCCGGAGTTTAAAACAAAGATTTTGGCTATCTAGTATATCGAAAGCTTTTGAGTGTCCAAGAACAAGAAAAATTGAGCCCAAACAATAGGGTCTCGTCATTAGTGACATATAATGAATTGTCAACTTGAATGGTTGGAATACTAACGACTGTTTAAATAACAAATCGTGCTTAGAAAAACATGAGGCAGAAACCTTATCATATAGGAGAATATTGTTGCGATTATTAACAAAGAACAAATCGGTGAGAGTGCTGACAGTGGAAGAAAAATGAGTAGGTTGTGGTGGTGTGTGAGACCATACAGTCTGTTAAAACATCATTATACAAACATTTTTGTCAATGGTTTCGACTTGAGGCGAAATTTAGCGATAAGGGATGTTTTTACTTCTCCCGCAGTTTTGTAAATAATTTTGCGCGTTTAGTTTTGTGACGCATATTGAGAAATATCAATCATATTCCGAAATTTGTCAATATTTTTTTGTTGTAGATACAGATTGGATCATTACTCTTATGATGCTTGATGTATACAATACTACGAAAGTTGTACACCGCATATGAGAATTAATAAATTAATGGCATCTTGACGGTGCTGGTAGTTGGCGTTTGAAAGGTTCTCACTCACATAATATTGGGAATTTGAGTTGAAACCGATTGAGTTTAACATGAGCTTATTGTTGTTCAACTTTTTGTATCTTGATAAAGACTTCATGAAAGAATTTCATTTCATTTATTTACATTCAATACAAATATAAAGCTTTAGTCTTTGAAGGGTTAATTTCCAACTTGTTAGATAACAATAGATTTGAATAGAATTGAAGAATACGATTGGAACACCAAAAAAATGTCATCTGCAAAAACGTAAGGATTACAGCTGCGAATAAAATAAGCAGTCGCGGACAGATCAGCGTTTTCTAGGGGGAGAGTCTCGGACTAAATACCCGAGTGCCTGTGATCCCTGGACTCGACGAGGCGACACTGGTGCCCCTAAACTATCCAGTCGGCGGCCTGGTCCATCGCAACGGACTCCCTATTGCTGGGGTGTTAAGTAAATCGTGCCCATCAGTATTCCAAGGTGTGCAGTCAGGGTACCGACTGTATTAGAACGGTTGCCTCGTCGATACCTGGGCACCTCGACGAGTAACAGGCTTAGTTGCCAAGTCCTTACCATGATATGGAGGCTATGTCATGGCGGACCTCGTCACCTCCACTGTCCAGATATCTTATGGAGAATCTTATTAACAACAAAACAACAAAAACCGACAAAAATTCAACCACCTCTTCGGAGGTGTCGACCCAGGACATGGCCACGGACAAGATCTTAACTTCGGGCGGGGACGTGACTCTGCAAACTTACCGAGACGTGGTATGCGAGAGCATACAGCGACAGAGCGAACAGCTGTCCGCCCTTCTAGAGAAGACCACTCTGAAGCTCAGCCAGGAGAGTGTGGTTTTGGGAATGACTCACCCCTCTCTGATGAGGAGCTCGACGTCACCGTCATACCCTCATCTTTGAGGGGTGAGTCAGTCCAAAATACTGAAAGGGACACTCAATCTAGTGCCAAGGCTAGGTCAACTCCTGTGAAAGGGGTTCCATCGGTACCTACCGGTGCGGCCAACCTCCGGGTCGAGGAAGGCGTCGTGGAAGGGGGCACTGATATTCCTATTAACCACGATGACTCCGGATCGAAGGAGGGAAAAAATAAGGTGAGGTATTGTAGAAGCTTCGTCGGTCGCGATCCCCTACAGATTACGGAGAGGGAAAAGGCCCTGATTAGGAGGAACCTAAAGGCAGTGCGGAAGTTCGAAAAGAACCACCCGGAACTGCCAAAATGTTCACTCGAAAAGGACCTTGCCTCTCTATTTACAGACCTCGCCAAGACGGTAAGTCCATCTGAGGACAAGCCAACTAACGATGCTGGGGTGGAGGGCAACACCACTCCCGACGATGGTAAGACAGCTTCGGCTGTTGCACCATCAACGAAATCAAATGAAGCCCCCCTTATCTAACGCAGGGAAAAGGAGGAACAAAAGGACGCCCCTAACGGAAATGCTGCCCCGGTGGATCCAAAGGAGGCCAAACCCTCTTCTCGTGTAACGATGAAGAGAGGACGGTCAACGGAGGAACCACACCCCGAGGCAAAGAAACCGTTAACGGGCAAACTTCCCCCTCCGCAAACTGCGTCTTCTACGCCAGTAGCTGGCAAGAAGACAGTGGCAAGACCGGTACAAACAGCCTCTGTGGACCCTAAGTCTGCTAAGGCTATGTCTGCTACCACAAACCCACAACCTTCGAGCCAGAATTCAAGGAAGAGGAAATATTCCCAAAAATTATACCCGGACAATCTCCGTGTAGCGGTCATCGACCGAGCTGAGCCGGAAGGCAAAATCAGTGAAAGTTGGTGGCTTCTCATTGAGAACCGTCTGAGGGGGCAGGTTTTCCTAGGGGATGATCCTTCTAGGCTACAGTTTGGCAGTGCTACCGTTTACAAGGGAGTGAAGGTCATCTGCTGCGAAAATGAGGAGTCGAAGGACTTTCTTGTGACCGCAGTAGCTGGCCTTCAGGGACTTGGGGATTGAAGTGCCTTTGCTGCTGTATCCCTGAAGGAAATCCCCTGCAGGAAGATATGACAGCATGGGTGCCGCCGCCCTCTGTGGACCCGTCACGCGTGCTGACAATATTGGGGAAACAAAATCCCAATCTCTGTACGGACAGCTGGCGCTGTCGAGACGCCACGGCGGTCAGATTGGAGACTCGGACGGGCAAAATTATCTTCCTTGTCTCCTTGTACCTACCCTTCGAATACCCCGACCCGCCAGGCCAAGTGGTAGAGGAGCTGGTCACAAAATTGGGTGGAAAAGGCGGTCTCATCGTTGGGTGTGATGCCAACGCTCACCACTCTCAATGGGGCAGCAGCAACACTAATGCCAGAGGTGAATCGGCCTAGTCAGCATCGTGGGGCGGAAGACGTAAGTCTGACTGATAGAATTGTAAACGCCCCCAAGATCTTGTGGGCCATAAACTCATTCAAACCTTTCAAGTCACCGGGTCCAGATGGCATTATCCCCGCTATGCTACAGCATGCGTCGACGGTGATAATACCATTCCTGGAAGTGATTTTTAAGGCATGTTTGCGTCTTTCTCACATTCCATTACTGTGGGGGGAAGTAACAGTCACTTACATTCCCAAAGCTGGGAAGCCAAGCCATGTACTTCCAAAAGACTACAGGCCTATTAGCCTCTCGTCCTTTCTATTGAAAACGCTAGAGAGACTAATAGACATAGAGATCAGATCTCTAATACCCTTGACATCGCTAAGCACTGCTCAGCATGCCTATATGAAAGGCAAATCCGTTGAATCAGCGCAACACGACGTTGTGGGTTATATAGAGAAGAACCTGAACAGCTCATGCTTCACGTTGGCGGCCTTCCTCGACATCGAGGGGGCCTTAATTAATGTTACAATTGAGGCAATTCATAGTTCTCTCGAAAGACTTAGTGTGCCACCACTTCTCATTGATTGGATTGATGTTATGCTTAGCAGCAGAATCATCAACTCAAGCGTCGGGGAGTGTTCTGTTAGGAAAACGGTCACTAGGGGTACTCCACAAGGAGGCGTTTTGTCACCACTGCTTTGGCTTCTGGTGATAAACAGTATTTTACTCGATCTGGAGCACGGCGGAACAAAGGTCGTGGCTTACGCCGACGATGTGGTCCTGCTGATTGTTGGGAAATTTCCGCAAACTGTTTCGGATCTTATGCAGGGAGCTCTAGTTAAACTATCCAGATGGGCGCGCTGCAATGGATTAGGCGTGAACCCATCCAAAACTGAACTCGTACTCTTTACAAGGAGGCGGACGGTGTATTTCTAAGCCTTTCTTCGGAAGCAAAATATCTCGGTACTATCCTAGACCAGAAACTAAGCTGGAAGAGGAATATCGAGGAGCGAGCGAAGAAGGGCTTAAATGCACTTAACTCCTGCAAAAACTCCACAGGAAAGAGTTGGGGGCTTAAACCCCATATTATCGAAGGATATATGAGTCAGTCGTCCGACCATTCCTTAAGGAAAACCACCTTCAGCAAGAAAATTGATAAAGTTCAAAGAGTTGCATCACTACTAATTACAGGTGCGGTCAGGAGCACGCCACAATCCGCTCTAGATACCCTACTCTATTTAAAGCGGCTAGGCTTATTTGTAGAGGAACTAGCAGCTGCTAGGTGTGCCCTGCGACTCAATGAACTAGGACAATGGCGGAGTCAATCCTTCGGACACTCTGTCATTCTTAAGTATGTGGAGAACGTAAGTAATCAGGCTATAGCTAGTGACTATATACTCCCTAGGCACAGCTTTGAATTACTCGACATCCGCATACCAAACAGGAATATCTGGTCCCGTGGTACTTTTAACGGTATAGTTGTCTATACTGATTGTTCAAAGATGGAAAGTGGAACGGGGTAAGTGGGGCTGGAGTCTACTGTGAAAGTTTAAGTATCCAAAGATCCTTCAGGCTAAACAGCGATTGTAGCGTTTTTCAGGCAGAAATTTTTGCTGTCAGAATGGCCATAGAGCTGCTGGAAAACAGAATCAATGAATGGGGTGGACCGGTACTATATATGTCGATAGTCTAGCGGCCCTAAAAGCTCTAAATTCTTTTATAATAAAATCTATGGCTGTTCTGGAGTGCAAGAATGCCCTGGTAAAGGTTAAGTCGGTTGTCAAGCTCTGTTGGGTTGCTGGACACTGCAACATATCTGGCAATGAATTTCCCGATGAATTGGCCAGACGCGGATCTGAGTCAGTAGATATAGAGATTGAGACCTCAGTGAAGCCACATTTATGCCACTTCTTTCAAGTGCTGCATAATCACTATCTTGGGAGTTACAAAAAATATTCTTAAATTCATCTAGTTTGACATTGGAATTGGAAGGTCACAGGCTTTGAGCGTTAATATGCGCAATGTTTAAATTCATTGAAAGAGAAGAATTTAGATTCTTTATAAAGTTATCATTAGCTATGGGACCTCAATTGATGTTAGACGTCATATAGTTGTGGACAATATTCATATGTTAGGGAGGTAGAAATTGATAAGTACATAAATAATAAAAACATTATTATAATTTTCAAGAAACAATTCAGAACAGTATTACCACGTGAATGAAAAATGGAATATAGTAATTGTAATATGTAATATTTAGCTGGTGAGATTTAAAAAAATTCAATATCATCAATCTTTTCAAGATTAAACCAGACATAAAAATGTCGCCTATGTTTAATCTGTGCTGCAAGATCGAATATTCACGTTCTACAAACTTATTCTTATAAGATAAATCATGGAATTTGACAAGGTCTCTACAGTTAACAACATTATCTTTGATTTCCTGCAGGCTTCTAGATAAATCTGCTCGAATTTTCGTAACTTATTTTTCATTTCAGCTTGGTCATCTTTAATTCACTTGCTAGTGTACGAAACGAATCTCTCAGAAAAGAAAACTGCACACGAATTTCCTTCTTAAATGCATTATCAGAGTTGGCTGGAGGATTTTCCATACAATTAGAACAAGTATATGCAATACTGCAGTTTTTGTCTAACATATTGAATAGAGCTTTTGAAACTTTTTCGCAATCAGCATGATACCAGACACTACATTTTCTGCATAGTAAGCATTTGGTTTTTTACAGTTTCCACAAGTCACAGACTCCACAAGAATAACTAATTTTTAACTCATCCCTAGTTTAGTTAAAAATTATCAATTTTTTCCAGTGGTAGGTATTTTTACCCTGATCCCGGGAAACAATTTTTTCTTGGAGAAAGGATCCGGGACCCCGGAAAGTCCGGGTTCAAGACCCCGACTAGACCCGGATCCCGATATATACAATATAGGTATCGTTGGAAAGCTTATGAAAATACCTATCCAACAAGTGATCATAGTTCGGAAGTTATAGTCAAATTATCGACTATTTTCATAAGCTTTTGACTTTCGGGTCAAAAAACTGGTGATACGTCCCCCGGGTACGTCCCCCAAGAAAATAATCGGGGTAAAAATACCTACCTCTGGAAAAAATTTCGAAAAAATCGAGGAGTTTTTACTAAACTAGAGTTGTTTCCATTTTTATGTTTTAAATATCAAGTTGCAGCAAAATTTGGTATTGAAATTCAAAGCCAGATCTCAAAAAAGGGACGACGGCATAAGTAAATTATAACTACAAAACGCGCTTATAACAACAATTTTGAACGCGTCGATTAGTTTTTTGACTAGCGGCACAAACACAAACAATGGAAGAAACGATGGTCAATATATTGTTTATTTTTTATGGCGTCTTCGGACTGAGTCAATACACAAGCCTCACAATCACAATGTAATTTTTTTAATTTGCAAATAATTAAAAAAAAAAACGTGTATGTCACAATTTGATTTCATATATCCGTGTTAATATGTGTTCAGATCTAATACAATTTGACAAAGTTTATCCACTCATTCACTTATAAAGGAATGCCATTTTCGTTTTTTAATTACGAGGAATATTCCACACGTCTACCACAGCATAGCTTTGCCAATTTTTTTTTCAATAAGGCGACATAAACTTTGACAAGAATCAATCCATCAGGCGATTTTTTTTTGGTGTTGGTATTTTTATTTTGAAGCCTTTGAATGCATTTGATTTTGGGTACGGGAATGTGGACGTGTATATATTTTGAAACACCTTATGTAGATTTTCATCATTTCCATGGAGTACGCCATTGACCCGAACCTAACAGGATAGGGGCAGATTTTCTTGCCAGAGATATTGTACTTGCTGATCCTGTACGTCTGCTTTCAGGAGTAAAATATCAGATTGCGTATTCTTAAGTTGTTTTATCTCAGCTTTCAATTGAGGAACTTCATTAAGAGCTTCCTCAAGTTGATTGTTGTTGCTGTTGTAGCAGTAGTACATGCATGTGTTTGCGTTCTGCTAATCTGGTTCTAGCTCCAGGTTTAGAAATTCGGCTACTTTAATGGGCTCTAGCCAGAGATGTTCTGGAGTGAGTTGGGTAGGTTTGGCTGTACAATTAAAGAGGTGCAGCGTATTGTGCGGGCTCAGACCTGCCTGATAGGCTTCTTGATCTAGAGGTTCTCTCTTGTAACGCTGGACCTCCCTCTCTTGATCATGTATGTCCTTCCTGATACGCCTGGGTGGGGGAGATTTATCCACCATATGATGGTTGGGATGACTCTAACTACAGACCGACCTATCGTTTTAGAAGAGGTCAACAAGGTTTGTTTGTCCGCACTCCAAATGCTGCCGGCTAGCGCCTTGAGGACCTTGTGCCTACTTTTCATCTTGTCGCAGATAGCTGTGGCTTGGGCGGACGACTTAAACATGCTGTCGAACGTAACCTCAATAATCTTGGGGTAGTTGATAGGTCAAGGGCTACCAGGACTGTCACTCGGCCTGTTCTGGTTCAGTCCTCTACTAATATGTGTGGAAATGGCGTGTAATGCTGTTGTGGTACTATGTTGTGGACGGAATCCGTGCTGGTGGTTGGCAACTGTATAGCTTCCTCAAATACTGGGGAGGAGTAAAGCCTCAAGAGACTTAGCTACAGTCGACAAAAGCGAAATCAGCTTGTACGATTCGCCTTTACTGGCATCCTTGCCTGGCTTCAGTAGCGGAACACCCGGCCCATTTTTCAGGTTTCGGGTACTATGTGGGTGGCTAGCGACTAATTGAGAACTTTCGTTAAGTACTCGACTCCCGGCGTATTCTGCTGCTTCAACATTACCATTGAGATTCCGTCCGGGCCCAACGCTTTGGATGACTTAGCGTTACGGATGGCATTTGCAACATCACCCATAGATCTAGAGGTTACGACGTAGTACACTTCGCTTCGCTCTATCGCTCTCGGGGTGCTCGGCAAATTGTCGGTTAAAATTCTCCGCGCACGTCTTCGGATTAGTCACAGTTACGTCGTTAAAAGTGACTGAGGTCCTATCATCCTTTTTTCCAGGGTTCGAGAGCGACTTAACCGTTACCCACAGCTTACTCAAATCAGTTCCAATGTTGGAACAGCAACATGTACCGTAAAGTGCTACGGTGTTGGTTGCTGTTCTGGAGACTGCGGTGGAGTGCCATACTCCGACAACGTCTCTGATGAGGACGACGAAGAAGTGGACTCGCTAGGGACTTCGTTACTACAGCAAGTCGCAACATAATCCCTTTCTCTGTAGTCCCGCAGACGCCTTAGTCCGGAACAGTTCTTAAAGTTCACCCATTCTCTACATCCATTACATCGCACCGAAACAGATCTGTGGTGGATGACGTTCGGGCAAACCGACCAGAACCAAGGTTCGGGGTTTTCCTCAATCCCGGCATGGACCGATAAAATCCGGAGCAAGCATTCCGGTATATGCTGCTTCCAATGCATAAAAATAAACAAACACAAACATGTACATACTGGGTTAGCAGCCGCTGGCCGAAACTGGAATCTTGTTGTTTCGGGTCAATCCGGTATCGTAGGACCCGCAACCGTGGGATTGTCCTCAAGCTGATGAATGCGCCCAATAGCATCACACAGTTTTATGTTCATCTCGTTGAGAATATCTATCCTCGTACTCAGACGATCACTTAATTTAACGAAACGAATCACGCTTTCGAACGAATTGAGATAGAAGGCTAAATTTTTACACACATATTTACATGAGTAAAACAACAGTTTGCGTATTCTTAAGTTGTTTTATCTCAGTTTTCAATTGCGGAACATCATTAAGAGCTTCCTCAAGTTGATGAATGCGCCCAATAGCATCACACAGCTTTATGTTCATCTCGTTGAGAATATCTATCCTCGTACTCAGACGATCACTTAATTTAGGGATACGAATCACGCTATGTAATCACGAATTGAGATAGAGGGATAAATTTTTGCACACATGTTTATTTTGCCAGCAGGCAGTTCGTAAATAGGTCATGTAGGTCCACGTTTTCATATAGCCCCCATATAACGGTACTTCCCGATATTTGGTATTTTGATCATTTTAGCGACATTTTCCTCCGAAATTGTTTCAAATTTAGTATTTGAAGTTCAAAAAGAATACTACAGCCTAAGACAGAAAATTGTCTGTGCAGGTTCACGTTTTCGTATAGCCCCCATATAACGGTACCTCCCAATATGCGGTATTTTGATGATTTTAGCGTTTTTATTCACCGGAGTAGTTTCCAATTACGTATGTAGAGTTAGTAATGGGAACCTTTGACCTGATCAATATATTTTCTTCTGGTTTTTCGTTTGGCTCGAGGTCAGAATTTAAAAAAACAGACGAATTTGTGTTTTAATATATTAATTTATTTGTCCGATATTTCGACTATCTTCGATAGTCATCATCAGGGATTTGAATTGGATTTTAACTCTTCTGTTTTTAAGTTCTCTGATGCAGCTTTTCCATCCTTTCCTTTCCAACTGTTGGAAAATTCGAGTAAAAAGGAAAGGATGGAAAAGCTGCATCAGAGAACTTAAAAACAGAAGAGTTAAAATCCAATTCAAATCCCTGATGATGACTATCGACAATTTGTTATTCAAAATGTGCACAGTGCTATTTTCTTTGAATAGGTACCAAAAAGCAATGTTTCTACACACATATCTAAGCTCAAACCCATATATCCCAACATACCAAAAAAGCTTGAAAATAATATTACAATAAGCATTTGAAGATAAGCCTTAAGCTTGAGAAAACATTGAAAAATAGTTATGTAACAAATATAGAATAATCGAAATTGAACCCTTATTATACCCTACAACACTATGTGTTGGGGGTATTATAAGTTTGATTGGGCCAAAAATTATGTAACACCTCGAAATATTGATTTCCCACATAGGAAAGTATATATGGATCTTCCTATCTCGCCGAGCTGAGTCGATCTAGCTATGTATGTCCGTCCATCTGTCCATGTTAATTTGTAATCACTCTACAGGTCGCAATCATGGCTCAATATTCACGAAATTTAGAATGGAGGTGCGGCTAGGGTCAGAATAGAACCCTTTTGGAGATGATCGCATAATATTTAGGGGTTGAAAACTGAAAAAAATCCTGATTTTGCAATTGCTCTACAGGTCGCAATTATAGACCAATCGAAGCGAAAGTCAGCATGGGGCTGGGCAAAAGCCTTACAATTTTGATGGTCCTCGGGTAATATTTAGTGGGTGAAATAGTCCATAGCATTTGCGTTAAATAAAAGTCAAATTTTCGATTAAACCGCGAATATTTTCAATTCCGGCGAAATCACAAATAGACGAACAGGTCAATTCTGACCATTCTATAGATCCCGATAGTAAATATATCGGATACATATAGCGAAATATATACAATGTGTATATACAAAGGAAGGGGATGTTAGCTAGAATGCTTATATCTCAAGAATGGCTGGACCTAATTTGACAAATTTGGTTAATTCAGAATGCCCTCTTGGTATAAAAGAATAAAATTTAAAAAAATCGCCTAAAAAGATGCCAATAATGATAATATAGATTTTGTAGTATTTTGTGACAATTTTTTTTTTCATCCTTTTTATCGCATGTGATTGTTTCATTCTGACTTATAATATTGAGGTGTATATTTTGTAATATTTTTTACACCTTACAACACAGGTTGGTATTTTATATACAGATTGCAATTATCGTCCGATCCTCAGAAGGGCTAGGCCTATTGTTTTCAAAGATGCCCGGAATATATTTAGGGGTTGAAATGGACCAACAACTAAAAATGTTCCTGATTTTGCAGTCGTTATAAAGGTCACAAATAGCGACCAAAGGACACGAAATCTCGCATGATGTTAGAGTTTAGGACATCGCTACTTTTGTGTGAAAAAATACCAACATTATTTACAGATGATATCCGAAATACACAAAAGGAGAACTTCTGGCTGAAGCCAATCGACACGCCTGAGAAGAGAGTTAAGAACAGGGTAGAATTCTAGCATTTTGGATGACCTTTGGATTAAATTTAGCTGTAAAATGGACCACAACAACTAACAGCACGACGGAGTGCGTAAATATTGGTCAAAATGCTAAGGGTAATATCTGGGCAGTGCTCCGTGACATAATTTAAAAAGCGAAATATTGCAAAATGGATTTGGACATAACATATTGTAGTGCTGTAGGGTAGGTCTGCCCCGCACGACAATAGCCTTTGCTTACTTGCTTTTAAGCTTATACTTGTAATTGAAGAATAATCTTATGAAAGTAATATTATATTAAGGTTATTTTTGTAATAGTATAAAATATTTATTTTTCATTTTTCAATTATTTTGTACAACCTAGTTGTCACTGCCTCCTGTGATCTTGATATTTAGACGCTTTCTTTTCACTTATTTCAGCTTCTGTGTCTCCCCCACTAATATTACCCTTCTATTGAATTGCAGTCGAGATTTCCAGATTTATTATTCATAATTACCTTAAGAATTCGGTCCGGAAAGATTTATCTGACAATTTTCACAAAAAATCAAAACAAATTTGTCAACAATGGACAGAAAAAAAAAACGATAGGAGAAGACTCATCGTTTTTAAATGAAATTAGCTGTTTGTTACAGAATCTGTCCAAAATTGTATATGTATGACGGGGAATTAATATTTGAACTATTTTTACATATCACTTTTTTTGTTAGCAGCTCTTGCAGGACTATATTCTTCAAATGTTTTCTGGACATTTTTCTATTTTATTTCACAAATTTTTGACAAATTTTGAAATTATTGCGGTTGCCACAATCAGCACAAGAGAACTGCCCGAAAAATTCAGCTGCACCTATTTCACTTACAGCCAAATCTACTCAACTAACGCCAGTGTCGTTGCGGACCAAACCCATACAGGTTGCATCTTTCTTGAGGCTGGATTTGGAAGCAGAACCTGATTGAGGTGAATTAGAACGGACACACCTTTGAAGTTGCTGCGGGTTCTACGACACCGGATTGACCTGAAACAACAACACTCCAGTTTAGGCCAGCGGCCGCCAACCCAGTGTATATATGTTCGTGTTTGTTTATTTTTCTGTTTTGGTCCGTGCCGGGCTTGAGGAAAACCCCGGACCATGGTTCTGTACGGTTTGCCAAAACACCATCCACCGTAGATCAGTCTCGGTTCCTATAGCGATAGGGACTATTTTGCATCGTGCTGTATCAACGTAGTCCCCAGTAAGTCCACGACCTCGTCGTCAACTTCCGAGTCGTCGTCGGAGTATGGAACTCCCCCGCAGTCTTCAGAACAGCAACCTTTACGGCAGCACCTAACGCCACATGTTTCTGTTCCAATTCCGGACAGTGCATCATTCTTGCAATTCAATTGCAACGGACTCCGAGGTAAAATTGATGAGATAGTGGATTTTATGAATCGGGGGAATATTAAGATCGCAGCGGTGCAGGAAACCAAGCTCAAGCTACAACGTATTGAGGAAAGATCACACCAGAAGTGGAGGTGGGGGATTAGCGTTCCTGTTAGCATGGGGGTAGCAGTCAAGTGTGGAACTGCCGAGGTAGAAGTGTTTAATGTGTATATCCCGCCGGTTAATAGCTGTGAACCGCGTTATTTGCCTAATATAAGCCCACTTTTGGAAGGCAATAACCGCCTGGTACTAGGGGATTTCAATGCCCACCACGAGTTGTGGCATTCCGTCCTAAGTAATGACCAGGGGGGATCAGCGTCCTAATTAATGACCAGAGGGGATGGAGCAGATTGACTGCTCCACATTTTGCACGGTAAACGATTTTGCCCCCACCCGAATAAGAGGAGTGTCACAGTACGCCAGATTTAACCATTGTGTCACCCGGTCTGATAAATGACGTGACTTGGCAACCCGTTATTTCTTTTTGCTCAGACCATATCCCGATTATCGTCTCCATCAGCAGATCGCCCTATTTCATAACCTCTGAACGCCGCACTTTCCTTAACCATGGGAAAGCGCACTGACCCGAGTTCAGAGAGTTCACCAACCTTCGCTTCAGAGAACGGCCCAATCCTTCTGATGTTCGGGTAGCTGAAAGGATTTTCCGGGACATCATCAAAGCTGCAGCCGCTCGCTATATACCTGCTGGTCTAATACCCGAAGTAAGACAAAATTTCCCAGCAGAGGCAGCGGGATTAGCGAATGAGCGTGATGAGCTCCGACGTACTAACCCTACTGATCCCAGAGTCAGTGAACTGACAGTGGAAGTCAACCGGTTGGTACAGGAGCATAAGCGGAAAAAGTGGCTAGACCATCTGAATTGTTGCAACATTGGAACCGATTTGAGTATACTGTGGGTAACGGCCAAGTCACATTCGAACCCTGGGAAAAAGGATGATAGTACAGCAGTCGCACTTAACGACGTAACTGTGACTGATCCGAAGAGGTGCGCTGACCATTTTAACCGCCAATTTGTGGAGCACCCCGAGAGTGATAGGGCGAGACGAAGAGTAATACGTCGTATAAGAGCTCTTCCCACCGAGGATGTACCTCCACAGTTTACGATGGGTGATGATGCGAATGTCATCTGACACGCTTACCCTTACCTCATATGCTTTCGTTGCAGTACCTGCTTTGGTGTTATCGTGGGAGTTACCCTAACCACCATATGGTGGGGGCTTGAGATTTTCTCCTCTGGGTATGTCCCACACGGACTAACGCGAACCAAAGTTTTCTAAATTGGAAACCTTTTGTAAGTAGCCGGCCTTCGGCCGGGGCTTGAGATTTTCTTCTCTGGGTATGTCCTACACCGGCTAACGCGAACCAAACTTTTCTAAATTTGACACATTTTTTTTGTTGTAACCCATAATGGACCCAAAAAATCGATAATTTGACTATAACTTCCGAACCGTAACATCCCCATCATGTGACCACTTGTTGGATAGGTATTTTCACAAGCTTTCAATCGATACCCATATTGTCAATATCGGGTCCAGCCGGGGAATTAATATTTGAACTATTTTTACATATCACTTTTTTTGTTAGCAGCTCTTGCAGGACTATATTCTTCAAATGTTTTCTGGACATTTTTCTATTTTATTTCACAAATTTTTGACAAATTTTGAAATTATTGCGGTTGCCACAATCAGCACAAGAGAACTGCCCGAAAAATTCAGCTGCACCTATTTCACTTACAGCCAAATCTACTCAACTAACGCCAGTGTCGTTGCGGACCAAACCCATACAGGTTGCATCTTTCTTGAGGCTGGATTTGGAAGCAGAACCTGATTAAGGTGAATTAGAACGGACACACCTTTGAAGTTGCTGCGGGTTCTACGACACCGGATTGACCTGAAACAACAACACTCCAGTTTAGGCCAGCGGCCGCCAACCCAGTGTATATATGTTCGTGTTTGTTTATTTTTCTGTTTTGGTCCGTGCCGGGCTTGAGGAAAACCCCGGACCATGGTTCTGTACGGTTTGCCAAAACACCATCCACCGTAGATCAGTCTCGGTTCCTATAGCGATAGGGACTATTTTGCATCGTGCTGTATCAACGTAGTCCCCAGTAAGTCCACGACCTCGTCGTCAACTTCCGAGTCGTCGTCGGAGTATGGAACTCCCCCGCAGTCTTCAGAACAGCAACCTTTACGGCAGCACCTAACGCCACATGTTTCTGTTCCAATTCCGGACAGTGCATCATTCTTGCAATTCAATTGCAACGGACTCCGAGGTAAAATTGATGAGATAGTGGATTTTATGAATCGGGGGAATATTAAGATCGCAGCGGTGCAGGAAACCAAGCTCAAGCTACAACGTATTGAGGAAAGATCACACCAGAAGTGGAGGTGGGGGATTAGCGTTCCTGTTAGCATGGGGGTAGCAGTCAAGTGTGGAACTGCCGAGGTAGAAGTGTTTAATGTGTATATCCCGCCGGTTAATAGCTGTGAACCGCGTTATTTGCCTAATATAAGCCCACTTTTGGAAGGCAATAACCGCCTGGTACTAGGGGATTTCAATGCCCACCACGAGTTGTGGCATTCCGTCCTAAGTAATGACCAGAGGGGATCAGCGTCCTAATTAATGACCAGAGGGGATGGAGCAGATTGACTGCTCCACATTTTGCACGGTAAACGATTTTGCCCCCACCCGAATAAGAGGAGTGTCACAGTACGCCAGATTTAACCATTGTGTCACCCGGTCTGATAAATGACGTGACTTGGCAACCCGTTATTTCTCTTTGCTCAGACCATATCCCGATTATCGTCTCCATCAGCAGATCGCCCTATTTCATAACCTCTGAACGCCGCACTTTCCTTAACCATGGGAAAGCGCACTGACCCGAGTTCAGAGAGTTCACCAACCTTCGCTTCAGAGAACGGCCCAATCCTTCTGATGTTCGGGTAGCTGAAAGGATTTTCCGGGACATCATCAAAGCTGCAGCCGCTCGCTATATACCTGCTGGTCTAATACCCGAAGTAAGACAAAATTTCCCAGCAGAGGCAGCGGGATTAGCGAATGAGCGTGATGAGCTCCGACGTACTAACCCTACTGATCCCAGAGTCAGTGAACTGACAGTGGAAGTCAACCGGTTGGTACAGGAGCATAAGCGGAAAAAGTGGCTAGACCATCTGAATTGTTGCAACATTGGAACCGATTTGAGTATACTGTGGGTAATGGCCAAGTCACATTCGAACCCTGGGAAAAAGGATGATAGTACAGCAGTCGCACTTAACGACGTAACTGTGACTGATCCGAAGAGGTGCGCTGACCATTTTAACCGCCAATTTGTGGAGCACCCCGAGAGTGATAGGGCGAGACGAAGAGTAATACGTCGTATAAGAGCTCTTCCCACCGAGGATGTACCTCCACAGTTTACGATGGGTGATGATGCGAATGTCATCTGAAACGCTTACCCTTACCTCATATGCTTTCGTTGCAGTACCTGCTTTGGTGTTATCGTGGGAGTTACCCTAACCACCATATGGTGGGGGCTTGAGATTTTCTCCTCTGGGTATGTCCCACACGGACTAACGCGAACCAAAGTTTTCTAAATTGGAAACCTTTTGTAAGTAGCCGGCCTTCGGCCGGGGCTTGAGATTTTCTTCTCTGGGTATGTCCTACACCGGCTAACGCGAACCAAACTTTTCTAAATTTGACACATTTTTTTTGTTGTAACCCATAATGGACCCAAAAAATCGATAATTTGACTATAACTTCCGAACCGTAACATCCCCATCATGTGACCACTTGTTGGATAGGTATTTTCACAAGCTTTCAATCGATACCCATATTGTCAATATCGGGTCCAGCCGGGGTCTTGATCCCGGACTTTCGGGTCAAAAATCTGGGGTCCCACGTCCGTCCCCCAACAAAAAAAAAAAAATAGATTGCCGGGAGCAGGGTAAAAATACCTACCTCTGGAAAATTTTTCGAAAAAATCGAAGGGTTTTAACTGAACTAGAGTTAAGCCGAAGAATTTTACAAGATGTAAGAGAGATAATTTGTCACTACTGTAAAAATGAACATTGGATTATAGATGCAGAAAGTGGATAGATAATAAAAATATTCGGATACTCCACACTCCAATGTTGATCTTTATTCGTTGTCAAATAAAGTTAATTTGGGCATATCTGTCAGTGATTGGTGGGTTGATAACAGGGTGAACAAAAATTCGCAAGCGAACGATTAAAAATACGATCGATAAATTCTTTATCAAACTAACTTCGCCAAATGAATTTTCGCTCTCACATTACATACGAGGGGGAGCACACAACAACGATCGCACGTTGCGTAGGTGATTGAAATCATTTGATTTGTGCGTACCCGCAGTAAACAATTGTGTTTTGTCTATAGTAATACATGTAAAAATACTGTGATACTGGAAAAATCTGTCATCTAAAGAAAAAAAAATCATCAAGTACGCGTAGAAAGACAATGTAATGTAATAATAGTCCTTAAATGTAATGTCTGGTCTACACGTTTTTATTTATTTTTTTATTAGTTTCTTTGACTTGATGTCATTTGATTTATTTTTTATTCAGTTTTTACTATAAATTACACTTTTTTATCTATCGTTTTATATTTTACAATACTTGAAGTGAAAAGATATTTTATAATGAAATGTAAATAATCATGTGATGTGTTCACACCGGTTCTAACATCTTCTATTTTCCCTTACTACCTTGTGTATGTCATTGGACTTGGGCGTTTGGAAAAAAGCTTATTGCATGTTAGAAGGGACCATAATTACAATCCACTGAAAGGCAATAGAATGAAATAACAATAGAAAATTCAATATTGTAAACAGCTTCATAATAAAACGTTATAGGGTAAGTGTGCCTAAGTTCGGCATGTCCCAGTAGTCGGCACTTTTTATTTTAAAGCCCAAATAAATGACACTATTATAACTAAATGTATATTGTATACTTCAAATATATTGTCATCTATCTTTATGTACAATTTCGCCAAGAAAAGATGATTTATTCTAATACAAATTAAATTCTTGTCTGTGAAGGTCCTCAACAATCCATATTCTTAAGAAAAGCACAGTTTAACTACACAAAAATATTATATTTTAATGAATTAATTTATTATTTTTATTAATTATTCTTACAAAAAAATTGGTATGCCGACTGTTGGAACATGTCATACCGAAAATCCTAAAAGTGCCGACTACTGGTACACTTACCCTATCTGTTTATAATAAAAAATGTGTACACACACAGGGAATGAATGTCCAACATAAAATAATGTGTTTCTTAATCGATTGCGAACGATTTAAAATACCATCTTCTCGTATGCGCTCATTTTGCGTTCTTAAAAAGCGAACGTTCGCGATAGATCGAATCGACGACGCTTGCAGCCAAGATTTTTTTACCATTTGAGTTTTTCGTTCAATGCTTATGCTCGCGAGAGATTGTAAATGCTCTACCCTCATCGCAACTTTATCGCTCGCGATAAATGGAAAACAATCGAGTTCTCGCCGTGAATAGTTGTGAGAAAGAGCATATTTTAACTGTTCTCCGCATCCTGGTTGATAACGGTGCAACTGCATGTAACCTATATGAAGGAAATTCTTATTGATTACGAAGTATTTAAGGAACTTAATTCAATACAAGCAGCTGACAAAGATACAATATAAATTTTGTCAAGAGTAAATAATCCAGAAAAGTCTTTATGATGTCACTATAAGATGTATATTATATTTCTGGTATGTCATTAAACCTTGTCTCTCTATTAGCTATATATTTATAAATCTCTCAAGTAAGTTTTATTCTTCAATAAAAGAATACAAGTTAGTTGGGAATGAAGAAACCATTTTATGTAGACGTCAGGCGCCAAATGGTACTTTATATAGAATTGATTTTTGAAACGTGATCGCAAATCAGTGCCCCTCAGTTACCGTTGAAATTTCTAGTCACCGTTATATCATAGAAGGTGGGGAGACCGAGATAAACAGCATGTACAGAAAACATTAGAAAAGGAGATGGGAATTCAAGTAAAGAACGTCAAAGAAATATGTGAGACCTGTGTTTTAGGAAGCCTATTAAGATTGCCACTCGGAAGAAGTGAGACGGGAGGACATACATATCTTGTTGTTTATAAGGAGGATTATACAAAATTTCGTGCTGCACATATTGTCAAGAACAATCTGATGTTGTATGTAGCCGGCCTTCGCTCGTTGCTTGGGGTTTTCTCCTCTGAGTGTGTCTAACAGCGGCTAACGAGCCTTTGGCTGAGTCTTGAGATTTTCTCCTCTGAGTATGTCCAACAGCGGCTAACGCGAACCAAATTTGATAAATTTGGTAAGAAGGACAGCTCGTCGGTTTTCAGGCGGAGTCTCAGAATCAATATTCGAGTTCGTGTGATCCTTGACCTCGTAAACCGAGCCCATCAGCGTTTCTAGGTTCGCAGTCAGGGTACCGACTGTATTCGAACGGTTGCATCATTGACACGTGGGAGCCTCAGGGATATGGAGGCTATGCCATGGCGGTCCTCGTCTCCTCCCTATCCGAATATCATATGAAGAACTCACAAATTAAAAAAAAAAACAACAACCACCAACGTCCAAACTGCTTCTGCCAAAGCAACGACCTTGGACCAGTCAAAGGACAGGATCTGCGACCTCATACACCAGCAGACTGAACAGTTGTCCGCCCTTCGGGAAAAAACGAAAACACTTCCCCCCTGAAACTCGTGCGAAATCACATTCACAGAATGGATCTATACCGGTCAATATACATGTCTTAGTCCCCCATTGGCAAGACGCCATCGACTAGAAGCTGGTGGAGATTCTGCAAGCAACCCTACCACCAACGAAGGCGTCGACCCGAAAGGGGCGAAAGCAAAAAGGGGATACAAAAGGTCGATAAAATACTGAAAAATAATTATCGGCCGAGACTCTGCAAAGATTACGGAGGGAGAGAATCCTGATTAAGATGAGCCTCAAGGTAGTTAGAAAGTTCGAAAAGAATCACCCACAACTACCGAGCTGTTCTCTTAATCAGGTTGCTCTCGCTCTCCTACCCACAGCCTCGGCGGTTCTAAAAGAAACAGAAACTATCCAACCAACTATCAGCCTGTATTCATTGTTTTTTTTTTTTACTTTGTGTAGACTATTTTTTGACTATTTTTGTCGACATAAAAATTGACACATAACAAAATTTGGAGTGTGTTTGTGTGCATCATCGACAAGAAAAGATTTCAACGAACCAACAGTTAATTTTGCCTTAAGGAGAACCGTGTAATGTAATCGGGAAAATATTGGTTGTCATACCCATTATTGTTGCTTATTATATATACAGATCATATTGCCTTTATTTTGGTCATCAAATATTTCCAAAAATATGTTTCCCACGTATTCAATTTAATAGTTTTTAATATATTTTGCCATTGGAAATTTTAAGTATAGCATTTAATTCCTGGATTTGCATTATGATTTAAAAGAAATTTGTTATCATTTTATTCGATTTAGTACAAAGTACAGATTTTTTCTTAATAAATCAATGATTTTTGTAATTATGTACTGAGTTGAATCGTAAGGGTTTGATTTAAAGGGAGCCTAGCATGGCTCAACTGGGGCTGAAGATACTCTCTTCTCTTAACTATCCTGCCAGCTTTTTTTCATTGTCAACAATAATGCACGTAAAAAAATATAACTAGTAGTTTTTGTGGCTATTGATGAGTAAATGCAAAATCCCACCCCCGAAGAGGTGTGCCAGGCCAATATGTCATTCATTCAAACATTTTAAAGACAGTTTTAAAATAATCAAACAGTACATACTACAGCTTTTGACGTCCAACGTGGGGCTCGAATGGGTCAAAAACAAGTTTAAATTTTGAAAAATAGTCCTGATATTTCATATACCGTAGTGTAATTTCGCTCAGGTTCTATTCTTATATGACTTTCGTTTCACTTTACTTTTAATTTCTTTGGTTTATTTTCTCGGTCAGTATAATAGACTTTGTCGGAATTTTTATGGTTCAAATGCAGTAGTGCATAGCCATAATACCAAGACGTTTATTATCCTATTGTTCTGCTAAAGTAGAATTATCATTCGGTTTTCTGTTAATTCAGATTGTGGGCGAGTCCTAATACTGATATCGACTTTTCGTGCTGAAGTGATGATAATACTTAACATCTTACTTTTTGGAACTTAAAAATATAATTAATCATATTTTTAACCGAAGTAAACCTATGTCTATAGCCCGATCTTTCAATGTCCTTGCTACTATTCCGTTGTCTATTTCCCTCCCTTCCCTCTCTCTTTTCCCCTTGTTTTTTATTCATTTTCAGTTTACTTGTTTGATACTTAAAGAATCAAACTCAATCTCATAAAATATACATAAGCAGTTATATGAAAACACATTCTGATTGCTCAGTATGAGGCGCCAAAATAATTAAAGAAGCTAAGCAACTAAATTCCGCTGCTACACAAAAAACTGTATCGTCCATTACCACAAGATCTTCATAAAAAACTACATGTTTTGATGCGTATAGAACCGAGGGGTCATTTTGACGTAAATCGGGTTCTAATCCTTCTTCAGATTCTTTGAGCTTTCAAACAACTCTAACCATAGAAAATGTCAAAGAAATAGTAACTTCAATAGAAAGAATTCAGCAAGCACAGCTTGATCAATCCCTGTCAAGTCAAATATCCTCATTGGTAGAGGATGTGGATCCCAGAAAACAAAAAATTTCAAGAAAAATCGTCAACATATAAGAAACAAATCGGAATAATCGGTATTTGTATATGTGAAAATCGACAACAAATCGAAAACGTGTAAATTACTAAACTAAAGCATATTTTCTTGGTTTATAAGAATACAAAGATTTATTTCATCTTAAGAACAGAAAATGAATATGTATAACTATGCGTTTCAATAAAAATTGACACAAATTCAGTTTTGTATAAAAAATATAGAGTTCACATTTTTCCTATAATATAATATAACATAATATAATATAATATAATATAATATAATATAATATAATATAATATAATATAATATAATATAATATAATATAATATAATATAATATAATATAATACAATGTAATATAATATAATATTACGTGCACAGCGCTACGTGTTAGGAACGGGTAATTATTTTGCTAGTTAATCAGGTAGTTATGTCTGTATATAGTAATTGTTTATATTGAACTCTAAGTACGTTACTATTTGTATATGTTTATACAACACATTTTGAGTAAGCCTTAATCTTGAATTGTAAATATTGTCCAAAATATTTTCAAATATCTGACAAAGAATTATTTTTTCTTTATTTAATTCATACTTAGTACTAAAGCCTCCAAGGTAAATTAATTGTATTAATAAGGTACTCAATACAAAGTAGGAAAATTAAAAATAACTTATTAATAACTATCACATTATTAAAAATCAAGTTATAAATGTTTCCCCAGCCAAAACTACAAACAAAACGTCCACTTCTTCGTCGTCTTCATCAGAGACTTCGTCCGAGTATGGAACTCCATCGCACTTCCAGAACAGCAGCCAACACCGCAGCATCTAACGCCACATGTTGCTGTCCAACTCCGGATTGAGCATCATAGATTAGATAGTGAAATTTATGAATCGGAGGAATATTAAGATCACCGCTGCAGGAAACCAAGCTGAATGAAAATTACAGCGTACAACGTTGTTATGGTTGCAACGTACTAAGGAAGGATCGCACCGGATATGGAGGTGGGGGATTAGCGTTCCTGTTACACCATTCTGTTCAGTACAGACCTATCTCGCTTGAGCTAGTCTCTAGTGACCTATATATGGAACGTATGGGGATAGCAGTCAAGTGTGGAACTGCCGAGGTAAAGGTGCTTAATGTGTATATCCCGCCGATTAATAGCTGTGAACCGCGTTATTTGCCTGATATTAGCCCATTATTGGTAGGCAATAACTGCCTGGTACTAGGGGATTTTAATGCCCACCATGAGTTGTGGCATTCCGTCCTAGGTAATGGACAGAGGGGATCAGAGCTGGCAGAGCAGATTGACTGCTCCACATTCTGCACGGTTAACGAGGATGCCCCCACCCGAATAAGAGGAGAGTGTCACAGTTCGCCAGACTTAACCATAGTGTCACCCGGTCTGATAAATGACGTGACTTGGCAACCCATCATTTCTCTTGGCTCAGACCATCTCCCAAAAATCGTGCCCATAAGCCGGTCGCCCGATTTCATAACCTCTGAACGCCGTACTTTCCTTAACCATGGGAAAGCTCACTGGCCAGAGTTCAGAGAATACACTAACCGCCGCCTCAGAGAACTGCCCAACCCTTCTGATGTCCGGGTAGCAGAAAGGATTTTGCGAAACATCATCAAAGCTGCAGCCGCTGGCTATATACCTGCTGGTCGAATATCCGAGATAAGACCAAACTTCCCAGCAGAGGCAGCGGGATTAGCAAACGAGCGTGATGATCTCCGTCGTACCAACCTACTGATCCTAGAATCAGTGATTTGACAGTGGAAGTCAACCGGTTGGTACAGGAGCATAAGAGGAAAAAGTGGCTAGACCATCTGAAGTGCTGCAACATTGGTACCGATTTGAGTAAGCTGTGCGTAACGGTTAAGTCGCTCTGGAACCCTGGAAAAAAGGATGATAGGACCTCAGTCACTTTTAACGACGTAACGGTGACTGATCCGAAGAGGTGCGCGGAATATTTTAACCGACAATTTGTCGAGCACCCCGAGAGCGATAGGGCGAAGCGAAGAGTACTACGTCGTATCAGATCTCTTCCCGCCGAGGAGGAACTACCACAGTTTACGATGGGTGTTGTTGCAAATGTCATCCGTAACGCTAAGTCACACAAAGCGTTAGGCCCGAACGGAATATTAATGGTAATGTTGAAGCAGCTGGATACGCCGGGAGTCGAGTACTTAACGAAAGTTCTCAATTTGTCGCTAGCCACCCACATAGTGCCCGAAACCTGGAAAATGGGCCGGGTGGTCCCGCTACTGAAGCCAGGCAGTCGCCAGTAGCTAAGACTCTTGAAGCTCTACTCCTCCCCAGCATTAGAGGAAGCTATACAGTTGCCAACCACCAGCACGGATTCCGTCCACAACATACACGCCATTTCCACACATATTAGTAGAGGACTGAACCAGAACAGGCCGTGCGACAGAACAGTGTTGGTAGCCCTTGACTTATCAAAGGCATTTGATAGGTCAATCATGCCACACTGTTTGAGGACGTGCAGAGAACTACCCTCCGGCCAAGTTTGAAACGTTGGATAATCAACTATATGTGTGGACGCCAGTCGTACGTGGAATTCCGGAACAAGATGTCCAAAGCCCGTAGAGTGAAACAGGAAGTTCCCCAAGGTGGGATGATATCTCCGGAACTGTTTAACATCTACCTTTCCGGAATTCCTCGCCCTCCAGACGGCATTGAGATCGTAACGTATGCGGATGATTGTACGATCATGGCGTCGGACCCAGTGGTCGATGACATATGCGAAAGGCTGAACCCCTATCTCGCGGAACTTGCCGCATACTTCCACGCGAGGAATATGAAAATATCCGCCACGAAATCAACGGCCCACTCTTTACCCCATGGTCTGCGGGGATGAGAACACAGCTGAATGTGCAGGTCGAGGGGAATTCAATACCGACCACGAACTACCCCAAGATTATTGGTGTTACGTTCGACAGCATGTTCAAGTCGTTCGTGCAAGCACAGCTATCTGCGACAAGATGAAAAGTAGGTACAAGGTCCTCAAGGCGCTAGCCGGCAGCACTTGGGGTGCGGACAAAGAAACCTTGTTGAACTCTTATAAAGCGATAGGTCGGTCTGTAGTTAGTCATCCCAACCACCATATGGTGGATAAATCTCCCCCACCCAGGCGTGCCAGGAAGGACATAAATGATCAAGAGAGGGAGATCCAGCGTTACAAGAGAGAACCTCTAGATCAAGAAGCCTATCAGGAAGGTCTGAGCCCGCACAATACGCTACACCTCTTTAATTGCACAGCCAAACCTACCCAACTCGCTCCAGAAAATCTCTGGCTACAGCCCATCAAAGTAGCCGATTTTCTAAACCTGGAGCTGGAACCAGATTAGCAAACTCCTGCATGTACTACTGCTACATGAACAACCAGGAAAAGGCCAAAAGAAAAAAATGAACCAACCATTTAAAAAAGAGATAATAAATGCTCAAAACAACGAAAATAAAAATAATTGGGATAAATACCCTTCTATTAGAATTTCCCTTCTATTTTATTCTTTCCGGATCAATTTTATACCCTCTACCATAAATAGTATGGAGGGTATATTAAGTTCGTCATTTCGTTTCTAACTCATCGAAATAATAGTTTTAGATCCAACAAAGTATATATGTATTTCATCAGGTTAAAATTCTAAGACGAATTAGCCCTGTTCGTATTTGAAGTTCGGGATCGGTACTACAGCCTATGACAGAAAATTACTTATCCAGCACCCCGTCGTCTTCGTATAGCCCCATATAGAGTTAATTTTTCAAATTCCTTCCAAATGTTAAAGGGTATAAAAAATTAGACCCGGCCGAATATAGCTGCTTTTTTACTTTACGATTGAAATTATTTTAAATTAATATCAAATGGCTTCAATATTTAATTTGCAAGTTCTATATAAAATATAAATAATATAATATAATAATATAACTATTTTGGTCAATTAATGTTTGTGAAGTTGTTGAGGAAAAAATAATACCATTCGATGCTTTTTATGAAGCTGTAATGGATTTGGTCGATCGTTTTTTGCGACAACAATCCTTACAACAATGCAAAAGTTCTTCATCGGCCAGATTTATTTCCGCTGAATGTCCTGCTGAAGATCCTAAATTGTTGAATGTAGTTGTAGATGTCGATGTTAATGTAGATGATAGTCCTTCTAGAAATATTGGACCTCGCCCATTAAGACCTTTTCATATACATTTGGAAAACTATCGGAAAGCTAGGGAAAGGATTTTCAACGAAGAACCCCGTACATCTTGATCTACTAATAGAATACAGCAATTTTGGAAGGAGGTTAAAAAGTTGAAATATTATTTTGTCATTTCAGTCCTTGGAAGACCAGGCGATGTTCCTCCTTATGCGGAGGTGATTTTGCTAGAACAGAATATAATGGATCTTTTGGACACGGGTGCCTCGGTATCCTGCTTAGAATCTCAAGCCGCATTACATTTTTTCTTGGAATATCCCTAAAATTTGCACACCGCTGTCAGTCAACGCGGCGGATGAAAAATCTCAGTATATCTTTGGTGTATAGGAAGCCAGACAAAATCGGTTGTATTTAGAAGTCGAAAACTAAATGCTGTTACCTACGATATATGTTCACCTACTTCCACACATTGAGGATATATTGAGTTTTCTGCTAAGGCGGAATATATATCGGGCTTTGACCTAAAATATGCGTTTGACAGATACTACTGGATGAATTGTCGAAAGGTAAGACTACTTGCAAAGTACCTGCGAGGCCGCTATACCATTTCAAGATCATGCCCGTTGGCCTCTGTAATGCCCTGCAAATCATGTGTACGCTCATGTACAGGGTACTTCCGACGGTTCTCAGGACTGAGGTTTTTGTCTAACTAGGCGATCTTCTAGTGGTATTTACAACATTAGAAAGGCATTTACTGAAGGAAGTGAGACCACCCTTGGGTGAGACAGGTAGTACTCAAAAAGTTTTCCAGAAGCTATAAGTGGATTTTATAGGACCATATCCTAGATCCCGATCTGGCAATATAGAAATATTTTTTATCCTGAATTTTTTAAATCAGCCGTTTACGGCTGACGTCATAATAAAGTGTTTAGAGGAGGAATTATTTCATACTTTCGGAGTTCCAGTGAAGTATGTGAAGTTTCTGATAATGGAACTCAGTTTAGAGCAAAAAAAGTTTAATCAGCTCCTGGTTTTTTTAAATACATTTTAATTATTAATTAAATACATTTTAATTATTTTAATCCGCTAAGTATGATTTTGGCGGGGGTATTATAGCGGGGCATGTAGATTACCTCAAGTTGCAGAATTTTTTATGCCACCCCAGACCATAAGGTTTGACCTCTCGGAACCAGTGTTAATTAGCAATACATATTTATATTTCCCTAAAATGTAGTCCACTTTGTTGATCTTCATTGCATTCTTTTATTTATAGATTTTGGCAATGTAGTTTTTTTATTGTTGACCTGTTGTATATGAATAACTTTCCTTTTGACTTGAGATCAATTAAAAACGTTAGTGTTTTATTTTTATAATTTTGATTTTTATTTCCCGATATTTCGTCTGTCTTCACAAGTCATCTTCGGAAAAAAAAATTACAAAAATATAAAACATTTAACAGAAAGGATAACAATAATAATATACAATTTACTTTTATTGAGAAAAGCAACAGTCTTGTTTTACCGTCTATGCTAAACTAAATTTTTGTCTGTCATGCTTTTGACCTATGCTTCAATAAATATGTGCCCAGTGTTCAGTATCAGTCTTATAATTGATTCTAACATCGGTTGGTATGTTTACAATATTTAACATTTCTAGGGTAAAACACCTTTCATAATTATTTTCTTGTGTCTGTATTTCAACGTCTTTGAAATTTGGTTTATGGCCTGTCATCGTGCAATGCGCCGTCTTTTATTCTAGTGGTTTGCTTGTTTTTTGATCTGACTTATGTGCAGATAGTTTATGTTTGCTTTAGTTGTAACCATGCATATTTTATTTTATGTACTACATTCCCCTTATCTTCTTTTTTATTTTCGCTAAATAAATAGTTGACTTTATTTTAGATTTAAAGGCTAATTAATAATTTTCCTTATCATAAATATTAAAGTTGCAGAATTGCTCCGAAAGTTCAGGTATGTTTGTATAACTTTTTTATTGCATCCCTCTTTTTTATTTTATTATTGTTTTTGCTCCTCGTATTTGATCGTCAATAGTGTTTTTTCGGGAAGTCATTGTTTTGAAGGACATTACGTATTCGCTCTTCCTTTTTTTATAAAATTTACGACTGTATTTTTATTCGTCATGGGTATTTTGAGTAATAATTAATAAGTCGTCCGGAAGCTGTCGGATTTTGACCACAATCAAAAATAAGTTCATTGCCCTTTCTGATATAAGGGCGTCTAAGTAGGCTAGCTTTCCTTGTTCTTCGGTTTCGTGGGTAAACTGACATGTCTATCAAAGGATTTTAAAACATTTAAAGTACTGCCAAACTCCGTTTTCTTTACAATACAAAATAGGTCGTCAACACAACAATTTCTCCATTGTAGCTTTCAATAGCTCCTCCATTACGATGAACGCAATCCCATAGGAAGTCCCTTTTTCTGTTCATACATTTTGTCATTATACATAAAATATCTTTACTCCTTAAGAAATAGAGTCAGTATTTCAATGAAGAGGTCCTTCGGAATTTGTGTATGTGTTTAATTGTTTGTATCTTTGTAGTTTTTTCCCTGAAGATGACTGTCGAAATATCGGAAAATAAAAATTAAAATTATAAAAATGAAAGACTGGTGTTTTTAATTTACCAAAATAAAGTTATTAAAAAGATTTTGGCAATGCTAGCTTAGAATTCTTCTTTCTGTCACATTGCTTGTTGTTACATCGATTGCCATCACATATATTCACTTATCGATGCTGAATGTTCTGCCCTATGCTTTTAAAATTGTGTCCTTTGGTTTTTTCATCGAACGGGTAGGTTTCAGGGGGTAGATGTGGGAGATCGAGTACACATCGAGTACCAGCTACAGAATCTAATTCATCATGTATTTTAATTGTTTAAAAATAAAATTATTCTAGATTTAATAACTTCTAAACTCATACCAAAATCTACATTATAGTATACAGAATTAAAGTCAACACACATTAATTCTAATAGATGAGTTTAGGAAATCTGAAGGTATATTACCATTTGATATTTTTGGTACAAACATGGAGTTTAACATAATACGTCTGCTTTTAAGTGTAGGCAATCTAATTAATTTTAGCCTGCTAGCATAAGAAGGCAAACAAGAGCACTATTCCAATGTATACATCGTAAGGCAAATAGCAAAAATTGTTATTGCACGGATTCTATTTTATCTGTGTACATTGCATACTGAGGATCCTATACAACAGAACCGTATTCTAATATAGGTCTAACAAGAGACGTAAATAACTTTTTTGTTATATATGGATCGGAAAATTCTTTACCCAGCGTTTAACAAAACCTAAAACACCATTTGCTTTATTGACCATTGTTATTACATGGCTATTAAAATTTAATTTTTGATCCATCAAGAAGCCAAGATCGACAAATGCATCTACAGTTTATAAAGAATGGCCGTCAATATTATATTGCAATATCAGCGAAGATTTGGAGTATGTGCTTCTCCAGATCTTCTTCTCTGATATTGATATTGCTTACATTTGCTTGAATTTAAATCCATACAATTTAACTGGCACCATTGAAAAAGGCTATCTAAATCGTTTTGAAGTAATCTAGCTTGTTTATCACAATTATGGGAAATGTAAATTATTCATTTCATCATCATACATTAACAATTTCGAGTAATTTATGAAATTAGGTAAATCGTTGATAAATAAAAGAACGAAGCCGGTCCAAGGTGACTTCCTTGCGGAACACCCGATGGAACGTTAATCGTTTTGGATAGATACCCTTCAAACAAAACTAGTTGTGATCTGTCTTGTAGGTAAGATGATATCAATTTGACTAAGTTTGTGTTGAAATCCATATAATTTAATTTATATATTAGGAGTTCATGGTTAACCCTATCAAAAGCTTTACTAAAATTAATATAAATTGTATCAGTTTGTTTACGCTGAACAAATCCTTTTATTACTGTTGACGTAAATTGCATAAGATTTGTTGTAGTTGAAAGACCACTACGAAAACCATGCTGGTATGGACTCAATATAGATTGAATTTTCAGTGAAATTACTGCAGTAATTAATTTTTCGAACAATTTTGGAATGGCACTTAATTTTGCAACTCCTTTATAATTTGACACATTAGTAAGACTACCAGACTTATGTAAAGGTATAATATAAGATTTTTTCCAGAAAGTAGGAAATTGACCAAATTTAAGTGAATAATGAAATTACTGCAGTAATTAATTTTTCGAACAATTTTGGAATGGCACTTAATTTTGCAACTCCTTTATAATTTGACACATTAGTAAGACTACCAGACTTATGTAAAGGTATAATATAAGATTTTTTCCAGAAAGTAGGAAATTGACCAAATTTAAGTGAATAATTAAACAATATAGTTAACGGAAGTGCTAATGTTTCTGAACAATATATAAGAATTATATTAGGTATGTCCGGTCCTGGACATTTAATCGATTTTAAACTACGCAGACTATTGGACACCTCCTGACGTTGTAGAAAAGGCATATAAATTTGATCAGCCTGTGATAACTTATAAGGATACGAATCTTTAATTTGGCAAGATGTACTGGAATAGATTGTGGCAAGAAAATCTGCGAAACATTCAGCAATATCTGTGCCTGTGAAAAATTCTTTATTGTTATATTTCAATACTGAGGGCTTTGAGGAAACTTTTCGTTTTAGATTAACAAAATCATAAAAAGATTTGGGATTGGATTTAAAATTATTTTTAATCTTGTCGAGGTAAAGATTATACAATCTACGAGACTCTAAAGTATATTTAGATCTACCCGCTAGCAATGTGGACTAGTTCGGCACCGTATACTCGTCGATTCTTAGGATTACAGTAACTAGTTCCACTTAAGACCCCTCACAGTGCAAACAACTGTAAACTTTAACATGGGGATGTCATACGAGGTAACCAATTGACTCCTTTTGCATTACCTGTAGATGGTATTGTACTAGTTCCAGGTTTACAGTCATATACCAGAGACAAAAGACTAACCCCTAACTATTCAAAGTGATTCTTGTTCGTAGAGATCTCATTCAAATGTTCGTTTAACTTGTCTGTTGGTTGGTTTTTTATTTATGCACAACTGTCGCCTCTTCGTTTACTTGGGGACGAAAAGGTGTCAATTGGTTCCATTCGCATTACTTGGGGACACATTTGGTACTAGTACGGCTTATAACTAGTACAAGACTGACGAAATTTAGTTAATTGGAATTTTCATTGCTAGCGGGTAGCAACAGAGTAGTTAGTGTAGTCTATTGTTAAGCCTGATTTTTTATATTTACGAAAAAGCTTATTTTTAGAATTTTTTTAAACTTGATAACTCAGGGGTTATCCATTTCATCATTTTGGATAAGAATTGCAGAAAAATACTCAAAGAGCTGAGAAACTAAGCCGTCAAAGTGATGTAGTAGTGAAGAGCTCAATGCAAAGCAACAACGACGACCAAAGGCGAAACCACGCAAAGGCAGCTAAACTCAAAAGTTCGAGTGAGTTTAGTGAGAGTGTGTAACGTGCTCAAAGAGAGCAAAGGAGAAAGCATGAATCAAAGGAGATGCAAAGGTATACTCAAAAGTGTGAGTGAGTAGGACAACGATAGTACATCAAGGAGATTGAAAGCAAGACATAAAGAGGGGAACCCCGAAGAAGAAGTTTAAAAGGGAAAAGTCAACGTTGATATTTAGGGCGTGCGGCTTCTAAAAAAGAAAAGGAATAGTTCTAGATTTGCTGAAGTAACGAATTAAAAAGGAAAATACACATGGAAAAGTATGAAGGTGAAAATAAGTTCGTTAAAGGTTGCGGAGCTAGACAAATTATTACTGGCAAGAAGCTTACCACGAACAGGAAATAAATCCGAGAAAATTGCTAGACTCATGGCTTGCAATGGAAATGACGAAGTGGAAGTTGAAGATTCAGAGTCACAGGAGTATTTCCATGGATTTGATGAAGCTGAGACGGGTGATGATTCTCTAAAAAGTCAAATGCGAGAGCTAAAGGATATAATGTTGACTCTAGCAAGAAGTGTGCAACAGTTAACAACACTTTCAACAGAAAGGGCTATTACGTCAAATGCAGGGTAAATTCGAGGGATACAGAACAGCAAGTTCCAGCTGAAGTAATATCAAGACAATCTGGTTCCGGAACATCTGGTTGTTTAAAGGATTACATTGTAATGATACCAGACTTCGATCCAATTAAAGGAAATGTTACAGCAGTCCAATTCATTGACAAGGTTGAAACGTTGCAAAGGCTTCATGGATGGTCAGATGAAACAACTTTGTTTGCAGTTCATCATAAAATGAGTGGTGTTGCTAAAATGTGGATAGATGCTTTACCAGCGGTTGAAACATGGAAAGAGTTCAGACAACAATTTTTAAAGGATTTCCCAAGTCGAGTAAGTGTTGCTGACATTCATCGTGAACTTATAGCTAGGAAACGAAACTCGAATGAGTCTTTGGTGGAATATTATTACGCAATGTTGGCCATAGGGAAAAGGGGAAGCGTAGATGATTCATCAATACTGTCGTACATCATAAATGGTCTCAATGATAGCAGCTTAACAAGAACACTTTTAGCTATGAACCCGCAGACATGTAGTGAATTATTAAGGTCGTTGGAGAATTTGACCATACAAACGTATGCAAGGAAGCAAACAATGAATGACGAGGATGACAAAACCGCAAGTGTCTCAGGTGGAGCGCTACCCAAGGGAGTAAAATGTTTCAATTGTAATAGGTTTGGGCACATCTCAACTAGTTGCCCACAACCATTGAAGGAGCCGAAGTGTAGTAAATGTGCAAAGATTGGTCACGATGCATCGCAATGCAAAGGTAAAGGTACAACTGTGGCAGCAATGACAGAAGAGTCTAAGGATTACTGCCCACCGGTTATGAAAGATGTTACGGTCAATGGTAAGACACATGAAGGTTTTGTGGACACTGGAAGCGACTTTACCTTAATGCGGAAAGCTGTAGTTCCAGAGGGTTGCGATATGGAAGTAACGTCAAAAAGAATGAAAGGTTTGGTGGATCTATTGTTGAAGTGGTGGAAATGTTTGGGGCTAACGTTGTCATCGACGAGGAGAGTTTAATGACTACCATTTATGTAGTGCCGAATGACTTGATGCGGTATGACGTTCTCTTAGGAAGAGATGTATTGTGTAAGAAGCAAACAAAACTTACAATTGAGCATGGTGTCTTGAAAGTAAAGTCAACAATGCCAAGTACATTTAATGTCGGAGAAAGTCTGGATGAGCATCAAAAGGAAAAATTAGACCAAATACTGTCGTCATTCAAGGACTGTTTTGCTGAAACCCTTGAAGACCTTGGAAGGTGTAAAAATACACAAATGGAAATAAGTTTATCTACGGACAAGCCTGTAGTTGGTAAAAGATACCAAGTTCCATTTTCTCAAAGACAAATTCTGTCAGACATAATTGACAAGTTGCTTCGATGTTGTATTATTCGCCCAAGTGATTCGCCCTATGCAGCATCAGTATTGCTGGTCAAAAAGGCGAACGGTGAAAGTCGTATGTGTACGGATTATCGAGCATTAAATGAAGTCACCATCAAAAAGCAGTACTCGATGCCAGTGGTTGAAGAACAACTTTCGTTGTTATCTGGAAATAAGTATTTTACAACGTTAGACATGACATCAGGATATTACCAGATACACGTCAAGGAAGAATCCAAGATATTCACGGCGTTTATAACACCAGACGGTCTATATGAATATAATGTAATGCCTTTCGGATTAACAAATACACCGATGGTCTTCCAGGAAATGATAACCCAAATAATACGTAAGTTGAAACATCGGAGAAACATCATAAGTTATGTGGATGAGGTGATAATCCCGAGCTTGACGATTAGTGAAGGACTCTAAGTACTAGAAGAGTTCCTAACCGCCATAAGAGAAGAGGGGTTGACGCTAAGGCCAACTAAATGTTCGTTCCTTCAGGAAAGTGTAAGTTTCCTAGGTCATACAGTGAGTGCTAATGGTATACGCCCTGGAGAAGAGAAGACAAAATGCATTAAAGATTTCCCAAGACCCGAAAGCGTATCAGATGTGCGCAAGTTTATTGGCATCACTAACTTCTTCCGCAAGTTCGTGCCAAAGTATATCCAAATAGCCACGCCACTTACGAGACTAATGAAAAAGGATGCTGTATTTATCTGGAAAGAACCTGAGGAGAATTCTTTTATTAACCTGAAGACCAGAATTACAACACAACCAGTTTTGGCTCTGTTTGATCCAAATAAGGAACACGAAGTACACACGGATGCTTCTTCTATTAGTTTGTCTGGAGTATTGTTGCAGTATGAAGGTGAGGAACTGCGTCCAGTTTTCTACTACAGTCGTAGGTGTACTGAAAGTGAAGAAAAATATGCCAGTCATGAACTCGAGGTATTAGCAATTGTTGAGACGCTTGAAAGGTTTAGAATTTACCTACTCGGAAAGTGCTTCAATATTGTCACAGATTGCAATTCCATAGCAACAACAAAGGCGACGTCTCCATTACCCCCTCGTATAGCTAGATGGTGGTTTAAATTGCAGGAGTTTGATTTTACCATTACTCATCACTCAGGTGCCAAGATGACTCACGTGGATGGGATGAGCAGAAGTCCAACGTTACCATCTAGTCAATCCCGAACAGTAGCGGAAAAGGTTCTGGCACTCACAACGAACATTAACGACTGGGTCTATCAACTGCAAATGTCGGATAAGAAGCTGAAACACATCTTTGAAGTTCTCAATGGTAATTTACAAAACAAGGCAAATGAAATTAAGCAGATCAAAGCGGACTACGTCATAGAAAATGGGAGGCTATTTCGCAAAGTCAACAATATGAAACGTATGGTGATTCCAGAAAGAGTCCGGTGGCGAATAACTAAGGCTTGTCATGATGATTTGGGACACTTCGGTGAAGAGAAAACTCTCCAAAGGCTTCAACGTGATTTCTGGTTCCCGAGAATGAGACGTTATGTAAAATCATACATTCAGTCATGTCCGGAATGCTGCTACAACAAGGTAAAAGGAGGCAAGGCAGAGGGTGAACTACATATTGAGGAAGTCCTACCAATTCCATTCAGAAGTATCAACATCGACCACATGGGTCCCTTCCCAAAAAGTAAGAAAGGAAATCAATATGTATTCTTGATTGTCTGTTCGTTCAGTAAGTAAACCATTATAAAGCCAACCAGGAATACAAAGACTGCTCCGGTTATAACAGCGCTGCGAGAAGTTATGTCGATTTTCGGACAGCCACGAAGAATTGTATCGGATAAGGGAACGGCGTTCACGTCTAAAGAATTCCAACAGTTTGTGGAATACAACGGAATACAACATGTACAAACAGCAGTCCGAACACCAAGAGCCAATGGCCAAGCCAGCGGATCAACCAGACAGTTTTGAATGCGTTGAAATGTCTAGTAGGTGATACAAAAGAATGGGACACTGAGACAACGACGATACAGTGGAGTATTAACTCGCAGCTGAATGCGACTACAAAGTTCAGTCCAAATGACTTAATATTCAACTTTAGTCTCAGAGATGTCAGTTACAATAGAATTATCCATGCGGTTGGTGATGAAGAAAGAGAGAATTTCGATGTTAGGGTAATTCAACAGCAGGCTGTTGCTAACATCCAGAAGCAAAAGGAAAAATGGAAAGCAAGATTTGACAGCCGTCATTCCAAGCCAACTCAGTACAAGGAAGGCGATTTGGTGGTGATAAACACGGTACCGCAGCCTACAGGAGAATCACATAAGTTGGATGCGCGGTATAAAGGACCATACATCGTCACGAAAATTATCAGAAACGATCGTTATCTGGTAGAGGATCTGCCGGATTTAAGTTTGAAGCAAAGGAAATATTGCGGTGTTATGTCGACCGATCATATGAAGCCCTGGTGCTATGGTGATCCAAGTCTCGAAATCGAAGATAAAGATGAGTCTGATGATAGTTCGCCCAGGAGGGACGAAGAGTCAGGAGAGGCCGAATTGTCAACTATCAAAATGAGTTTATGAGTCAGTCGTCGTTGAGCACTGACCGAGAGCGGACGCATCTAAGGAGCGTAGAGCATATTACATTTTAAACTTTGTATTTATTCCCAGAATTACTTTTATTTTTAAATAAAAACCATGTTGACAATTTTAAATCTATTTAAAATATCATACAATTTATCAATAACATATTCTAAATCTTTATGGCTGTTACACAAGCACACAGAAGCCCAATTTACGGAGGAAATGAGGGTATTAAATTTTCGAAAATTAGTTTTTTTGTAATTAAGGACAGTTTTAAATGAGTCGGACTGACTTTCTTCAATTACATAACTGTGAGTCATGGATATATATACAGTTGGATGGTATATATCTTCAGGAGTGCGTATTGGAGGAATTCTGAATATATCAAAATGCTGTGTTATATTTACAAACGCCAAATCAAGAATTTTGCCGAGGGAATTTTTCACACTGTTTATTTGATAAAGATTTAAGTCATACAAACTATTTATAACTTCAAATGTATACTGGGTGGGTACTGTTCATTTCGGATGGCAAAGGAATCAAAGCTTCAGAATCTGGCATTGGAAGCCACATCATTTAGATCAATTAAATTAGTGGTATATTTGGTATCAACTGCAATAAGGACACCACCACCTTTTTTACAAACACGATATTTTCTAAATATTTCATATTTTGAACATAAAATTTCACTATTTAATATAGATATTTTAACTAAGTTTCGGAGGAAACCAATACATTATAATTGAAACCAATGCTATCAGTATATAAACTGGTTAATTTTTTATTAAGCCCCCTTATATTCTGATAGCAAAAAGAAAATGAGTCATTTAGTTTTTTTGGCACCGAATCTGGTCTAAGAGGCAAATGAGCTAAATTATCGGATCTCTCCAGAAATTCTTTAATAAATGCCCTAGCAAGCCAAAATTCTTTTAAAATCAACTGTACAAAAATATTTTCAGGCACAACGATTTTGAAAGAAGATCTACTTACAGAAAATGCAGATCGGAGCTTATAACATCTCAAAAAGTAATCTCTCACAATTTTTGATTTTATATAATAGCTTATGTCAACGGCCGTTGTTTCTGGTGCAAACCTTCTTGCAAATATCATTTTCATGGCGGGAGCCATAGATAATGATCTTTGGACAGGTTGAGTTTTGCCAGTAGCAGCCTCGGGACGATCACTAGTGATAAGTGAAAGAAGTGATAATTTCTGTGTGTCACGAGTAGATTGTGAGGTTTTCTTAGAAACCTCACTATCAATACTCATAACATCAGGATTATTTACCCCTTTACCTATACCGCTGTTATCTACCGGAACTGGGTGTGAGGAGGGTTGTATCAGTGATATTAACTGAAACCGGTTGTGGAACAGTGTTTTCCACAGAAACTATTGCTTTGCGACTAGTTGGTGCCTTTTTCGCAGCCCTTTTGCGTTTCTGGCCAGAAACTGACGGTGACGACACAAACTAATCTAATTCTTGGTATTTCTCAAACAATGTAGAGAAATTCTCAAATCGGAGTGATAATGAGGAGAAAATCTTTTTTTATAGATGTCAATTCCGACTGCAAATTCTTTACAAAATTATAAAAGTCTGCAGAGAGTTTCCTACATTGCACACAACACCAACGAACACCAACATTATTTCTAATTGTGTCTACGACTTTTGCATTAATCCTAGCACATTTTGCATGCCATTGATTAAGACACAACCAACAGGTAACACACAATTCATCCTCTACAACAATATTACACAATTCAAAAGGGCACGACATTTTATTTATTTTTATTTTAACTATTTCTTTTTTAATACACAGGTTACAGCTATATTCAAAGACCTAAAATGGTAAAGACTAGACAAAATGCATTCTGAGCAGATGGTTTGTGTCTATACTATATATAACAGCTCGTCGCAGAGACACGTTAATATAAAAACCACAATTAAAGAAACGGATAAGAAATACAAATTTGAAAATTCCAAAATTTTACTTATAAAATTCTATTACATAGACCTTTCCGAAAATTTGCATATTGCCTTAGCGGTTTAAATCAGTTAACATTGGTAACTATGTTGTTATGTTATCGTAACAACAGAGGTATTTTCACAGGGTCACCATAATTTGACTCTGTCTTGTCCTATCTTTACACTTCTATGTCTTTGCTATATTTCTCAAGATTAGTTCTGTAGTTGGAATTTTTTTATTTATTTTATTTTTTAAATGTTGGCAACTCTTATGAGATGACAAACAAAACAAGGCGATATGTTACAACAACTAATTAGCTAATATAACAAAAGAAAGAGAATAAAAGGAGAATGTAAAACTACACAATTTGAAAATTGATATTACTTTAAAACACAAAACAAGATTTAAAAACACTACAAAAATTATCACTTTGAGTTACAAAATCAATATTGAACACTTATGGTGGCACACCGCCCTCCGGCCAAGTTTGAAACGTTGGATACTAAACTACATGTGTGAATGCCAGTCATACATTGAATTCAGAAACAACAAGTCAAGCATCCGTTGAGTTAAACAGGGAGTTCCCCGGAACTGTTTAACCTCTACCACGCCCTCCAGACGGCATAGAGATTATAACGTAAGCAGATGATTGTACGCTCGTGGCGTCCATTTTGACATTTGCGATAGGTTAAACGTCTACCTTGTTGATATTACCGCCTTTTTCACTGCGAGGAATATGAAGATATCCGCCAATAAATCGACGGCCATACTTTTGACCACATGGACTGCGGAGATGGGGCTACCCCAAGGGCTTAGGGGTCACATTCGAGAGCCTCTTCAAGTCGTCGCGCATTCCACAGCTATCTGCGACAAGATTAGAAGTAGGAACAAGGTCCTCAAGTACCTGGCCGGCAGTACTTGGGGAGCTGATAAGGAAACCTTGTTGACCTCTTACAACGCGATAGGCCGGTCTGTGGTAAACTATGCGACTCCGGTGTGGTCCGCCAACGTCAGTGCTACGCAGTGGAAAAATATTCAGTCCTGCCACAAGGCCGCCCTTAGAAACGCAACAGGGTGCCTCCTAATGACACCTGTCAATCACCTACATGAGGAGGCGAAGGTCTTACCGGTGCGAAAGCATAACAAAATGCTGTCAATGCAATACCTGCTTGGGCACGTTAGGAAAGACCTTCATGATCTAGAGAGTGAGGTGCAGAGGTATAAGAGAGAGCCTCTAGATCAACAGGCCTATCAAGCAGTACTGACTAGTATTTACTCTAATGCGGTCTCAGAAGCCATTGAAGGATATAGAGTGAATACTGTGCTGGAAGACCATCCCCTCCCGTCGCAGCTGAAGAACGAGAGCCCCGACACCCGAGTAGTTTTGGCACAATTACAATCCGGATGGTACAGCCGCCTAAATTCCTACTGGGTATCTAACCAAAGTGGGGTGATATCTCCGGAACTATTTAACCTCTACCTTTTCGGAATTCCTCGCCCTCTAGACGACATCGAGATCGTAGCATATTCGGATGATTGTACGATCATGGTGACATATGTCAGGGTGAACAGCTATCTAGCGGAGCTTGCCGCCTTCTTTCACGAGAGGAATATGAAAATATCCGCCATTAAATCGACGGTCACAATATTTACCACATGGACTGCGGAGATGAGAACACAGATGAATGTACAGGTCGAGGGGCACATAATTCCGACCACTAACTACCCCAAAATCCTAATCCTCATTCGATAGCATGCTCAAGTCTTCCGCGCAAGTCACAGCTGTCTGCGATAAACTGAAAAGTAGGAACAAGGTCCTCAAGGCGCTAGCTGGCAGCACTTGGGGTGCGGATAAGGAAACCTTGTTGTGGTTAGCTATGCATCTGTTTAATTGCCCAGCCAAGCCTACCCAACTCCGACATTGAGGACTAACCGGATTAATCAGTCTATAAACAACGGAACACGTTAACAATGTTATAACAACAACCACCAACAAGGCCAACTCGACATACCTTTTATCCATCCAATGAATTAAGCTAAGACTCAATGACAGGGAAAATTCTGGTACCACTACCAACCAATAAAATCTTATTATTTAATCTCGATGGGGGAACACTTTGATAATTCAAGTGACCATACCAAAGCTTTGCATACAAATCCTCAAATACGTATGGCCGTATTTGAGGTCTTCTCTGCGAGAAATATAATATATAATAAAAATAAGTTCGGCTGGAACGAACTATGCTTTGTACTTCAGTGACCATCATCTTCAGCTCAATTACAGACTTTTTAAGTTTAACCACATCACGCCTTACGTCAAACATACATGTTCATTGTTATCTCATAGACAAAATCAAATTATCCTACAGTTTCCGCACAATCCCACGGCAGCGGGTTCTACGACACCGGACCATGGTTCTGTACGGTTTGCCAAAACACCATCCACCATAGATCAGTCTCGGTGCGATGTAATTGATGCAGAGGATGGGTGCATTTTAGAAATTGTTCCGGTTTAACCCGGTTGCGAGACTATAGCGATAGGGACTATGTTGCTTCGTGCTGCACCAACGTAGTCCCCAGTGAGTCCACGACCTCGTCGTCAACTTCCGAGTCGTCGTCGGAGTATGGAACTCCCCCGCAGTCTCCAGAACAGCAACCTTTACCGCAGCACTTAACGCCACATGTTGCTGTTCCAATTCCGGACAATGCTGTTCTTGCAGTTCAATTGCAACGGACTCCGAGGTAAAATTGATGAGATAGTGGATTTTATGAATCGGAGGAATATCAAGATCGCAGCGGTGCAGGAAACCAAGCTGAATGAAAATTTTAGCTTACAACGTTGCAATGGTTACAACGTATTGAGGAAAGATCGCACCAGAAGTGGAGGTGGGGGATTAGCGTTCCTGATACACCATTCTGTTCAATACAGACCTATCTCGCTTGAGCTAGTCTCTAGTGACCCGTACATGGAGTGTATGGGGGGTAGCAGTCAAGTGTGGTACTGCCGAGGTAGAGGTGCTTAATGTGTATATCCCGCCGGTTAATAGCTGTGAACCGCGTTACTTGCCTAATATAAGCCCACTTTTGGAAGGCAATAACCGCCTGGTACTAGGGGACTTCAATGCCCACCATGAGTTGTGGCATTCCGTCCTAGGTAATGACCAGAGGGGATCAGCGTTGGCAGAGCAGATTGACTGCTCCACATTTTGCACGGTAAACGAGGATGCCCCCACCCGAATAAGAGGAGAGTGTCACAGTTCGCCAGACTTAACCATTGTGTCACCCGGTCTGATAAATGACGTGACTTGGCAACCCGTCATTTCTCTTGGCTCAGACCATCTCCCGATAATCGTCTCCATCAGCAGATCGCCCGATTTCATAACATCTGAACGCCGCACTTTCCTTAACCATGGGAAAGCCCACTGGCCCGAGTTTAGAGAGTTCACCAACCTTCGCTTCAGAGAACTGCCCAATCCTTCTGATGTTCGGGTAGCTGAAAGGATTTTCCGGGACATCATCAAAGCTGCAGCCGCTCGCTATATACCTGCTGGTCGAATACCCGAAGTAAGACCAAATTTCCCAGCAGAGGCACCACTGATCCCAGAGTCAGTGAACTGACAGTGGAAGTCAACCGGTTGGTACAGGAGCATAAGCGGAAAAAGTGGCTAGACCATCTGAAGTTTTGCAACATCGGAACCGATTTGAGTAAACTGTGGGTAACGGTAAAGTCACTCTCGAACCCTGGGAAAAAGGATGATAGGACAGCAGTCACATTTAACGACGTAACTGTGACTGATCCGAAGAGGTGCGCTGACCATTTTAACCGCCAATTTGTGGAGCACCCCGAGAGTGATAGGACGAGGCGAAGAGTACTACGTCGTATAAGAGCTCTTCCCGCCGAGGATGTACCTCCACAGTTTACGATGGGTGATGTTGCGAATGTCATCCGAAACGCTAAGTCATCTAAAGCGTTGGGCCCGGACGGAATATCAATGGTAATGTTGAAGCAACTGGATACGCCGGGAGTTGAGTATTTAACCAAAGCCCTTAACTTGTCGTTAGCCACCCACATAGTTCCCGAAGCCTGGAAAATGAGCAGGGTGGTCCCGCTACTGAAGCCTGGCAAGGATGCCAGCAAAGGCGAATCATACAGGCCAATTTCGCTTTTGTCGCCAGTAGCAAAGACTCTCGAGGCCTTACTCCTCCCCAGTATCAGAGGAAGCTATTCAGTTGCTAACCATCAACACGGTTTCCGTCCACTACATAGCACTACAACAGCATTGCACGCCATATCCACACATATCAGTCGAGGACTCAACCAGAACAGGCCGTGCCACAGAACAGTTGTGGTGGCTCTCGACCTATCAAAGGCCTTTGATACGGTCAACCATGCCACGCTATTCGAGGACGTTGAGAACACTACCCTCCGGCCAAGTTTGAAACGTTGGATAGTCAACTATATGTGTGGACGCCAGTCGTTAGTGGAATTCCGGAATAAGAAGTCCAAGCCTCGTAGAGTGAAACAGGGAGTTCCCCAAGGTGGGGTGATATCTCCGGAACTGTTTAACCTCTACCTTTCCGGAATTCCGCGCCCTCCAGACGGCATCGAGATCGTAACTTATGCGGATGATTGTACGATCATGGCGTCGGGTCCTGTAGTTGATGACATATGTGTCAGGGTGAATAATTATCTCGCGGAGCTTGCCGCCTTCTTCCACGCGAGGAATATGAAAATATCCGCCACTAAATCGACGGCCAAACTATTTACCACATGGACTGCGGAGATGAGAACACAGCTGAATGTGCAGGTCGAGGGGCATATAATTCCGACCACCAACTACCCCAAAATTCTTGGGGTCACATTCGATAGCATGTTCAAGTCTTCCGCACAAGCCACAGCTATTTGCGATAAAATGAAAAGTAGGAACAAGGTCCTCAAGGCGCTTGCCGGCAGCACTTGGGGTGGGGATAAAGAAACCTTGTTGACCTCTTATAAAGCGATAGGTCGGTCTGTGGTTAGCTATGCGGCTCCAGTGTGGTCGGAGAATACAAGTGCAACGCAGTGGAAATGTATTCAGACCTGCCAGAATGCCGCCCTGAGAACTGCAACAGGGTGACTCCTCATGACGCCTGTGGACCACTTACATGAGGAGACGAAGGTTCTTCCCTTACGTCAGCATGCTTTCGTTGCAGTACCTGCTTGGGTGTTATCGCGGGAGTCACCCTAACCACCATATGGTGGATAGAACTCCCCCACCCAGGCGTGTCAGGAAGGACCTGCACGATCTAGAGAGAGAGGTCCAGCGATATAAGAGAGAGCCTCTAGATCATGAAGCCTATCAAGCAGGTCTGAATAGCATTCATACTGATGCAGTCGCAGAGGTAGTCAATAATTACAGTATGAATGCCATACTCGGAGTCCACCCCCCATCCATTGCAGCTGAAGAACGTCGGCTGCCTAGGCAAACCAGGGTAGTTTTGGCCCAACTACGTTCAGAATGGTGAAGCCGTCTCAATTCGTATTGGGCACGAATTGATGAGGATGTGCGGAACACCTGCCCAGCGTGCGATACAGGCCCGCACAACACGCTGCATTTGTTTAATTGTCCTGCCAAGCCTACCCAACTCCGTCCAGAGGATCTATGGCTACAGCCCATAAAGGTAGCAGAATTCCTAAACCTGGACATTGAGGAAGAACCAGATTAGTCAAAAAAAAAACAACAGAACGTGTAAAACTGCTACAACAACAACAGTTTCCGCAAAGCATCGGTCATAAAATTAAATTTATCCGTCCTCAGATCAAATCCAAAATTTCCGAATTTAAAATAAACATAAACTTTGTAGGGTCTAACGTCAGTACTTCGGAAGGTCGAAGTTAATATACCCTCCATAGTATGGTGGAGGGTATAAAAAAATGTAATCTGTTACAATAAATATATCCCTAGGCTAAGTCGACGAGATTCTGGAAACCTAAGACACTCGTTTGGTTGATGTATTAGATTCTGAATATGCCTAACAAATGGGTGTGACAATAGAAAAGGTGAATGAGGAACAACATATGGAACTCCTATGGCACGGAACATCCACCATTATATATTTGACAACATAAAGAGAAAGATAAAGGTACTAGTCTAAGGAGTACAAATCTCTCACTTCTTATATTATCTGTAAATCTCTAAATTAAAGCATATAGAAGACAACATAATCGACGCGTTTGAAGAACGGATTTCTACGAATTGATGAAAACTTTTTAATATAAATGTCAATAACAACCAGCAATATTATTCCCTCAAAAGGGCCCGCATAGTGAATGGATACAATCCTATTTATAATTTCCATATTGTTTTTAATAACAGTGTGCGCTTAGACACAAAAACATACCTTCTTCATCTTCCTCGCTACTGTCTGCCATCGCTTTAAGATTTTTACTTCTTCTCTTTTCGTTTACGTCCAGATCCTCTTCTTCCTGAAAAGACAAATGATAAATAAAATAAATCATACCAAACCAATAATTAAAAAAAAAAAAAACAAATACAGGTATTAAATAATTAAAAGAAATATGAACAAAAAACATGCGAGAATTCAGATTTACATCTATTAGATTTTAATGATATTACAGAAGACAATTAAGAATTCCCTTTGAGAATTTATACGGTGTTGTCAAAATGCAAGATGACTTACGATAAACAAAATCGTAGAAACAAAAATTATTGCACACAAAAAGATCATGAAGCTAATTTCAACGAAATCTGTGTACACTTTTAGATGAAATGAACTGCAGATTTGGTCATATTAATGCACAAAAATAGAAGCAATAACGTTTTTCTACATCATTTCTCAATTGTTGGTTTTAAAACACAATACACAGCTTAATGACTAAATATATAATTTTTCTAATTTCCATTGCAATCGCCTCAATGAATGCTGATATTCTGAAGCCAGGAACTAATTATTATTTAATTATTTGATTATAGATCACGATTTCGCATTATTATAGAATCGCGTCAATTTTATCTCGGACTCAATATTTTTTTCCGAAAGTTCCCACGCCTCACATTCCCGCCCCTGCCGACAGAGGGTGCGACCTCCCTTTGCACAGGGATCGCTGGCACATAATGATCCGCATCATAATGGGAACTTAGTAGGAAATTGAAAACCAACTACAGAATCTAATTCATCAGCTAGTTTGTCAAATAATAAAACATATATTTTAATTGTTTAAAAATAAAATAATTCTAGATTTAATAACTTGTAAACGCATACAAAATTCTACATTACAGTACACAGAATTAAAGTCAACACACATTTTACTAAGATGTTCGCCCATTGAATAATTCGTGCGTTGAAAATCAGTATATAATAATATAAAAATATAGTAATGCGTAAATTCTTAAAAAAAAACTTTTTTTTGGGAAAAAATATCTGCTGAAATAAAGAAACTGATACAAAGAAACAGATATTTGAAAGTTGAAGATCACAGCCAACCCCAAAGTCGTTCGAAGTCGGCATCGCCGAGAGTTTCACATAATACAAACTAAATATTTGATAAATCAAATTTATAATTTTTTAGCGTTCAGAAAAGGAGGTGAAATTAGAAACCCGTTATATAACATTTACAAAAAGTACTAAATGATACCAAATTTGCAATTTTCATACGTTTGATTATGTGCTTTTTGTTTTAAATTTGATTTTAGTTTCACACTCACATTCGTATGACCTCCCTTTAATCGCAAGAGACGTTATGTACGAACGCGTTTTATTTTTCGTTACTAATGAAAGGTGTCTTTTCATAAGTAAAGCAAAATAAATAATATAAAAGCAAACAGCACGCTATTTAAAAACTCAGGAAACAGAATCTAAAAAAAACCTTCTAAAAATTCCTTTTTATTAAGAATTTTTGCAAATAGTTTTTTTTTCTTCTTTACCCTCTTTTTCCCCAAGTACACAAATCGGTTTGTTATAGTATTAACAACAACAAGTGCACGTCACTCTCTCATATGGATGAGAGAAATGTAAGTGAGAACGGGCAAAACGTATACCATAAGTTGACTTCAACAGATTTCAGCTCAATCGCGCCAAAACGTCACGAAAACTGGTATCTTACAGCTAAACCCCAAAGCCGTTCTAAATAGGCATCGCCGAGAGTTTCTCACGACAACAATTTGCCAGGTGATACTACTCCTAACGAAACAAGAGAAATGTCATATAAACAAAATAATGTAAACACGCCCAAAATAAATTTTATAAAGGTGCTATCATACGATGCGATTGCACATCAAGAACCTATCGCTTCAAGTAAGCATGCGTCTCTTGAAAAAAAAAAAACAAGAAGCAAAACAAAGATCCTCCAGGTCTTAGAAACGAAGCGAAAGGCTAGTTCTAGAACTCCAACCAAGAAACCAAATGCTAAAACCCAAAAGTATATAAATAATGACCGCAACAACAGATTCTCAATTCTCGGCTCGAATAACGAGACTTATGAAATAATACAACTGGTTAGATCCCAAAAACCTCCCCCACTATATCTTCGCGAAGAAACTACAAACAATATCGTGAACAAACTCTCCCAAATGTTTAGTAAACCTAATTTTCACGTGGTATCTCTTAAGAGAGGAAATCTCCAAGAGACGAAAATACAAACTTATACTGAGTCGCATTATAAGGACCTAGACCGTTCTCTGAATTCTAAGAAGAAGAATTATTTCACCTATCAGATCAAGAGCTCAAAAGGACTAGTCGTCGTGATTAAAGGGCTTCATAGTTCTACACCCATAGAGGACATAAAAGATGCTCTCGCAGCAGAAGGATTCGAAACAAAGTCTATCATCAACATTTTCAATAAAGATAAAGTTCCGCAACCTATGTTTAAAGTAGAACTAACATACGAATCTTCGCAACTAAAGAAAAAGGCTTCTTTCACTGCCTTTACACGGTGCAATTTTTAGCTGGCATTTTTATCAATTCTCTTTTAAAATTTCTGCGTAAATCTTCGCGCCTTTACACGGTGGCATTTTACGATAATAGTGCTTGGAATTTTTTCTGACATTTTATTTTATTCCGTATTTCGTATAGAGCTAATTGTTTGTAACAGATATTTATAAAGAAGTGATTAAAAATTAAATGTGTGAATCTAAAGAAGAAATGATGGAAAAAGTTATTGAGGTGTCAAATATTGCATCACATCACAATAAAAGAAACGCATCAAAAATTACAATAAAGAAACGATATGAAATGTCAAAATCATAAAAAATTCGGAAGAAGCAAAAAGAGAAATGCAAAGAAAATGGCATGTAACCCTGTGCGGTGGCTTATCGTGCCGTATTTTCTTCTATCCTTGTCTCTCCACACCTTTTACCAACAAAAAAATGGCATGGTTAAAAAATGTCACCGTGTAAAGGCAGTGTTTGTAATCGCGGTGTGAAAATAGAAGAACCTCAATGTACAAACTGCCAAGAATATGGGTATACCAAAACGTATTGCAAATTGTTATCGGTATGTGTTACTTGTGGTGACCTCCATAAATCATCGGAATGTCCACATCCCAAAACTGACCCAAGCGTTGCGGTGGAAATCATACTGCAAACTACAGAGGATGTCCTGTATATATCCACTTAACAAAATCTAGCTTAGCCACAAAAAAGCCTGCAAGCTACCGGGTACGGGAAAATCCACAATTTAATATCAAAACAACTGAGTTCCCTGAGTTAAAAAAGAGGAATGAAACCACCGCTCCTAATTACATTCTCCCCTCACAGAATATACAATACTTATATTCTGATACTGTGAGAAATAACTCACCCAAGCTAATCGTCACCATGAATTCTTTTATGACAAGTATGCAAAGTATTATGCAAGAAATTGTGAGAAATCAATCTATGATAATGCAAATAGTTTTAAAACAAAAATATATAAAATTCGAATCTGTTTTTGGAACGCAAACGGCTTAAGCCAACATAAACACAAGGTCGAAAACTTTATTCACTCACTCAACGTACACATTTTACTGGTGATAATTTCTAATAAAATTCAGCATTACCCCATGCCAGAATATAAGTTTGACCGCCTACAAGCTGCAACAGTTGCACTATCTTTAACGAATGCAGCTATATCTGCAATATATTGTCCTCCGAGACATAGTATATAGAATAAACGGTTACAGTACATACGACACTAAACACCCTAGTGGGAGAGCTTGCGGTGATAATTTCTAATAAAATTCAGCATTACCCCATGCCAGAATATAAGTTTGACCACCTACAAGCTGCAACAGTTGCACTATCTTCAACGAATGCAGCTATATCTGCAATATATTGTCCTCCGAGACATAGTATAGGCAAAGACGAATTCGCTCACTTTTTCTTATCTCTTGGTAGTAGATTTGTTGCAGCTGGAGATTATAATGCCAAACACACCTTCTGGGTATCTAGACTTATTACATCCAGAAGTAGACAGCTTTTAAACTCCATTTCGTTCGCTAAACTGGACGTGTTATCTACTGGCCAGCCTACTTACTGGCCTTCAGATCTACAAAAACGTCCTGATTTAATTGACTTTGCGGTAACAAAGAATATTAAGAGGGAACAAATGTCCGTGGTACCCTCGTTTGACTTATCGTCAACCATTCCCCAAATATAATAAAAATTTCCCCGGATTATCTACCAAATAAATATACAAACTGGATGAAGTACAAAAAATATGTCAGTACAAATGTGAATTCTAACACTTCCCTAAAGTCCGGAGAAGAAATTGACTGAAGGAAATATATGGCAACCCTCATTAAGCAACATGAATGCTGTTGTAACTTCTTTCTTTTCTCTTGCATTCATTCTCTCGTAAAACTTCAGTGTGTAAAGAAGCATAAAATATTACTTTTAATTTCAATAAATCTTTGGAAATATTTAAAGAATAAAAACAAAGTTTTATCAGGTTATGGGCCCAGTCCACGCAACACTGGAAAATTGGACGTGAACAGTCGTATGCCAGTGTTATTACACACCCAGTTCCGGTAGATAACAGCGGTATAGGTAAAGGGGTAATTAATCCTGATGTTATGAATATTGATAGTGAGGTTTCTAAGAAAACCTCACAATCTACTCGTGACATACAGGAATTATCATTTCCTTCACTTATCACTAGTGATCGTCCCGAGACTGCTACTGGCAAAACTCAACCTGTCCAAAGATCATTATCCATGGCCCCCGCCATGAAAATGATATTTGCAACAAGGTTTGCACCAGAAACAACGGCCGATGACATAAACTATTATATAAAATCAAAAATTGAGAGAGATTACTTTTTGAAATGTTATAAGCTCCGATCTGCATTTTCTGAAAGTAGATCTTCTTTCAAAATCGTTGTGCCCGACAATATTTTTGTACAGTTGATTTTAAAAGAATTTTGGCCTGCTAGGGCATTTATTAAAGAATTTGTGGAGAGATCCGATAATTTAGCTCATTTGCCTCTTAGACCAGACTCGGTGCCAAAAAACTAAATGACTCATTTTCTATCTGCTATCAGAATGTAAGGGGGCTTAATACAAAATTAACCAGTTTATATACTGATAGCATTGGTTTCAATTAATTCAATTCAAGTTTTCTCCGAAACTTGGTTAAAAACATCTATATTAAATAGTGAAATTTTATGTTCAAAATATCAAATATTTAGAAAAGATCGTGTTTGTAAAAAAGGTGGTGGCGTCCTTATTGCAGTTGATACCAAATATACCACTAATTTAATTGATCTAAATGATTTTCTTGATATAGAATTTGTTTGTGTTTCCATTGAATTGGGCAAATCTAAACTGTTTGTAACTTGCTCTTATATTCCCCCCTCATCTTCACTTGACATTTATAATCAGGATTTATCAGAAATAAATTTAATTACTGAAAAAATGAAAGATTCCGATCGCATTCTGATCCTTGGTGATTTTAATATGCCCTCCATTAAATGGCTTCCAATGCCAGATTCTGAAGCTTTGATTCCTTTGCAATCTGAAATGAACAGTACCCAGTATACATTTGATGTTGTAAATAGTTTGTGTGACTTAAATCTTTATCAAATAAACAGTGTAAAAAATTCCCACGGAAAAATTCTTGATTTGGCGTTTGTAAATTTAACACAGCATTTTGAGATATTCAGAATTCCTCCAATATGCACTCCTGAAGATATATACCATCCAACTTTATATATCTCCATGACTCACAGTTATGTAATTGAAGAAAGTCAGTCCGACTCATTTAAAACAGTCCTTAATTACAAAAAAACTAATTTTCGAAAACTTAATACCCTCATTTCCTCCATAAATTGGGCTTCTGTGTGCCTGTGTAACAGCCATACAGATTTAGAATATGTAATTGATAAATTTTATGATATTTTAAATAGATTTAAACTGGAATGTGTTCCAACCACTAGAGTTAAAAATTCAAATAAACATCCATGGATAACCCCTGAGTTATCAAGTTTAAAAAATTCTAAAAATAAGCTTTTTCGTAAATATAAAAAATCAGGCTTAACAATAGACTACACTAATTACTCTGTTGCTAGATCTAAATATACTTTAGAGTCTCGTAGATTGTATAATCTTTACCTAGACAAGATTAAAAATAATGTTAAATCCAATCCTAAATCTTTTTATGATTTTGTTAATCTAAAACGAAAAGTTGCCTCAAAGCCCTCAGTATTGAAATATAACAATAAAGAATTTGTCACAGGCACAGATATTGCTGAATGTTTCGCAGATTTTTTTGCCACAACCTATTCCAGTACATCTTGCCAAATTAAAGACTCGTATCCTTATAAGTTATCACAGGCTGATCAAATTTGTATGGCTTTTTTTACAACGTCATGATGTATCCAATAGTCTGCGTAGTTTAAAATCGATTAAATGTCCAGGACCGGATGGCATACCTAATATAATTCTTAAATATTGTTCAGAAACATTAGCACTTCCGTTAACTATATTGTTTAATTATTCACTCAAATTTGGTCACTTTCCTACTTTTTGGAAAAAATCTTATATTATACCTTTACATAAGTCTGGTAGTCTTACTAATGTGTCAAATTATAGAGGAATTGCAAAATTAAGTGTCATACCAAAATTGTTTGAAAAATTAATTACTGCAGTAATTTCACAGAAAATTCAATCTATATTGAGTCCATATCAGCATGGTTTTCGTAGTGGTCTTTCAACGTAAACAAGCTGATACAATTTATACCGATTTTAGTAAAGCTTTTGATAGGGTTAACCATGAACTCCTAATATATAAATTAAATTATATGGGTTTCAACACAAACTTAGTCAAATGGATATCATCTTACTTACAAAATAGATCACAACTAGTTTTGTTTGAAGGGTATCTATCCAAAACGATTAACGTTCCATCGGGTGTTCCGCAAGGAAGTCACCTTGGACCGGTCCTCTTTCTTTTATTTATCAACGATTTACCTAATTCCATAAATTACTCGAAATTGTTAATGTACGCAGATGATGTTAAATTATTCATTTCCCATAATTGTGATAAACGAGCTAGTTTACTTCAAAACGATTTAGATAGCCTTTTTAAATGGTGCACGTTAAATTGTATGGAGTTAAATTTAAGCAAATGTAAGCATATGTGCTTCTCCAGATCTTCTTCTCTGATATTAAAATATAATATTGACGGCCATTCATTATCAACTGTAGATTCATTTGTTGATCTTGGCCTCTTGATGGATCCAAAATTAAATTTTAATAGCCATGTAATAACAATGGTAAATAAAGCAAATGGTGTTTTAGGTTTTGTTAAACGGTGGGCCAAAGAATTTTCTGATCCATATATAACAAAACAGTTATTTACGTCTCTTGTTAGACCTATATTGGAATACGGTTCTGTTGTATGGGATCCTCAATATGCAATATACTCAGATAAAATAGAATCCGTGCAAAAACAATTTCTGCTATTTGCCTTACGAGGTTTACATTGGAATAGTGATTTTGTTTTGCCTTCTTATGCTAGCAGGCTAAAATTAATTAGATTGCCTACACTTAAAAGCAGACTTATTATGTTGAACTCCATGTTTGTACTAAAAATATTAAATGGTAATATACCCTCAGATTTTCTGATTTCATCTATTAGAATTAATGTTCCGTTTAGATCTAGTAGATACTACCAATTATTATATACTGATTTTCACCGCACGAATTATTCAATGGGCGAACCTCTTAGTAAAATGTGTGTTGACTTTAATTCTGTGTACTGTAATGTAGATTTTGGTATGAGTTTAGAAGTTATTAAATCTAGAATAATTTTATTTTTAAACAATTAACATACATGTTTTATTATTTGACAAACTAGCTGATGAATTAAATTCTGTAGCTGGTTTTAAATTTCCTACTGAATTCCCATTATGATGCGGATCATGATGTGTACGCGATCCCTCCGTAAAGGGTGGTCGCCCCCTCGGTCGGCAGGGGTGGGAATGTGAGGCGTGGGAACGTTCGAAAAAAAAAAAAAGGAAAGGAGAGAAAAATGAGTGCACCCGTTCTTCAAATAGATAAATTGGATGAGAACAATTATGACCTATGGTCAATCCAGATGAGGAGTGTTCTTATCCATGCTGGTTTTTGGAAGATAGTAAATGGAACAATCAGGAAGGCGATGAAGCGGCAAAGGCCAAATGGGATGCCGAAGACGAATAGGCCCTAGCATCCATTTTCCTGGGAGTTAAACCAACACAGTTGGCTTATATAAGGAATTCTAAAACTTCAAATGAAGCTTGGAAAAAACTGGAGGAGGTTTATATGCCGAAAGGTCCCATACAAAAAGTTTCCTTATACAAAAGGTTGTTAAATTTGAAGATGATGCCAAATGGTAATGTAGTGCAACATTTAAATGAGTTCTCGGAAGTATACGAGAAATTGCATTAAACCGGAATTGAGATTAAGGAGGAGCTTCTAACAATTATGCTTATGTCTAGCCTTCCCGAAGAATTCGACAATTTTGTGATCGCAATGGAAACCCGCGATGATCTTCCCACTTTGTCATCCCTAAGACAAAAGTTGCTCGAGGAGGGAAAGAGAAGACAAGAAAAAGAGGAAGAGACAGCAAATCAAAAGGCATTTGTCGCACAACCTGCAAACTCCAAAACGGGCAAGAAGAAGCAAAACAGCAAAAAAGGTTTCCAAGGAAAATGTTTCAACTATGGATTAACGGGACATTATGCGAATAAGTGCGTAAAGGAAAAGAATAAAACGCAGGCGATGACGATGTTAGCGGTGGCAGAGACAGCGGCGTTAGACAGCGAGAAGTGGTATATAGACAGCGGTGCGACGTCACATGTGTGTAGAAAAAGAGAAATGTTGGTAAACTTCAAAGTTCACAATGAAAGAATTACACTTGCTGGTGACCATTACATCAATGCCATTGGTAAAGGCGACGTGAACATATCATATGGATGAGAGAAATGTAAGTGAGAACGGGCAAAACGTATACCATAAGTTGACTTCAACAGATTTCAGCTCAATCGCGCCAAAACGTCACGAAAACTGGTATCTTACAGCTAAACCCCAAAGCCGTTCTAAATCGGCATCGCCGAGAGTTTCTCACGACAACAATTTGCCAGGTGATACTACTCCTAACGAAACAAGAGAAATGTCATATAAACAAAATAATGTAAACACGCCCAAAATAAATTTTATAAAGGTGCTATCATACGATGCGATTGCACATCAAGAACCTATCGCTTCAAGTAAGCATGCGTCTCTTGAAAAAAAAAACAAGAAGCAAAACAAAGATCCTCCAGGTCTTAGAAACGAAGCGAAAGGCTAGTTCTAGAACTCCAACCAAGAAACCAAATGCTAAAACCCAAAAGTCTATAAATAATGACCGCAACAACAGATTCTCAATTCTCGGCTCGAATAACGAGACTTATGAAATAATACAACTGGTTAGATCCCAAAAACCTCCCCCGCTATATCTTCGCGAAGAAACTACAAACAATATCGTGAACAAACTCTCCCAAATGTTTAGTAAACCTAATTTTCACGTGGTATCTCTTAAGAGAGGAAATCTCCAAGAGACGAAAATACAAACTTATACTGAGTCGCATTATAAGGACCTAGATCGTTCTCTGAATTCTAAGAAGAAGAATTATTTCACCTATCAGATCAAGAGCTCAAAAGGACTAGTCGTCGTGATTAAAGGGCTTCATAGTTCTACACCCATAGAGGACATAAAAGATGCTCTCGCAGCAGAAGGATTCGAAACAAAGTCTATCATCAACATTTTCAATAAAGATAAAGTTCCGCAACCTATGTTTAAAGTAGAACTAACATACGAATCTTCGCAACTAAAGAAAAAGTGACAATTTCATGCAATTTATATCCTTAGGCTTCTTTCACTGCCTTTACACGGTGCAATTTTTAGCTGGCATTTTTATCAATTCTCTTTTAAAATTTCTGCGTAAATCTTCGCGCCTTTACACGGTGGCATTTTACGATAATAGTGCTTGGAATTTTTTCTGACATTTTATTTTATTCCGTATTTCGTATAGAGCTAATTGTTTGTAACAGATATTTATAAAGAAGTGATTTAAAATTAAATGTGTGAATCTAAAGAAGAAATGATGGAAAAAGTTATTGAGGTGTCAAATATTGCATCACATCACAATAAAAGAAACGCATCAAAAATTACAATAAAGAAACGATATGAAATGTCAAAATCATAAAAAATTCGGAAGAAGCAAAAAGAGAAATGCAAAGAAAATGGCATGTAACCCTGTGCGGTGGCTTATCGTGCCGTATTTTCTTCTATCCTTGTCTCTCCACACCTTTTACCAACAAAAAAATGGCATGGTTAAAAAATGTCACCGTGTAAAGGCAGTGTTTGTAATCGCGGTGTGAAAATAGAAGAACCTCAATGTACAAACTGCCAAGAATATGGGTATACCAAAACGTATTGCAAATTGTTATCGGTATGTGTTACTTGTGGTGACCTCCATAAATCATCGGAATGCCACATCCCAAAACTGACCCAAGCGTTGCGGTGGAAATCATACTGCAAACTACAGAGGATGTCCTGTATATATCCACTTAACAAAATCTAGCTTAGCCACAAAAAAGCCTGCAAGCTACCGGGTACGGGAAAATCCACAATTTAATATCAAAACAACTGAGTTCCCTGAGTTAAAAAAGAGGAATGAAACCACCGCTCCTAATTACATTCTCCCCTCACAGAATATACAATACTTATATTCTGATACTGTGAGAAATAACTCACCCAAGCTAATCGTCACCATGAATTCTTTTATGACAAGTATGCAAAGTATTATGCAAGAAATTGTGAGAAATCAATCTATGATAATGCAAATAGTTTTAAAACAAAAATATATAAAATTCGAATCTGTTTTTGGAACGCAAACGGCTTAAGCCAACATAAACACAAGGTCGAAAACTTTATTCACTCACTCAACGTACACATTTTACTGGTGATAATTTCTAATAAAATTCAGCATTACCCCATGCCAGAATATAAGTTTGACCGCCTACAAGCTGCAACAGTTGCACTATCTTTAACGAATGCAGCTATATCTGCAATATATTGTCCTCCGAGACATAGTATATAGAATAAACGGTTACAGTACATACGACACTAAACACCCTAGTGGGAGAGCTTGCGGTGATAATTTCTAATAAAATTCAGCATTACCCCATGCCAGAATATAAGTTTGACCACCTACAAGCTGCAACAGTTGCACTATCTTCAACGAATGCAGCTATATCTGCAATATATTGTCCTCCGAGACATAGTATAGGCAAAGACGAATTCGCTCACTTTTTCTTATCTCTTGGTAGTAGATTTGTTGCAGCTGGAGATTATAATGCCAAACACACCTTCTGGGTATCTAGACTTATTACATCCAGAAGTAGACAGCTTTTAAACTCCATTTCGTTCGCTAAACTGGACGTGTTATCTACTGGCCAGCCTACTTACTGGCCTTCAGATCTACAAAAACGTCCTGATTTAATTGACTTTGCGGTAACAAAGAATATTAAGAGGGAACAAATGTCCGTGGTACCCTCGTTTGACTTATCGTCAACCATTCCCCAAATATAATAAAAATTTCCCCGGATTATCTACCAAATAAATATACAAACTGGATGAAGTACAAAAAATATGTCAGTACAAATGTGAATTCTAACACTTCCCTAAAGTCCGGAGAAGAAATTGACTGAAGGAAATATATGGCAACCCTCATTAAGCAACATGAATGCTGTTGTAACTTCTTTCTTTTCTCTTGCATTCATTCTCTCGTAAAACTTCAGTGTGTAAAGAAGCATAAAATATTACTTTTAATTTCAATAAATCTTTGGAAATATTTAAAGAATAAAAACAAAGTTTTATCAGGTTATGGGCCCAGTCCACGCAACACTGGAAAATTGGACGTGAACAGTCGTATGCCAGTGTTATTACACACCCAGTTCCGGTAGATAACAGCGGTATAGGTAAAGGGGTAATTAATCCTGATGTTATGAATATTGATAGTGAGGTTTCTAAGAAAACCTCACAATCTACTCGTGACATACAGGAATTATCATTTCCTTCACTTATCACTAGTGATCGTCCCGAGACTGCTACTGGCAAAACTCAACCTGTCCAAAGATCATTATCCATGGCCCCCGCCATGAAAATGATATTTGCAACAAGGTTTGCACCAGAAACAACGGCCGATGACATAAACTATTATATAAAATCAAAAATTGAGAGAGATTACTTTTTGAAATGTTATAAGCTCCGATCTGCATTTTCTGAAAGTAGATCTTCTTTCAAAATCGTTGTGCCCGACAATATTTTTGTACAGTTGATTTTAAAAGAATTTTGGCCTGCTAGGGCATTTATTAAAGAATTTGTGGAGAGATCCGATAATTTAGCTCATTTGCCTCTTAGACCAGACTCGGTGCCAAAAAACTAAATGACTCATTTTCTATCTGCTATCAGAATGTAAGGGGGCTTAATACAAAATTAACCAGTTTATATACTGATAGCATTGGTTTCAATTAATTCAATTCAAGTTTTCTCCGAAACTTGGTTAAAAACATCTATATTAAATAGTGAAATTTTATGTTCAAAATATCAAATATTTAGAAAAGATCGTGTTTGTAAAAAAGGTGGTGGCGTCCTTATTGCAGTTGATACCAAATATACCACTAATTTAATTGATCTAAATGATTTTCTTGATATAGAATTTGTTTGTGTTTCCATTGAATTGGGCAAATCTAAACTGTTTGTAACTTGCTCTTATATTCCCCCCTCATCTTCACTTGACATTTATAATCAGGATTTATCAGAAATAAATTTAATTACTGAAAAAATGAAAGATTCCGATCGCATTCTGATCCTTGGTGATTTTAATATGCCCTCCATTAAATGGCTTCCAATGCCAGATTCTGAAGCTTTGATTCCTTTGCAATCTGAAATGAACAGTACCCAGTATACATTTGATGTTGTAAATAGTTTGTGTGACTTAAATCTTTATCAAATAAACAGTGTAAAAAATTCCCACGGAAAAATTCTTGATTTGGCGGTTGTAAATTTAACACAGCATTTTGAGATATTCAGAATTCCTCCAATATGCACTCCTGAAGATATATACCATCCAACTTTATATATCTCCATGACTCACAGTTATGTAATTGAAGAAAGTCAGTCCGACTCATTTAAAACAGTCCTTAATTACAAAAAAACTAATTTTCGAAAACTTAATACCCTCATTTCCTCCATAAATTGGGCTTCTGTGTGCCTGTGTAACAGCCATACAGATTTAGAATATGTAATTGATAAATTTTATGATATTTTAAATAGATTTAAACTGGAATGTGTTCCAACCACTAGAGTTAAAAATTCAAATAAACATCCATGGATAACCCCTGAGTTATCAAGTTTAAAAAATTCTAAAAATAAGCTTTTTCGTAAATATAAAAAATCAGGCTTAACAATAGACTACACTAATTACTCTGTTGCTAGATCTAAATATACTTTAGAGTCTCGTAGATTGTATAATCTTTACCTAGACAAGATTAAAAATAATGTTAAATCCAATCCTAAATCTTTTTATGATTTTGTTAATCTAAAACGAAAAGTTTCCTCAAAGCCCTCAGTATTGAAATATAACAATAAAGAATTTGTCACAGGCACAGATATTGCTGAATGTTTCGCAGATTTTTTTGCCACAACCTATTCCAGTACATCTTGCCAAATTAAAGACTCGTATCCTTATAAGTTATCACAGGCTGATCAAATTTGTATGGCTTTTTTTACAACGTCATGATGTATCCAATAGTCTGCGTAGTTTAAAATCGATTAAATGTCCAGGACCGGATGGCATACCTAATATAATTCTTAAATATTGTTCAGAAACATTAGCACTTCCGTTAACTATATTGTTTAATTATTCACTCAAATTTGGTCACTTTCCTACTTTTTGGAAAAAATCTTATATTATACCTTTACATAAGTCTGGTAGTCTTACTAATGTGTCAAATTATAGAGGAATTGCAAAATTAAGTGTCATACCAAAATTGTTTGAAAAATTAATTACTGCAGTAATTTCACAGAAAATTCAATCTATATTGAGTCCATATCAGCATGGTTTTCGTAGTGGTCTTTCAACGTAAACAAGCTGATACAATTTATACCGATTTTAGTAAAGCTTTTGATAGGGTTAACCATGAACTCCTAATATATAAATTAAATTATATGGGTTTCAACACAAACTTAGTCAAATGGATATCATCTTACTTACAAAATAGATCACAACTAGTTTTGTTTGAAGGGTATCTATCCAAAACGATTAACGTTCCATCGGGTGTTCCGCAAGGAAGTCACCTTGGACCGGTCCTCTTTCTTTTATTTATCAACGATTTACCTAATTCCATAAATTACTCGAAATTGTTAATGTACGCAGATGATGTTAAATTATTCATTTCCCATAATTGTGATAAACGAGCTAGTTTACTTCAAAACGATTTAGATAGCCTTTTTAAATGGTGCACGTTAAATTGTATGGAGTTAAATTTAAGCAAATGTAAGCATATGTGCTTCTCCAGATCTTCTTCTCTGATATTAAAATATAATATTGACGGCCATTCATTATCAACTGTAGATTCATTTGTTGATCTTGGCCTCTTGATGGATCCAAAATTAAATTTTAATAGCCATGTAATAACAATGGTAAATAAAGCAAATGGTGTTTTAGGTTTTGTTAAACGGTGGGCCAAAGAATTTTCTGATCCATATATAACAAAACAGTTATTTACGTCTCTTGTTAGACCTATATTGGAATACGGTTCTGTTGTATGGGATCCTCAATATGCAATATACTCAGATAAAATAGAATCCGTGCAAAAACAATTTCTGCTATTTGCCTTACGAGGTTTACATTGGAATAGTGATTTTGTTTTGCCTTCTTATGCTAGCAGGCTAAAATTAATTAGATTGCCTACACTTAAAAGCAGACTTATTATGTTGAACTCCATGTTTGTACTAAAAATATTAAATGGTAATATACCCTCAGATTTTCTGATTTCATCTATTAGAATTAATGTTCCGTTTAGATCTAGTAGATACTACCAATTATTATATACTGATTTTCACCGCACGAATTATTCAATGGGCGAACCTCTTAGTAAAATGTGTGTTGACTTTAATTCTGTGTACTGTAATGTAGATTTTGGTATGAGTTTAGAAGTTATTAAATCTAGAATAATTTTATTTTTAAACAATTAACATACATGTTTTATTATTTGACAAACTAGCTGATGAATTAAATTCTGTAGCTGGTTTTAAATTTCCTACTGAATTCCCATTATGATGCGGATCATGATGTGTACGCGATCCCTCCGTAAAGGGTGGTCGCCCCCTCGGTCGGCAGGGGTGGGAATGTGAGGCGTGGGAACGTTCGAAAAAAAAAAAAAGGAAAGGAGAGAAAAATGAGTGCACCCGTTCTTCAAATAGATAAATTGGATGAGAACAATTATGACCTATGGTCAATCCAGATGAGGAGTGTTCTTATCCATGCTGGTTTTTGGAAGATAGTAAATGGAACAATCAGGAAGGCGATGAAGCGGCAAAGGCCAAATGGGATGCCGAAGACGAATAGGCCCTAGCATCCATTTTCCTGGGAGTTAAACCAACACAGTTGGCTTATATAAGGAATTCTAAAACTTCAAATGAAGCTTGGAAAAAACTGGAGGAGGTTTATATGCCGAAAGGTCCCATACAAAAAGTTTCCTTATACAAAAGGTTGTTAAATTTGAAGATGATGCCAAATGGTAATGTAGTGCAACATTTAAATGAGTTCTCGGAAGTATACGAGAAATTGCATTAAACCGGAATTGAGATTAAGGAGGAGCTTCTAACAATTATGCTTATGTCTAGCCTTCCCGAAGAATTCGACAATTTTGTGATCGCAATGGAAACCCGCGATGATCTTCCCACTTTGTCATCCCTAAGACAAAAGTTGCTCGAGGAGGGAAAGAGAAGACAAGAAAAAGAGGAAGAGACAGCAAATCAAAAGGCATTTGTCGCACAACCTGCAAACTCCAAAACGGGCAAGAAGAAGCAAAACAGCAAAAAAGGTTTCCAAGGAAAATGTTTCAACTATGGATTAACGGGACATTATGCGAATAAGTGCGTAAAGGAAAAGAATAAAACGCAGGCGATGACGATGTTAGCGGTGGCAGAGACAGCGGCGTTAGACAGCGAGAAGTGGTATATAGACAGCGGTGCGACGTCACATGTGTGTAGAAAAAGAGAAATGTTGGTAAACTTCAAAGTTCACAATGAAAGAATTACACTTGCTGGTGACCATTACATCAATGCCATTGGTAAAGGCGACGTGAACATATCATATGGATGAGAGAAATGTAAGTGAGAACGGGCAAAACGTATACCATAAGTTGACTTCAACAGATTTCAGCTCAATCGCGCCAAAACGTCACGAAAACTGGTATCTTACAGCTAAACCCCAAAGCCGTTCTAAATCGGCATCGCCGAGAGTTTCTCACGACAACAATTTGCCAGGTGATACTACTCCTAACGAAACAAGAGAAATGTCATATAAACAAAATAATGTAAACACGCCCAAAATAAATTTTATAAAGGTGCTATCATACGATGCGATTGCACATCAAGAACCTATCGCTTCAAGTAAGCATGCGTCTCTTGAAAAAAAAAACAAGAAGCAAAACAAAGATCCTCCAGGTCTTAGAAACGAAGCGAAAGGCTAGTTCTAGAACTCCAACCAAGAAACCAAATGCTAAAACCCAAAAGTCTATAAATAATGACCGCAACAACAGATTCTCAATTCTCGGCTCGAATAACGAGACTTATGAAATAATACAACTGGTTAGATCCCAAAAACCTCCCCCACTATATCTTCGCGAAGAAACTACAAACAATATCGTGAACAAACTCTCCCAAATGTTTAGTAAACCTAATTTTCACGTGGTATCTCTTAAGAGAGGAAATCTCCAAGAGACGAAAATACAAACTTATACTGAGTCGCATTATAAGGACCTAGATCGTTCTCTGAATTCTAAGAAGAAGAATTATTTCACCTATCAGATCAAGAGCTCAAAAGGACTAGTCGTCGTGATTAAAGGGCTTCATAGTTCTACACCCATAGAGGACATAAAAGATGCTCTCGCAGCAGAAGGATTCGAAACAAAGTCTATCATCAACATTTTCAATAAAGATAAAGTTCCGCAACCTATGTTTAAAGTAGAACTAACATACGAATCTTCGCAACTAAAGAAAAAGTGACAATTTCATGCAATTTATATCCTTAGGCTTCTTTCACTGCCTTTACACGGTGCAATTTTTAGCTGGCATTTTTATCAATTCTCTTTTAAAATTTCTGCGTAAATCTTCGCGCCTTTACACGGTGGCATTTTACGATAATAGTGCTTGGAATTTTTTCTGACATTTTATTTTATTCCGTATTTCGTATAGAGCTAATTGTTTGTAACAGATATTTATAAAGAAGTGATTTAAAATTAAATGTGTGAATCTAAAGAAGAAATGATGGAAAAAGTTATTGAGGTGTCAAATATTGCATCACATCACAATAAAAGAAACGCATCAAAAATTACAATAAAGAAACGATATGAAATGTCAAAATCATAAAAAATTCGGAAGAAGCAAAAAGAGAAATGCAAAGAAAATGGCATGTAACCCTGTGCGGTGGCTTATCGTGCCGTATTTTCTTCTATCCTTGTCTCTCCACACCTTTTACCAACAAAAAAATGGCATGGTTAAAAAATGTCACCGTGTAAAGGCAGTGTTTGTAATCGCGGTGTGAAAATAGAAGAACCTCAATGTACAAACTGCCAAGAATATGGGTATACCAAAACGTATTGCAAATTGTTATCGGTATGTGTTACTTGTGGTGACCTCCATAAATCATCGGAATGCCACATCCCAAAACTGACCCAAGCGTTGCGGTGGAAATCATACTGCAAACTACAGAGGATGTCCTGTATATATCCACTTAACAAAATCTAGCTTAGCCACAAAAAAGCCTGCAAGCTACCGGGTACGGGAAAATCCACAATTTAATATCAAAACAACTGAGTTCCCTGAGTTAAAAAAGAGGAATGAAACCACCGCTCCTAATTACATTCTCCCCTCACAGAATATACAATACTTATATTCTGATACTGTGAGAAATAACTCACCCAAGCTAATCGTCACCATGAATTCTTTTATGACAAGTATGCAAAGTATTATGCAAGAAATTGTGAGAAATCAATCTATGATAATGCAAATAGTTTTAAAACAAAAATATATAAAATTCGAATCTGTTTTTGGAACGCAAACGGCTTAAGCCAACATAAACACAAGGTCGAAAACTTTATTCACTCACTCAACGTACACATTTTACTGGTGATAATTTCTAATAAAATTCAGCATTACCCCATGCCAGAATATAAGTTTGACCGCCTACAAGCTGCAACAGTTGCACTATCTTTAACGAATGCAGCTATATCTGCAATATATTGTCCTCCGAGACATAGTATATAGAATAAACGGTTACAGTACATACGACACTAAACACCCTAGTGGGAGAGCTTGCGGTGATAATTTCTAATAAAATTCAGCATTACCCCATGCCAGAATATAAGTTTGACCACCTACAAGCTGCAACAGTTGCACTATCTTCAACGAATGCAGCTATATCTGCAATATATTGTCCTCCGAGACATAGTATAGGCAAAGACGAATTCGCTCACTTTTTCTTATCTCTTGGTAGTAGATTTGTTGCAGCTGGAGATTATAATGCCAAACACACCTTCTGGGTATCTAGACTTATTACATCCAGAAGTAGACAGCTTTTAAACTCCATTTCGTTCGCTAAACTGGACGTGTTATCTACTGGCCAGCCTACTTACTGGCCTTCAGATCTACAAAAACGTCCTGATTTAATTGACTTTGCGGTAACAAAGAATATTAAGAGGGAACAAATGTCCGTGGTACCCTCGTTTGACTTATCGTCAACCATTCCCCAAATATAATAAAAATTTCCCCGGATTATCTACCAAATAAATATACAAACTGGATGAAGTACAAAAAATATGTCAGTACAAATGTGAATTCTAACACTTCCCTAAAGTCCGGAGAAGAAATTGACTGAAGGAAATATATGGCAACCCTCATTAAGCAACATGAATGCTGTTGTAACTTCTTTCTTTTCTCTTGCATTCATTCTCTCGTAAAACTTCAGTGTGTAAAGAAGCATAAAATATTACTTTTAATTTCAATAAATCTTTGGAAATATTTAAAGAATAAAAACAAAGTTTTATCAGGTTATGGGCCCAGTCCACGCAACACTGGAAAATTGGACGTGAACAGTCGTATGCCAGTGTTATTACACACCCAGTTCCGGTAGATAACAGCGGTATAGGTAAAGGGGTAATTAATCCTGATGTTATGAATATTGATAGTGAGGTTTCTAAGAAAACCTCACAATCTACTCGTGACATACAGGAATTATCATTTCCTTCACTTATCACTAGTGATCGTCCCGAGACTGCTACTGGCAAAACTCAACCTGTCCAAAGATCATTATCCATGGCCCCCGCCATGAAAATGATATTTGCAACAAGGTTTGCACCAGAAACAACGGCCGATGACATAAACTATTATATAAAATCAAAAATTGAGAGAGATTACTTTTTGAAATGTTATAAGCTCCGATCTGCATTTTCTGAAAGTAGATCTTCTTTCAAAATCGTTGTGCCCGACAATATTTTTGTACAGTTGATTTTAAAAGAATTTTGGCCTGCTAGGGCATTTATTAAAGAATTTGTGGAGAGATCCGATAATTTAGCTCATTTGCCTCTTAGACCAGACTCGGTGCCAAAAAAATAAATGACTCATTTTCTATCTGCTATCAGAATGTAAGGGGGCTTAATACAAAATTAACCAGTTTATATACTGATAGCATTGGTTTCAATTATAATGTATTGGTTTTCTCCGAAACTTGGTTAAAAACATCTATATTAAATAGTGAAATTTTATGTTCAAAATATCAAATATTTAGAAAAGATCGTGTTTGTAAAAAAGGTGGTGGCGTCCTTATTGCAGTTGATACCAAATATACCACTAATTTAATTGATCTAAATGATTTTCTTGATATAGAATTTGTTTGTGTTTCCATTGAATTGGGCAAATCTAAATTGTTTGTAACTTGCTCTTATATTCCCCCCTCATCTTCACTTGACATTTATAATCAGCATTTATCAGAAATAAATTTAATTACTGAAAAAATGAAAGATTCCGATCGCATTCTGATCCTTGGTGATTTTAATATGCCCTCCATTAAATGGCTTCCAATGCCAGATTCTGAAGCTTTGATTCCTTTGCAATCTGAAATGAACAGTACCCAGTATACATTTGATGTTGTAAATAGTTTGTGTGACTTAAATCTTTATCAAATAAACAGTGTAAAAAATTCCCACGGAAAAATTCTTGATTTGGCGGTTGTAAATTTAACACAGCATTTTGAGATATTCAGAATTCCTCCAATATGCACTCCTGAAGATATATACCATCCAACTTTATATATCTCCATGACTCACAGTTATGTAATTGAAGAAAGTCAGTCCGACTCATTTAAAACAGTCCTTAATTACAAAAAAACTAATTTTCGAAAACTTAATACCCTCATTTCCTCCATAAATTGGGCTTCTGTGTGCCTGTGTAACAGCCATACAGATTTAGAATATGTAATTGATAAATTTTATGATATTTTAAATAGATTTAAACTGGAATGTGTTCCAACCACTAGAGTTAAAAATTCAAATAAACATCCATGGATAACCCCTGAGTTATCAAGTTTAAAAAATTCTAAAAATAAGCTTTTTCGTAAATATAAAAAATCAGGCTTAACAATAGACTACACTAATTACTCTGTTGCTAGATCTAAATATACTTTAGAGTCTCGTAGATTGTATAATCTTTACCTAGACAAGATTAAAAATAATGTTAAATCCAATCCCAAATCTTTTTATGATTTTGTTAATCTAAAACGAAAAGTTTCCTCAAAGCCCTCAGTATTGAAATATAACAATAAAGAATTTGTCACAGGCACAGATATTGCTGAATGTTTCGCAGATTTTTTTGCCACAACCTATTCCAGTACATCTTGCCAAATTAAAGACTCGTATCCTTATAAGTTATCACAGGCTGATCAAATTTGTATGCCTTTTCTACAACGTCATGATGTATCCAATAGTCTGCGTAGTTTAAAATCGATTAAATGTCCAGGACCGGATGGCATACCTAATATAATTCTTAAATATTGTTCAGAAACATTAGCACTTCCGTTAACTATATTGTTTAATTATTCACTTAAATTTGGTCACTTTCCTACTTTTTGGAAAAAATCTTATATTATACCTTTACATAAATCTGGTAGTCTTACTAATGTGTCAAATTATAGAGGAATTGCAAAATTAAGTGCCATACCAAAATTGTTTGAAAAATTAATTACTGCAGTAATTTCACAGAAAATTCAATCTATATTGAGTCCATATCAGCATGGTTTTCGTAGTGGTCTTTCAACGTAAACAAGCTGATACAATTTATACCGATTTTAGTAAAGCTTTTGATAGGATTAACCATGAACTCCTAATATATAAATTAAATTATATGGGTTTCAACACAAACTTAGTCAAATGGATATCATCTTACTTACAAAATAGATCACAACTAGTTTTGTTTGAAGGGTATCTATCCAAAACGATTAACGTTCCATCGGGTGTTCCGCAAGGAAGTCACCTTGGACCGGTCCTCTTTCTTTTATTTATCAACGATTTACCTAATTCCATAAATTACTCGAAATTGTTAATGTACGCAGATGATGTTAAATTATTCATTTCCCATAATTGTGATAAACGAGCTAGTTTACTTCAAAACGATTTAGATAGCCTTTTTAAATGGTGCACGTTAAATTGTATGGAGTTAAATTTAAGCAAATGTAAGCATATGTGCTTCTCCAGATCTTCTTCTCTGATATTAAAATATAATATTGACGGCCATTCATTATCAACTGTAGATTCATTTGTTGATCTTGGCCTCTTGATGGATCCAAAATTAAATTTTAATAGCCATGTAATAACAATGGTAAATAAAGCAAATGGTGTTTTAGGTTTTGTTAAACGGTGGGCCAAAGAATTTTCTGATCCATATATAACAAAACAGTTATTTACGTCTCTTGTTAGACCTATATTGGAATACGGTTCTGTTGTATGGGATCCTCAATATGCAATATACTCAGATAAAATAGAATCCGTGCAAAAACAATTTCTGCTATTTGCCTTACGAGGTTTACATTGGAATAGTGATTTTGTTTTGCCTTCTTATGCTAGCAGGCTAAAATTAATTAGATTGCCTACACTTAAAAGCAGACTTATTATGTTGAACTCCATGTTTGTACTAAAAATATTAAATGGTAATATACCCTCAGATTTTCTGATTTCATCTATTAGAATTAATGTTCCGTTTAGATCTAGTAGATACTACCAATTATTATATACTGATTTTCACCGCACGAATTATTCAATGGGCGAACCTCTTAGTAAAATGTGTGTTGACTTTAATTCTGTGTACTGTAATGTAGATTTTGGTATGAGTTTAGAAGTTATTAAATCTAGAATAATTTTATTTTCAAACAATTAACATACATGTTTTATTATTTGACAAACTAGCTGATGAATTAAATTCTGTAGCTGGTTTTAAATTTCCTACTGAATTCCCATTATGATGCGGATCATGATGTGTACGCGATCCCTCCGTAAAGGGTGGTCGCCCCCTCGGTCGGCAGGGGTGGGAATGTGAGGCGTGGGAACGTTCGAAAAAAAAAAAAGGAAAGGAGAGAAAAATGAGTGCACCCGTTCTTCAAATAGATAAATTGGATGAGAACAATTATGACCTATGGTCAATCCAGATGAGGAGTGTTCTTATCCATGCTGGTTTTTGGAAGATAGTAAATGGAACAATCAGGAAGGCGATGAAGCGGCAAAGGCCAAATGGGATGCCGAAGACGAATATTCCCTAGCATCCATTTTCCTGGGAGTTAAACCAACACAGTTGGCTTATATAAGGAATTCTAAAACTTCAAATGAAGCTTGGAAAAAACTGGAGGAGGTTTATATGCCGAAAGGTCCCATACAAAAAGTTTCCTTATACAAAAGGTTGTTAAATTTGAAGATGATGCCAAATGGTAATGTAGTGCAACATTTAAATGAGTTCTCGGAAGTATACGAGAAATTGCATTAAACCGGAATTGAGATTAAGGAGGAGCTTCTAACAATTATGCTTATGTCTAGCCTTCCCGAAGAATTCGACAATTTTGTGATCGCAATGGAAACCCGCGATGATCTTCCCACTTTGTCATCCCTAAGACAAAAGTTGCTCGAGGAGGGAAAGAGAAGACAAGAAAAAGAGGAAGAGACAGCAAATCAAAAGGCATTTGTCGCACAACCTGCAAACTCCAAAACGGGCAAGAAGAAGCAAAACAGCAAAAAAGGTTTCCAAGGAAAATGTTTCAACTGTGGATTAACGGGACATTATGCGAATAAGTGCGTAAAGGAAAAGAATAAAACGCAGGCGATGACGATGTTAGCGGTGGCAGAGACAGCGGCGTTAGACAGCGAGAAGTGGTATATAGACAGCGGTGCGACGTCACATGTGTGTAGAAAAAGAGAAATGTTGGTAAACTTCAAAGTTCACAATGAAAGAATTACACTTGCTGGTGACAAATACATCAATGCCATTGGTAAAGGCGACGTGAACATATACACCAACGATAATGAAATTAGACTTGAAAATGTTTTATACTCTCCTGAGTTGCAAGCTAATTTTATATCTGTTAACAAAGCAGTTGACAGAGGTTCGACGGTGAATTTCAATGAAAAGAGAGCATCAGTTAAGAAACCAGATGGTGATATTCTATTGCAAGCAGAAAGAAAAGACAATATGTTTGTATTTAACAGCAACTCGCGTGAGAAATTGTTCGCTACGGATAACAACAATTTGGTGTGGCACAATAGATATAGCCAACTAAATTTCAGGAGCCTGAATGACTTGTCCAGAAAAGGTGTGGTAAAAGGCATGAGGATAAATGGAAACGTCATGACAAATTGTGACACATGTATGGTCTGTAAATTTCACGTATTCCCTAATCAGTCTCAGACGATTTCGAAGGAATTGTTGGAACTTTTCCATTCAGACGTGTGCGGTCCATTTGGAACTACTTCGGTAGGAGGATCGAAATATTTTGTAACATTTATCGACGACAAGTCCAGAAGAATATTTGTTTACTTTATGCGGTCGAAATCGGAAGTATTTGAAAAATTTAGGATGTTTAAAGCTCAAGTAGAGAAGCAGACTGGCTGTAAGATAAGATCACTACGTTCGGACAATGGGCGGGAGTATGTTAACTCAAATTTCGATTTATATCATGAGAAAGAAGGCATTACACGACAGTTGACGGTTCCCCATACACCATAACAAAACGGGGTAGCGGAGAGGGCCAACCGCACCCTCATTAAAATGGCCAGCTCGAAGATGGTGTATGCTAATGTGAAACCAACTTTGTGGGCAGAGGCAGTGAACACGGCTGTATATATTAGGAATATGTGTCCTACTAAGCAGCTGGAAAACAAAACTCCTTATGAAGAATGGTGTGGAAGAAAGCCCAACCTGCAACATTTCAGGATCTTTGGGGCATGTGCTGTTGCCTTGGATAAGTCTGAGAATAAATCTAAATTTAATGCTAAAGGCAGACGATACATAATGGTTGGTTATTCTTTAACATCTAAGGCGTACCGTCTGTATGATGTGGATAAAAATAAGGTCATCGAACGTCGGGATGTACTTTTTGACGAAAATAGTTTTGGCAAAAGCAGTGAGTCAACTTACCCTGAAGGATTTTCTCCGACCGATACATTTTTTGATTATCTACTGTCAGACCAAAGTAATTCTGATGGCAATGGAAGTGTCACAGGTGATAATTCACAAGAAAGCCAAAATAGACCTGACAGTGAAAATGATGATAATTCCGAGGATGATATGAGTGACTTTGAAGGCTTTACTGATGGGCTTGAAACAGAAAATGTTGGCGAGTCCAGTAATGAATTTATATACCATGCTGTCGACGAAAACATTCCTAATACGTTTGAACAGGCAATGTCTGATGGTAATAACAAAACTTGGTCAGTGGTGGATCTCTCAAGGGGACAAAAAGCTATTCCATGTAAGTGGGTCTATGCCATAAAAAGGAATGTAAATGGTGAAATAGAGAGGTATAAAGCCCGCCTAGTAGCCAAAGGCTGCCACCAACGACTTGGAATTGATTTCCAAAATATTTTTTCCCCTGTTGATCGCTACTCAACAATCCGTATTTTATTGGCTTTGGCTGTGAAAGAAAAATGTTCTTACATCAAATCGATGTCAGTACTGCATATTTAAACAGTGAACTCCAGGTGAAGTCTACATGCACCAGCCAAAAAGTTTTAAGGAAAATATTTCGCCAACCAAGGTACTACGTCTCCATAAGGCGATAACGAACCCTGTCTATATAAAGGCATGAGGAAAAACAAACAAGTGTTGTCGCCGTTTACGTGGACGATATAATTATAGGCTGCAAAGAAAGATTGATTGTTTTGGATATCAAAAAAGAATTGGCAAGTGCGCTCGACGTCAGTGATAAAGGTCAGTTACGCCATTTTCTGGGTATGGAAATCGAAAGAGAAGGTGAGACGGGTATGATAAAATTAGGACAAAGCCAATACATACGTGATCTATTACGACAATATGACATGGAAGGTTGTAAATCACTGCAAGTACCCTTGGAACCTGGTTATCAGGTAAATTGTAATGATAATAACGAACGTGTAGATCTAACCGATTACCAATCCCTTGTCGGAGCCCTGATATATTTAGCCACTTCTACGAGACCTGACATCTTGCATTCAGTGTCAAAACTGGCTCGAAAAGCTGATATGATTGGCCTTAAACATATTCTGAGATACTTGGCAGGATCGGTCGACAAGAAAATACTATATCAACCTAATGGAAGTAATCTAGAAGGTTACGTGGATGCGGACTGGGGTGGTAACCGAGTAGACCGTAAATCGTATACCGGATTTATATTCTTAATTCGTGGATGTCCCATATCATGGGAATCTAGAAAGCAGAAGTCAGTCGCACTTAGTAGCACAGAGGCTGAGTACGTGACGTCGTCCGAAGCAGCAAAAGAGGCGTTATATTTAAAGCGTCTTATGGAAGAATTAGGCGCATTGAATAACAAATACGTAACTCTACACATAGACAATCAAGGGGCATTAAAATTGGCTGAAAACCCAGTTTACCACAAGCTTTCAAAGCACATAGACTTAAGGTTTCACCACATCCGAGACTTAGTCCAGAAAAATGAAATAAAAGTAAAATATTGTCCTTCAACAAATATGGTTGCTGATGTATTCACCAAAAATTTGTCTAAACAAAAACATTGTAATTTTGTAGATTTAATGAATCTAAAATGAGATCTTTCGTAAATGTAAAGCATCATTCATGTTGAGGAGGAGTGATGGAAATATATGGAGGGCTCACTGCTATACCGAACCAAGTCATGAAAAATAAAAAATGCCGAAACTAGTGCCAATGTCCCCGCATATGGCAACTCTGTTTACTCTGTAAAGCACAATGTCAAAAAGTGTTTCGTTCCAAAGATAACGTTAAAAAACCTAAGTCCACGACTGTCACTTTCGTTTTTATTCGAAGCAAAAATGAACCAAGTCAGTGTGTTTCACTTTGAATCAGCGTATATATAGATATCAGCAATGATTCAATGTCGATTTAGTGATGTCCATCCGTCTGTCTGTCCATCTGTGAAAATCACTCTAGCTTCCGAGGCGTTTGTAGTAGGTTGATAAAATTTACTCAGATGTGTGTTTGGTCTACAGGGCTTTTGGTATTGGAAATGATCGGTATTTTGATGACTTTAATGACATTATTCACCAATTTTTTTCATATTTCGTATTCGGTATTATGATGTTTTTGCGATATTATTTACCGGATTTTTTCAAGTTTCCTATTTGAATATTGTAATGGACTATGACAAAACTTGGCTGTGCAGGTCCACATTTTCGTATATACCCCCATATTACGATAACTCTCTATATTCGGTATTTTTATGATTTTTAAAAGTATTTTTTAATATCCAAATCCTTTCCAAATGGTAGAGGGTATTCAAAGCTCGGCCCGACCGAACTTACTGCTTTTTTATTTGATATACTTTTTCCTAATACACATTAAATATTAGTATGGGCACAATTACAATCGTACATTATTCCATATTCATCTCATGTTTCCGGTTGAGAGAAATATTTAGATATAGCAAGTTGTAAAGAATCATCGACTTGTTTCGCAAGTTATGACAGATAAAGGCATTGAAAATTGTGACCCCTTGTGGGTGATGTACCGGAAGGGGTTCGTAGATATATTCCATCTTCACAACAAATATTGTGTTAGCGAAAATGTTTGTATGTGTGAAATCTAAAGGGAGTTGGATGATTATTTCGCTTTCTTTCAGTTTTTTTTTTCAAAATCTTGAACCCTGTGTGGGAAGGTACCAGAAGAAATGGTCCGATCTCTACCATCTTTATAACAGATCTTGTGTTGAAGGAAATTTTGAAATATACGCAATCTGAATGAAATCGAATAATATCGCGTCTTATGAGCTTCATGGATATTCAAAATGTTGACCCTTTGTGGGGATGATACCAGAGGTAGTGGAGCGATATATTCCATATTCACAGCAGAGCGTGGATTAATAAAAATATTCTGATCTGTGTAATTTGAACACAATCGGAAAATTTCATCACATTTTATAAGAGTTATAATTATTCAAAATTTTTACCCTTTGTGGGGGAGGTACTTGTTGGAATGGACCACTGGAGCACTGACCGAATAAGGATAACTGTCGAATATGTGATGAACTTAACATGAAAATAAAATTCGATGAAGACGAAAATACAAATTTAATTTGGCAAAAGGAACTTCACTTAAAAGCAGCACAGCTAGCTCGAGACTCACTGAATACAGAAGTGCCATCTGATGAGCACTATTTCTGTACTTTCGACATTCAAAAAGCATTGCCTTTTCCAAAGCTATCAACATCAGTTGCTTATTACAAGCGAAACATCAACTATATTTTGTCATAAAATGAACAATTTATTTTTTTTTTTTTGACTTGGTTCGCTTTAACTGTAAAACCTTCAAATTTTATTCAGAGTAATAACGAACCAAAGCAGGTTTTTTGTTTTTGAATATTTTTTTTTAGTAATATATTTAAATTATTTTTCTTTTAACTTTATATCATTAGTTAATTTTGAATATAGACTTTTACATTTTCTTTTGGTAGACTAAAATATTGCTTCCAGAAATTAATTGCAGTACATTTACTTTACCTCTAAATATCTTGGAATTATGTTTTTATGACTTAGTTCGGTATAGCTGTGAGCCCTTCATATGGCAACCCTCATTAAGCAACATGAATGCTGTTGTAACTTCTTTCTTTTCTCTTGCATTCATTCTCTCGTAAAACTTCAGTGTGTAAAGAAGCATAAAATATTACTTTTAATTTCAATAAATCTTTGGATATATTTAAAGAATAAAAACAAAGTTTTATCATTGACAATGCAGTTAAAATATTTAGTCAACACCGCTGTCAATGTTGTCATTCGAAACACGTGTCTGATAAAAGGAGGGCCAGAAGAGAATGGCAGAAGCACCGCTCACCTAGGTTTCGGGAAAACTAAAATAATGTAAAAAACTCTTAAAACAAGCACTCAGATGAAGAAGATGAAATGAAGAGCGAAACTTAAAAATATTCCTAAATAACCTGGATCCCACAGAGAGAACGGACTACAGCTTATGGAAAGCCACAAAACACTTGAATAGACATATCGCCCACGAATCTCCAATTCGCCTTGAAAATGGGACTTGGGCAATAACTACAGAAGAAAAAGTAAACGCATTTGCCAAACACCTTGAATCTGTATTTACCCCAAATCCCGGACCATCGACAGTTGTTCAACCTCTAATTGACGACATTGTACCGAATCCAATACGATTTTCTCTAAAAGAAATCGAAAGTTCTATAGCCTCTATGAAACTAAAAAAATCCCCGGGTAAAGATAGAATTACTCCAAACATGATCAAGAAATTACCAACACCGGCCGTTAAACTATTGTAATTTATATTTAACAGCATTCTTTGAGTAGGGTCCTTCCCCTCTGTATGGAAAGAATCTGAAATAGTAATGATTTCGAAACCCAGCGAGTCCACTTCTTCGTCGTCCTCATCAGAGACGTCGTCGGAGTATGGCACTCCACTGCAATCTCCAGAACAGCAACCAACACCGCAGCACCTAACGCCACATGTTGCTGTTCCAACTCCGGATTGTGCATCATTCTTGCTTGCGTTATTTGCCTGATATTAGCCCATTATTGGTAGGCAACAACCCCCTGGTACTTGGGGATTTTAATGCACACCATGAGTTGTGGCATTCCGTCCTAGGTAATGACCAGAGGGGATCTGCGCTGGCAAGCGAAGAGTACTACGTCGTATCAGATCTCTTCCCGCCGAGGAGGAACCACCACAGGGTGATGTTGCAAATGTCATCCGTAACGCTAAGTCATCCAAAGCGTTGGGACCGGACGGAATCTCAATGGTAATGTTGAAGCAGCTGGATACGCCGGGAGACGAGTACTTCACGAAAGTTCTCAATTTGTCGCTAGCCACCCACATAGTGCTCAAAACCTGGAAAATGGTCCGGGTGGTCCCGCTACTGAAACCAGGCAGGGATGCCAGTAAAGGCGAATCGTACAGGCTGATTTCGCTTTTATCGCCAGTAGCTAAGACTCTTGAGGCTTTACCCCTCCCCAGCATTAGAGGAATCTATAGAGTTACCAACCACCAGCACGGATTCCGTCCACAACATACACGCCATTTCCACACATATTAGTAGAGGACTGAACCAGAACAGACCGTGTGATAGAACAGTGTTGGTAGCCCTGGACTTATCAAAGGCATTTGATACGGTCAATCATGCCACACTGTTTGAGGACGTGCAGAGAACTACCCTCCGGCCAAGTTTGAAACGTTGGATAATCAACAATATGTGTGGACACCAGTCGTACGTGGAATTCCAGAACAAGAAGTCCAAAGCCCGTAGAGTGAAACAGGGAGTTCCCCAAGGTGGGGTGATATCTCCGGAACTGTTTAACCTCTACCTTTCCGGAATTCCTCGCCCTCCAGACGGCATTGAGATCGTAACGTATGCGGATGATTGTACGATCATGGCGTCGGACCCAGTGGTCGATGACATATGCGAAAGGCTGAACCCCTATCTCGCGGAACTTGCCGCATACTTCCACACGAGGAATATGAAAATATCCGCCACGAAATCAGCGGCCACAGTCTTTACACCATGGTCTGCGGAGATGAGAACACAGCTAAATGTTCAGGTCGAGGGGAATCTAATACCGACCACGAACTGCCCCAAGATTCTTGGGGTCACGTTCAACAGCATATTCAAGCCGTTCGTGCAAGCACAGCTATCTGCGACAAGATGAAAAGTAGGAACAAGGTCCTCAAGGCGCCAGCCGGCAGCTTTTGGGGTGCGGACAAAGAAACCTTGTTGACCTCTTATAACGCGATATGTCGGTCTGTGGTCAGCTATGCGGCTCCAGTGTGGACTGCGAATACTAGTGCTACTCAGTGAAAGCATATCCAGACCTGCCAGAACGCTGCTCTGAGAACTGCGACAGGGTGCCTTCTCATGACACCAGTGGACCATCTACATGAGGAGGCGAAAGTCCTTCCCTTACGTCAGCATAATCATATGCTTTCGTTGCAGTACCTGCTTGGGTGTTACCGTGAGAGCCATCCCAACCATCATATGGTGGATTAATCTCCCCCACCCGGACATACATGATCTAGAGAGGGAGGTCCAGCGCTACAAGAGAGAACCTCTAGATCAAGAAGCCTATCAGGCAGGTCTGAGTGGCATTCACACCGATGCAGTCGCGGATGCTATTAGCAGTTACAAAGTGAATGCCGTCCTCGGAGTCCACCCCCCATCCATTGCAGCTGAAGAACGTCAGCTGCCTAGACAAACCAGGGTAGTTTCGGCGCAATTACGTTCAGGATGGTGTAGTCGTCTCAATTCGTATTGGGCACGAATTGATGAAGATGTGCGTGACTCCTGCCCGGCGTGCGATACAGGTCCGCACAATACGCTACACCTCTTTAATTGCACAGCCAAACCTACCCAACTCACTCCAGAAGATCTCTGGCTACAGCCCGTTAATGTAACAGAATTTCTTAACCTGGAGCTGGAACCAGATTAGCAGAACGCAAACACATGCATTTACTACTGCTACAACAACGATACCGGATTGACCCAAAACAACAATATCACAATTTTGGTATGTATGCTTGCTCGGGATTATTTCGCCAACAATTGTCCGTGCTGGGATTGAAGAAAACCGTGGACTAAGGTTTTCTACGGTTTGTCAAAACATTATTCACAATAGATCAGTCTCGGTGCGATAAAATGGGTGCATTTTATGAACTGTTCCGGTCTAATTCGGTTGCGAGATTGGGGCGATAGGGACTATGTTACGTCGTGCTGTAACAACATAGTCCCCAGCGAGTCCGAGTCTTCTTCGCCAACTTTCAGTCGTCGTCAGAGTATTGAACTCTCCCGCAGTCTCCTGAACAGCAACCAATGCAGCAAAAATAATTCAAATTCAGATAGCGTTGTTACCCGAAGTAGCCCAGATGCAGAACCAGTGTTGTTGTGTTTCGAGTTTAAAGGAAAAAATGTGACTTGTTGTTGGGTGTGGTACCAGTGAAGCATTATGGTGTAAACTGTGTGGTTCAATTATATGCCTTGTTGGATGAAGTTTCGTTGGTTACTATGATCGATAGTTCGTTCGTTCGAGACAACTTGGAATTTTGAGTTGGTATGGGGGAAAGTCGTCACAGGAAAGTGGTAATTGATTTTCATGTGAGTGGTGAAAAGGGAGAAAATATGCTTTAAAAATGTTTATGGTGTTCCAAATTTCAAGTTTGTCATCCAAAGTGTGCTAAATAAGAGTATTTATGTTCCAGTCCAGTCATACAGCAATGTTACGCATAAGTTGCGCATCGGATTTGATCATCACAACTTGGGTTTTCGTCTTGTTAGTATTGAGATAGAAGCTATGAGATATCCTCGCAAGTTTGTGAAATACACCAGTCAGCTGGTTTCGAATTGCGATTTTTTCTTCGAATTCAAAAAAGGTGGTTGTCCTCCAGAGCCACAACCACCTTTTTTGAATTCGAAGTAAAAAATCGCAATTCGAAACCAGCTGACTGGTGTATTTCACAAACTTAACTCAACTAGGTAGGGTATTTTTGAGATGGAGGGATATTGTGTGATGGTTCAGCTGAAGTGCAGTTTTCCTCAGAAAAGATTCTAGGTATGTACTGGCATCCTGGTGACGACACATTTAAGTTTGAGTTAAAGTTTCATCGAGTGAATCCGCACATCATAAGTGGAGAAAGGTATCCCACAAAGCGAGAATTGTTATTTGTTGTTATGTCGGTATACGATCCTCTGGGCCCGTTAAGTCACTTCGTGGTAACTGCTAAATTGTTGGTGCGTGAAGTCTGGAGCTTAGATTATAGTGGATTGTAGATATTTCCCAATATATTGCATGACATGTGCTTAGATATTACTTCAGAATTTTTATGCCCGAATCAATAAAATTGCTCATTTTCGATGATGGGGTGAAATGGTGAGATTGAGGTGTCATTTATAACACCCAAAACCAATGCTTGATTTGCAGACTGCCGTCGATTTGCTGGAGTAATTCAACAACTGTCATCAATTGGATAAATTCCAACAACATTTAGTTAGATAGATTTCATGGATGGCCCGATACGATTTTAACTTCCTGTGATAAGTCTTGTGAAGAGCTTCGGCCCAAACATGTGCTACTGTTCAGTAAAAATGTTGTTATTTTAAACGTTTTTCATCCTTTCTCAGAATCTATAACATGGAAGGGTGTGAAAGTTGTTTGACGGTCGCTGAATTAAAGGATGTCGAAACTGTACTTTGCTGCCTGTCTCAACGTGAAACGTAAATTCAGTACACTCTTACAACACAAACCAAGATAATAATAAGCCAACAAACGAAAACGCAGCAAAAGAATCATAATTAAACAAATTTTCATCATTTTTTTCATCAAAATTCATCAAATTTGGAAAAGATCTCAAAAAATGCGAATACATCGACTTCATCAAGTAACCCAGCCAAGATTACGTCTAGGAGACCTGAAATTGTAGATATGGACAACGTTTCAATGTCTCCAGACATACTTTAACACTATGCAATATCTTATTATTAACATTTCTAATTATTATTTTTTTTCTCTGGATCTGAATTCGAACATCATAATTCTGCAATGGAACATGCAAGGTTTTATTTGCCATAAATTTACTTTACAAATAATTATTGCGTTGCACAAACGAAGCGTTATAGTTTTAAAAGAGACCCACATCACTGACCAAAATATGCATCTATTATTTCTTCCAAGTTACAAAGTTTATCATCACAACAAAAACTATAACTACTCCAAGTCTGGAATAGCTATTTTTGTTAAAAATAATATTTATGTTACCAACGAGACCATTTCATCTGGAAACCTATTATTTCAGTCAATAACATTGGACCATGAGTATCCTCTTCACATAATAAATATCTATAAAGAGTATGACATAGCTATTTCGCCAGATATAGTTAATTCTATTAACATACCATCTATGTGTCACACCCTTTTACTGGGTGATTGAACGTCCAGAACAAGTCTGGAATAGCTATTTTTGTCAAAAATAATATTAATGTTACCAACGACAGTATTTCATCTGGAAACGGCTTCTCCGAAAATCAGCTAATGAATCGATTCCAATTAGTCGCCGACCAAAATATAAAATAAGGCCAATATGGTTTAATAATGAATTGTCAAGGTTTATTCGCATTAGATAAAGAGCATGGAGAATATTCAGAAGAGTTAGGAATGCTGAAAATGGTCTATATTACAGAAGAGTGTGTGTGTGTTAATTACACGCGAATGTAAATAAGCTAAAATATTGACATGGAACAGATTTATAGACTTTCTTGGTCCAAATATGGATGTTCGTTGTTTAAGTATGAAGATAAACATCTTAGGAGATCCAAAATTTGAAAGATTTTCTAGCATTCACGTTAATAATAAAAATCTCACCCACCCCAAAGATATTGCCAATGCGTTCGCCTCTTTTTGGAGCTCCATAAGCTCGGATGAATCGCGTTTGACCCTTTCATTTGCTTATTAAAGCATTCCTTTGCTCATTCTAAAACAAGGAAAAAATCCAAATTCTTTACAGGGCTATAAACCCATATCTTTACTTCTTTGAAAGATTTTTGAAAAACTTTTGGCAAGGCGTTTATTACATTACAGCCAAATTCGTTTCTCCACAATCCAACATGTCTTCATCCACATCACGGTGAACATACACTGTGTCACAACCTGGAGTGTACATAACGTAAAAATATAAGCCGCATAAAACACAGCTTGGTTATCTCAGCGGATTTAGAAAAGGCATTTGGCCGTGTAGTATACACCAGTATACTCACCGAACTCCATAATTGGGGAGTTCAGGGTCAAATCATCGCATTAATACGATCTTTTTTTTTTATCATTTCGACGTATGCTAGTAAGAGTCGATTGCTATTTTTCTAATTCTTTGCCTTTGGATAATGGTGTACCCCAGGGTTCGCTATCTCAGTTATACTTTACAATATATACATAAATTCTTTATGCAGGGCGCTTGAAAACGTATTTGCAATTTTATCAGGCTTCCCACAAGACGGGGAAGTAAATTTAAATATCTTTAACCGTTCAGTACAATGTTAGGCTAGAGATGTAGGAGCCGTGATCCCTTCTAATAAAATAGACCTTCTTTACATATGTCGCAGGAGAAAATGTCAACTTAATTCAATATGCCTCGATCAAAACACTATCAACATTCATCATCGAATGAGAATTTTGGGACTGTCATTCAGCAGAAATTTGTTATGGAATGACCTTACAAAATGTTACAAGCCAATTTAGGAAAGAGCAACAACCTACTTTGGTTGATTTCTTCTAAAACAAAAGGACCTTACATTGATACATTAATTAACATAACATATGTAAATCTTTAGTGTATGGGACAATTGCTCATTGCATTACAATCTATGGATTCACATCCAAAGCAAATATTTTGAAACTGAATGTTGCCATAAACAAATGTTTTAGAACTGCCACAGGGCTTCTTCATTCTACACCTCAAGAAGCACTTTATATAGAGAGAAATTACATATTTTGGAACAATTCTCTTTACGTAATCATGGGCTCCATAAAACATTTTGGAGATATGATAAGGCAAACAATAATTCATGTATAAACTCTAATGGCTAAATCTTGACACTTTTTTCAAACTTGGAAATACCTCTGCCTTCCAAACCTAGCGCAAATCTTATATCCAGCAGTAATTTCGTTTCAATTAACACTACTTTATCTTCACACTTAAAAACTCACACCAGTGAAGAGCGCTATAAACAACTCTTTCTGCCTTAAGCCCGGACACGATCCTTTACACAGACGGTTCCTCAAATGGATATTCTACATCATATGTAGTAATCAAGCAATTGACAACGAACAATTTCTCAACGATTTGCAAAACAAGATTGCCAAGCAATACTGGTATATTCACAGCAGAGCTGAGTGCTGTAAAACCCGCCATAATCCACGCCAAACACTATATAAAGACGTTAATTGGTATCGATAATTTGAGTGTCGCCAAGGCACTTCAACACAACAAAGGAGGAATCTACACTGATATGGTGACGATCCCAAACACTATGAGATTGTAGTTTTATGGATACCATCACATTCAGGTATTAAGGGAAATGATTTGAATGATAAGATGGCAATAGAAGCATTGGTTATGATTTCTATAGCAGAAATTCCCTGTTTTCATTTCACCTTACTGCATCTTTATAAAACAAAACTACGCGGGAGTAATTCAATTATGTGGCAATCTTCGTCCAATTTTCTTAAACGAGATAATTCAACAATTCCAAGGATTAGCTATAATCCTGATTTATCTAGATCCGATTGTATTTTCCTAGCCCTACTCGGGTTAGTAAATGCTTATTTAACACTACGGCGCCTCCCTTCAATATTTTGTAAATGTTATTTTATAAAATATTTTGTAAATAAATAATTTAAAAAAATGTTCCAATTTTTCGTCATCTTCCCCGTATGCCCTGCATATGATGTTATCTTATCTTGTACAGATGAACTTTTAGGCCCAGGTGCCCCATAAGGATGCCTGTTACCTCCCTGATCTCCTTCTTACCTTTAATAAAAAGGATCGCCCCATAGGATTTTGGCGATATTCCCTACGCCCTCATTGTTCCATAGGGATCTGTGGGTGTTTTTTGCCAATGTCTTTAGCACCACAAGTTACGCATTTAAAGGCAATGGATTGTCTACGTTTATTGTTGCTAATACCCTGACTTTTTTAGCGTCACCTCTAAGTTCCGTATGATCTGGTACCCATATAAAGCGTACTAAGCCGTGTTGAGAGTAGTTGTTGATTGAAACTATACATTCCGTTTTTGGAGTTACTGTTTTGGATGTTATAGCTTTGATAGTTGTCTTACTGTCCGTTATGACGTTAACGGTAGCCGATCTCGTGTTAGCATTAAGCCAGTTCCATCCGGACATCCGCTTGAAGGATCATATAGTGATCGGGCGGGCAAGCGGAAAGATATTTCGGTATTTGGTCCTTCAATAGAACGTCCCAGTACCGCTCTGCACTGAGCCGTGTGTATAACAACAGTTTCCAGTCGGCATTTGTGGTAGAAATCCGTCGATCCACGAGTCTCTGGTAGGGATTAATGATTCACAAGAGGCAGCTACAATTGTTTCAGATATCCGGTCCGGTACGAAGTTTTTTTTTTTTGCTTATCTACTCGTCCGTCGCCCTGAGCCATAAGGCCGCGACGGCCGCTTTATACCGAATCTGAATATCTATTGGGTGCACACAAAAATAATTGTCTCTAATACCCTAGTTGGTGTTGTCCTCAGATGCTTAAGCAGAACATTCGTTGGACTTCCTGTAGTATTTCGGACTATTGATGCGTATGTTAGAACAGGTCTATTTTCGCTTTTGTATAGCCAGTGTGTCATATTTGGATTGAAACGCCACGAAACCCCTTTTACACGTTGCCTAAAATCTATGAGCTTTGTTTGCTCTTTCTTGGATGTGGTCTCTTATGTTAACGTTCCTTATGTTAAGGTCAGTTTATCCATATCTTTACTTCCCGTTCTTTGAAAGATTTTTGAAAAACTTTTGACAAGGCGTTTATTACATTACAGCCAAATTCGTTTCTCCACAATCCAACATGTCTTCATCCACATCACGGTGAACATACACTGTGTCACAACCTGGAGTGTACATAACCTGAAAATATAAGCCGCATAAAACACAGCTTGGTTATCTCAGCGGATTTAGAAAAGGCATTTGGCCGTGTTGTATACACCAGTATACTCACCGAACTCCATAATTGGGGAGTTCAGGGTCAAATCATCGCATTAATACGATCTTTTTTTTTTATCATTTCGACGTATGCTAGTAAGAGTCGATTGCTATTTTTCTAATTCTTTGCCTTTGGATAATGGTGTACCCCAGGGTTCGCTATCTCAGTTATACTTTACAATATATACATAAATTCTTTATGCAGGGCGCTTGAAAACGTATTTGCAATTTTATCAGGCTTCCCACAAGACGGGGAAGTAAATTTAAATATCTTTAACCGTTCAGTACAATGTTAGGCTAGAGATGTAGGAGCCGTGATCCCTTCTAATAAAATAGACCTTCTTTACATATGTCGCAGGAGAAAATGTCAACTTAATTCAATATGCCTCGATCAAAACACTATCAACATTCATCATCGAATGAGAATTTTGGGACTGTCATTCAGCAGAAATTTGTTATGGAATGACCTTACAAAATGTTACAAGTCAAATTAGGAAAGAGCAACAACCTACTTTGGTTGATTTCTTCTAAAACAAAAGGACCTTACATTGATACATTAATTAACATAACATATGTAAATCTTTAGTGTATGGGACAATTGCTCATTGCATTACAATCTATGGATTCACATCCAAAGCAAATATTTTGAAACTGAATGTTGCCATAAACAAATGTTTTAGAACTGCCACAGGGCTTCTTCATTCTACACCTCAAGAAGCACTTTATATAGAGAGAAATTACATATTTTGGAACAATTCTCTTTACGTAATCATGGGCTCCATAAAACATTTTGGAGATATGATAACGCAAACAATAATTCATGTATAAACTCTAATGGCTAAATCTTGACACTTTTTTCAAACTTGGAAATACCTCTGCCTTCCAAACCTAGCGCAAATCTTATATCCAGCAGTAATTTCGTTTCAATTAACACTACTTTATCTTCACACTTAAAAACTCACACCAGTGAAGAGCGCTATAAACAACTCTTTCTGCCTTAAGCCCGGACACGATCCTTTACACAGACGGTTCCTCAAATGGATATTCTACATCATATGTAGTAATCAAGCAATTGACAACGAACAATTTCTCAACGATTTGCAAAACAAGATTGCCAAGCAATACTGGTATATTCACAGCAGAGCTGAGTGCTGTAAAACCCGCCATAATCCACGCCAAACACTATATAAAGACGTTAATTGGTATCGATAATTTGAGTGTCGCCAAGGCCCTTCAACACAACAAAGGAGGAATCTACACTGATATGGTGACGATCCCAAACACTATGAGATTGTAGTTTTATGGATACCATCACATTCAGGTATTAAGGGAAATGATTTGAATGATAAGATGGCAATAGAAGCATTGGTTATGATTTCTATAGCAGAAATTCCCTGTTTTCATTTCACCTTACTGCATCTTTATAAAACAAAACTACGCGGGAGTAATTCAATTATGTGGCAATCTTCGTCCAATTTTCTTAAACGAGATAATTCAACAATTCCAAGGATTAGCTATAATCCTGATTTATCTAGATCCGATTGTATTTTCCTAGCCCTACTCGGGTTAGTAAATGCTTATTTAACACTACGGCGCCTCCCTTCAATATTTTGTAAATGTTATTTTATAAAATATTTTGTAAATAAATAATTTAAAAAAATGTTCCAATTTTTCGTCATCTTCCCCGTATGCCCTGCATATGATGTTATCTTATCTTGTGCAGATGAACTTTTAGGCCCAGGTGCCCCATAAGGATGCCTGTTACCTCCCTGATCTCCTTCTTACCTAGTAATAAAAAGGATCGCCCCATAGGATTTTGGCGATATTCCCTACGCCCTCATTGTTCCATAGGGATCTGTGGGTGTTTTTTGCCAATGTCTTTAGCACCACAAGTTACGCATTTAAAGGCAATGGATTGTCTACGTTTATTGTTGCTAATACCCTGACTTTTTTAGCGTCACCTCTAAGTTCCGTATGATCTGGTACCCATATAAAGCGTACTAAGCCGTGTTGAGAGTAGTTGTTGATTGAAACTATACATTCCGTTTTTGGAGTTACTGTTTTGGATGTTATAGCTTTGATAGTTGTCTTACTGTCCGTTATGACGTTAACGGTAGCCGATCTCGTGTTAGCATTAAGCCAGTTCCATCCGGACATCCGCTTGAAGGATCATATAGTGATCGGGCGGGCAAGCGGAAAGATATTTCGGTATTTGGTCCTTCAATAGAACGTCCCAGTACCGCTCTGCACTGAGCCGTGTGTATAACAACAGTTTCCAGTCGGCATTTGTGGTAGAAATCCGTCGATCCACGAGTCTCTGGTAGGGATTAATGATTCACAAGAGGCAGCTACAATTGTTTCAGATATCCGGTCCGGTACGAAGTTTTTTTTTTTTGCTTATCTACTCGTCCGTCGCCCTGAGCCATAAGGCCGCGACGGCCGCTTTATACCGAATCTGAATATCTATTGGGTGCACACAAAAATAATTGTCTCTAATACCCTAGTTGGTGTTGTCCTCAGATGCTTAAGCAGAACATTCGTTGGACTTCCTGTAGTATTTCGGACTATTGATGCGTATGTTAGAACAGGTCTATTTTCGCTTTTGTATAGCCAGTGTGTCATATTTGGATTGAAACGCCACGAAACCCCTTTTACACGTTGCCTAAAATCTATGAGCTTTGTTTGCTCTTTCTTGGATGTGGTCTCTTATGTTAACGTTCCTTATGTTAAGGTCAGTTTATCCATATCTTTACTTCCCGTTCTTTGAAAGATTTTTGAAAAACTTTTGACAAGGCGTTTATTACATTACAGCCAAATTCGTTTCTCCACAATCCAACATGTCTTCATCCACATCACGGTGAACATACACTGTGTCACAACCTGGAGTGTACATAACCTGAAAATATAAGCCGCATAAAACACAGCTTGGTTATCTCAGCGGATTTAGAAAAGGCATTTGGCCGTGTTGTATACACCAGTATACTCACCGAACTCCATAATTGGGGAGTTCAGGGTCAAATCATCGCATTAATACGATCTTTTTTTTTTATCATTTCGACGTATGCTAGTAAGAGTCGATTGCTATTTTTCTAATTCTTTGCCTTTGGATAATGGTGTACCCCAGGGTTCGCTATCTCAGTTATACTTTACAATATATACATAAATTCTTTATGCAGGGCGCTTGAAAACGTATTTGCAATTTTATCAGGCTTCCCACAAGACGGGGAAGTAAATTTAAATATCTTTAACCGTTCAGTACAATGTTAGGCTAGAGATGTAGGAGCCGTGATCCCTTCTAATAAAATAGACCTTCTTTACATATGTCGCAGGAGAAAATGTCAACTTAATTCAATATGCCTCGATCAAAACACTATCAACATTCATCATCGAATGAGAATTTTGGGACTGTCATTCAGCAGAAATTTGTTATGGAATGACCTTACAAAATGTTACAAGTCAAATTAGGAAAGAGCAACAACCTACTTTGGTTGATTTCTTCTAAAACAAAAGGACCTTACATTGATACATTAATTAACATAACATATGTAAATCTTTAGTGTATGGGACAATTGCTCATTGCATTACAATCTATGGATTCACATCCAAAGCAAATATTTTGAAACTGAATGTTGCCATAAACAAATGTTTTAGAACTGCCACAGGGCTTCTTCATTCTACACCTCAAGAAGCACTTTATATAGAGAGAAATTACATATTTTGGAACAATTCTCTTTACGTAATCATGGGCTCCATAAAACATTTTGGAGATATGATAACGCAAACAATAATTCATGTATAAACTCTAATGGCTAAATCTTGACACTTTTTTCAAACTTGGAAATACCTCTGCCTTCCAAACCTAGCGCAAATCTTATATCCAGCAGTAATTTCGTTTCAATTAACACTACTTTATCTTCACACTTAAAAACTCACACCAGTGAAGAGCGCTATAAACAACTCTTTCTGCCTTAAGCCCGGACACGATCCTTTACACAGACGGTTCCTCAAATGGATATTCTACATCATATGTAGTAATCAAGCAATTGACAACGAACAATTTCTCAACGATTTGCAAAACAAGATTGCCAAGCAATACTGGTATATTCACAGCAGAGCTGAGTGCTGTAAAACCCGCCATAATCCACGCCAAACACTATATAAAGACGTTAATTGGTATCGATAATTTGAGTGTCGCCAAGGCCCTTCAACACAACAAAGGAGGAATCTACACTGATATGGTGACGATCCCAAACACTATGAGATTGTAGTTTTATGGATACCATCACATTCAGGTATTAAGGGAAATGATTTGAATGATAAGATGGCAATAGAAGCATTGGTTATGATTTCTATAGCAGAAATTCCCTGTTTTCATTTCACCTTACTGCATCTTTATAAAACAAAACTACGCGGGAGTAATTCAATTATGTGGCAATCTTCGTCCAATTTTCTTAAACGAGATAATTCAACAATTCCAAGGATTAGCTATAATCCTGATTTATCTAGATCCGATTGTATTTTCCTAGCCCTACTCGGGTTAGTAAATGCTTATTTAACACTACGGCGCCTCCCTTCAATATTTTGTAAATGTTATTTTATAAAATATTTTGTAAATAAATAATTTAAAAAAATGTTCCAATTTTTCGTCATCTTCCCCGTATGCCCTGCATATGATGTTATCTTATCTTGTGCAGATGAACTTTTAGGCCCAGGTGCCCCATAAGGATGCCTGTTACCTCCCTGATCTCCTTCTTACCTAGTAATAAAAAGGATCGCCCCATAGGATTTTGGCGATATTCCCTACGCCCTCATTGTTCCATAGGGATCTGTGGGTGTTTTTTGCCAATGTCTTTAGCACCACAAGTTACGCATTTAAAGGCAATGGATTGTCTACGTTTATTGTTGCTAATACCCTGACTTTTTCACCTCTAAGTTCCGTATGATCTGGTACCCATATAAAGCGTACTAAGCCGTGTTGAGAGTAGTTGTTGATTGAAACTATACATTCCGTTTTTGGAGTTACTGTTTTGGATGTTATAGCTTTGATAGTTGTCTTACTGTCCGTTATGACGTTAACGGTAGCCGATCTCGTGTTAGCATTAAGCCAGTTCCATCCGGACATCCGCTTGAAGGATCATATAGTGATCGGGCGGGCAAGCGGAAAGATATTTCGGTATTTGGTCCTTCAATAGAACGTCCCAGTACCGCTCTGCACTGAGCCGTGTGTATAACAACAGTTTCCAGTCGGCATTTGTGGTAGAAATCCGTCGATCCACGAGTCTCTGGTAGGGATTAATGTTTCACAAGAGGCAGCTACAATTGTTTCAGATATCCGGTCCGGTACGAAGTTTTTTTTTTGCTTATCTACTCGTCCGTCGCCCTGAGCCATAAGGCCGCGACGGCCGCTTTATACCGAATCTGAATATCTATTGGGTGCACACAAAAATAATTGTCTCTAATACCCTAGTTGGTGTTGTCCTCAGATGCTTAAGCAGAACATTCGTTGGACTTCCTGTAGTATTTCGGACTATTGATGCGTATGTTAGAACAGGTCTATTTTCGCTTTTGTATAGCCAGTGTGTCATATTTGGATTGAAACGCCACGAAACCCCTTTTACACGTTGCCTAAAATCTATGAGCTTTGTTTGCTCTTTCTTGGATGTGGTCTCTTATGTTAACGTTCCTTATGTTAAGGTCAGTTTATCCATATCTTTACTTCCCGTTCTTTGAAAGATTTTTGAAAAACTTTTGACAAGGCGTTTATTACATTACAGCCAAATTCGTTTCTCCACAATCCAACATGTCTTCATCCACATCACGGTGAACATACACTGTGTCACAACCTGGAGTGTACATAACCTGAAAATATAAGCCGCATAAAACACAGCTTGGTTATCTCAGCGGATTTAGAAAAGGCATTTGGCCGTGTTGTATACACCAGTATACTCACCGAACTCCATAATTCAGGGTCAAATCATCGCATTAATACGATCTTTTTTTATCATTTCGACGTATGCTACTAAGAGTCGATTGCTATTTTTCTAATTCTTTGCCTTTGGATAATGGTGTACCCCAGGGTTCGCCTATCTCAGTTATACATTACAATATATACATAAATTCTTTATGCAGGGCGCTTGAAAACGTATCAGGAATCGATTTTGTAGGAGTATACGCTGATAACATAATTGCAATTTCATCAGGCTTCCCACAAGACGAGGAAGTAAATTTAAATATTATTAACCGTTCAGTACAATGTTAGGCTAGAGGTGTAGGAGCCGTGATCCCTTCTAATAAAATAGGCCTTCTTTACATATGTCGCAGGAGAAAATGTCAACTTAATTCAATATGACTCGATCAAAACACTATCAACATTCATCATCGAATGAGAATTTTGGGACTGTCATTCAGCAGAAATTTGTTATGGAATGACCATACAAAATGTTACAAGTCAAATTAGGAAAGAGCAACGACCTACTTTGGTTGATTTCTTCTAAAACAAAAGGACCTTACATTGATACATTAATTATCATAACATATGTAAATCTTTAGTGTATGGGACAATTGCTCATTGCATTACAATCTATGGATTCACATTCAAAGCAAATATTTTGAAACTGAATGTTGCCATAAACAAATGTTTTAGAACTGCCACATGGCTTCTTCATTCTACACCTCAAGAAGCACTTTATATAGAGAGAAATTACATATTTTGGAACAATTCTCTTTACGTAATCATGGGCTCCATAAAACATTTTGGAGATATGATAACGCAAACAATAATTCATGTATAAACTCTATTGGCTAAATCTTGGCGCTTTTTTCAAACTTGGAAATACCTCTGCCTTCCAAACCTAGCGCAAATCTTATATGCAGCAATAGTTTCGTTTCAATTAACACTACTTTATCTTCACACTTAAAAACTCACACCAGTGAAGAGCGCTATAAACAACTCTTTCTGCCTTAAGCCCGGACACGATCCTTTACACAGACGGTTCCTCAAATGTATATTCTACATCATATGTAGTAATCAAGCAATTGACAACGAACAGTTTCTCAACGATTTGCAAAACAAGATTGCCAAGCAATACTGGTATATTCACAGCAGAGCTGAGTGCTTTAAAACCCGCCATAATCCACGCCAAACACTATATAAAGACGTTAATTGGTATCGACAATTTGAGTGTCGCCAAGGCCCTTCAACACAACAAAGGAGGAATCTACACTGATATGGTGACGATCCCAAACACTATGAGATTGTAGTTTTATGGATACCATCACATTCAGGTATTAAGGGAAGTGATTTGAATGATAAGATGGCAATAGAAGCATTGGTTATGATTTCTATAGCAGAAATTCCCTGTTTTCATTTCACCTTACTGCATCTTTATAAAACAAAACTACGCGGGAGTAAATCAATTATGTGGCAATCTTCGTCCACTTTTCTTAAACGAGATAATTCAACAATTCCAAGGATTAGCCATAATCCTGATTTATCTAGATCAGATTTTATTTTCGTAGCCCTACTCGGGTTAGTAAATGCTTATTTAACACTACGGCGACTTCCTTCAATATTTTGTAAGTGTTACTTTATAAAATATTTTGTAAATAAATAATTAAAAAATGTTGCGATTTTTCGTCATCTTCCCCGTATGCCCTGCATATGATGTTATCTTATCTTGTACAGATGAACTTTTAGGCCCAGGTGCCCCATAAGGATGCCTGTTACCTCCCTGATCTCCTTCTTACCTAGTAATAAAAAGGATCGCCCCATAGGATTTTGGCGATTTTCCCTACGCCCTCATTGTTCCATAGGGATCTGTGGGTGTTTTTTGCCAATGTCTTTAGCACTACAAGTTACGCATTTAACGGCACTGGATTGTCTACGTTGATTGTTGCTAATACCCTGACTTTTTTAGCGTCACCTCTAACTTCCGTATGATCTGGTACCCATATAAAGCGTACTAAGCCGTGTTGAGAGTAGTTGTTGATTGAAACTATACATTCCGTTTTTGGAGTTACTGTTTTGGATGTTATAGCTTTTATAGTTGTCTTACTGTCCGTTATGACGTTAACGGTAGCCGATCTCGTGTTAGCATTAAGCCAGTTCCATCCGGACATCCTCTTGAAGGATCGTATAGTGATCGGGCGGGCAAGCGGAGAGAGATTTCGGTATTTGGTTCTTCAATAGAACGTCCCAGTACCGCTCTGCACTGAGCCGTGTGTATAACAACAGTTTCCAGTCGGCATTTGTGGTAGAAATCCGTCGATCCACGAGTCTCTGGTAGGGATTAATGTTTCACAAGAGGCAGCTACAATTGTTTCAGATATCCGGTCCGGTACGAAGTTTTTTTTTTGCTTATCTACTCGTCCGTCGCCCTGAGCCATAAGGCCGCGACGGCCGCTTCATACCGAATCTGAATATCTATTGGGTGCACACAAAAAGAATTGTCTCTAATACCCTAGTTGGTGTTGTCCTCATTGAGCCGCAGATGCTTAAGCAGAACATTCGTTGGACTTCCTGTAGAACAGGTCTAATTTCGCTTTTGTATAGCCAGTGTGTCATATTTGGATTGAAACGCCACGAAACCCCTTTTACACGTTGCCTAACATCTATGAGCTTTGTTTGCTCTTTCTTGGATGTGGTCTCTTATGTTAACGTTCCTTATGTTAAGGTCAGTTTATCCATCTATTCCTTAGCATATGGTTTATCCAGTCCCTTAGGGCCCGGTCGACCTGAAAATTACCTGAGGATTAGATGAATGAATCTGTGCTGACGTTGTTGAACGCGCCTTCGATGTCAATGCATACTGCTAGTGTGTACATCTTTTTATCAAAGGTGCTCTCGATGTGGTGCACAACCTCGTATGAAAACCGCATTTTCCACTGAACGTAAATTTTATAACATTTTTAACATATCTTTCGAAGAATGTATTCCTAAAATCGAAAAAAAATGTTTATAGTGCGGTTGTAAGATTTAGAAGATTTTCCAAAAGAATTTTAGTTTTATGTAATTCTTTTGTTCCTCTTCTATTGAGCTTACGATCTCGTCACTTGGGTAAAAAATGTTTTTTGTCATAGAAGTTATTTTTTAAAATAACTTCTGGGGAGAATATCCCAGACAAGAAACAAGGGAACTGATGAGGATTGTTGGCTCTTTCCGAAACCTAGGTATTCCCTGCCTTACCCCCTGGTAAACATTACCATCGTTCTCCACTCATAAACAAACGTTGTTTTTATAAAAACAACAATAATGGGATTTTGCCTGACGATTTTGCAAAACAAAATACTATGGTATCCCAAACAAGCAAGCCAAACACTGTTCGAAAAAAAAAACTTCAAAAAAACTTTACTAAAAACTCTAAGGACAAACTTTTTCCAAAATATAAGAAATATGGGTCTGACAATTATTCAATTGCTAGATCAAGATATGCTACAGAAGCTCGTAGATCGTACAAAGATTATCTAAATACAGTTAAAAACAATTTAAAATGTAATTCAAAGTCCTTTTACGATTTTGTAAATTTAAAAAGAAAAACATCCTCCAAACTTTGTGTATTAAATGTTGATAATAATAAACATGTTCCCTATACTGAAAATGCTGAATGTTTTGCTAAGTTGTTCGCGTCTGTCTATTCTTATGTAAATAAATAAATTAATTTATGCATGTGTGTCTTCTTTTGAATATAAAAATTGTTGGGGAAATATTCAAAATCAGTTGATACATATTTCAACGTATGTGTGAAAAAAATTACACTTTTGTAGCAAAAAAAAAAACTAGAGAAATAAAAAAAATAATTTTGAAAAGGAATCTAGATCTTTCATTCAATTTTTGCGTTTTTTGTTTATATATTCAAAATAGATGCAACAAGTTGTTTAGTTTATTTGATAATAAACAATTAGTTGCATTTGTTTTATAGCAATTCTGACATACTATCCATACAGGTAGGCCCGTTACTTGCAAAATTTTCCAACAGCCTACCTTCTCTTCATTGTACTATACATGCATTCATACGCTTCAGATTTTACTGTCATAAAAATGTTTTAAAGAAATCGTAGTCGGCATTCCAAAGCAGGGGTAAAAATTCTTTGCCAAAGGGTTGGTAAAAGTGTAAATTTTTAATCAATGGGATAGTAAAAGTTAGATTTATATTTTTGGTAGAAATTTTTGTTATTTTACTTGGCCTTTAAAGCAAGCATAGTTTTTATGTGAGTTTTCAATTCATCATTCAATCAATGTAGTACCAACATGGCTAGGTATCCAAAAAAGTTGTAGGTTCTTTAGCACATTTTATTGATCAAGGGTAAAGTAGGATGCTTAACTTTAAAACTAACTGGTAGCACTAAAATTCACAGCTAATAGTTAAGGCTTTGTTTGGCTTTTAAAACTTTTAAAGCATATTGGTCTACGATGGATGATTTCTGGAGTGCAATTTTATTTGCGAGTGATGGTTGATATTACAGTTTAATTTACTAGCTTAATACTATGTGCATATATTCTCACTCGGATGCAAACATGGCAAAGTGACTTAATAAAATTGACATTTTGCTTAATATTGATGTTTTTACTAAGTTTGGGTGTTGATATAGGTGAATGTATTCGATGAAAGGAAATTGATGATTGATGATTTTGAGTCAAAGATTTTGTCAAAAGGTTTTCCTAGGACTTGAAATTTAACATTTATACAGTTGTGTTTCCTGCAAATACGTATTATTTCGAGTAGAATTATAAACGAGTACTATGAGTTCTACTTGGCATTTTCACAACTCAGACTATATATTGTACAGTGAAATTATAAGAAAATTTGCACCGAATTGGGAAAAAGTGCTAAATTGGTAAAAAATAATCACGGTTTTTTATTAACAATTATTTTTATGCTACATATTAAGTTTAAAATTTATTTTGTTCAGAGACACATAACCAGTTTGATCTGGAATTATTCTAACTTCGACACTTCCTAAAAATTAAGTATAATTAAGTATTAAGTATTTTCATAGGTTGGATAGGTATTTTCATAAGGTTTCAAACGATACCTATATTGTCTATATCGGTTAAGTAGATCCGGGTGCAGCCCAGTCCGCCCCCAAGAAAAAAAATAGTTTCGCGAAATCAGAGTAAGAATGCCCACCTCTGGAAAAAAAAATTCGAAAAAATCGAAAATTTTTACTAAACTAGAGTTGTTCCGGTTGGCGTGTACTTTCCTAGCACATTTGCTTCAACTAAGTGAGCCTGGTGGAAAACACATTTCTTGGTATTTCGTTTGGATAACTTAACCCACTTGCTGCGATGGTACCACTTTCAGTCATATGTATTCTCATTAAAGGAAAAAATATATGGGCCTAAAATGTTTAATAAAAAAATATAAAAGAAATGTATCCTCAACAAATGGGCTAAGATTATTTAGATCTCCTAAAGGTATTCTTTTTAACCTTTTACGGCATTTCTCATACGGCAGTAAATTTTTTAATCAATAAACCTGAACACCGAAATCATGCAAATTATACAATTTGAAATGTATATACAAGAATATTTTTAAATAATCAATACAATGTGAAATTCAATAATTTTACAATTACCTCAGACTCCTCGGCTTCTGAATCTATAAAGTCTGCCATTTTCAGTTAAATATCCACTTAACACGTGCCAATTTAATGTACAAATCTTGCTGTATAAATTTACTTAAAGCGAAAATAGAGAAAATAAAACAAAAATATTAAAAGTATTCAGTTGCAAAGTAACCGGTATTGATACTTACCTAATACGAAAAAAGTTCAATGTAAAACTGTGAGAAATGAAACACTGCGCTTTAGGTCATTTTTAGAGTCGCTTAATGCTAGGAACCAAGGTAGATCTAACAGGTAACCGCATCGGCGAATTGCTACAACAAAGCAACTTTTGTGGTCCCCTCAAATGTCAAAATTGGCATCTAAGGCGAAAAACATAGATTCGCCATGACATTTAAAGGTTGCGGCAAATTTGTTTCAACCAATCAGAAACGAGGTGTTTGTTTACATTTTATTTTGTGTGCCTCTCGTCGTAAACGAACGTCGCAATAAAAGTTTTTATTGTAAAACAAATAAGAGTAAAATAAGTATTAATTGTAGTATTGCGATATTTTTTAAACCAAGAAACTTATAATGACTATATTTTACTGGTTTAAACCGAAAGTTTTTCGGAACTGCAAATGACAAGAGTCGAATTCTTGCACTACTTCCCGTGATGTGCTTTGGGAATCTTAGATGTTGAGGCTAACTTAATTCTTAAAGCTGCACTCCATTCTAACCTCCTTCTTTCATTTTCTTTTAATTTTTTTTACAGGTTTCACTCTTAACTTGGTCTTAAATTATTTGAAATATTATAAAAAGGTACTTTTAGGGAAGACAACATAAACAAATTTGTTGTTGCATTCATTTAGGGCGAATTCTTCATTACAACAAAATGTTTTGACATTTAATGGTGCCGTCAGCTGGGCTGATGCGATTACCTAGTACATCTACCTTGCTAGGAACATTATTGGAGCGAACGACGAATTTTTCGTATGTTCGTCGTCAAAAATAAACAAGTTAAAAGGCACTAAGTTCGGCCGTGCCGAACTTTTAATACCCTCCACCATTTGCAACGAATTTGGAAATTTTTAAAAAATAAAATCCTTAAAAGATTCTGTTAAAATTTAAAAAATATCGAATATAGCCGTTATATTGGGGTCTATGCGACGTGAACATACATAGGCATTGTTTGTCATAAGCGGTGAATAATGCTAGGAACACAATTGGAGCGAACGACGAATTTCGCCCTACGCGGCGACAAAATGAGCCGCGAAAATTCGTCGTATGGAACACAATACCGACGAAATTATAAAACAGCTGATGAAGTTGTTTACTTTTTGCTCATTTGTTGACTACAATGAATTATACAAGAACACATAATTCTTTACGTTCTCTATTATAATTTCACTTATGTCCATCTTCTCTATTATAAATTCACTGATATCCATCTTCACTCAGGCGCAAGTACACAAATAAATAAACAAATTAATTATGTTTTTTTTTATACGAGTAACAGATAGTAGAGTGACCATAACAAATTTTAAAGTAAAAAGTAACTTTATTTACTAAAACACATAAAATTCGTACAAGTATGGCCACCTTGTACTGTTTTGTTCGCCGGTCGCCGGCGTATGAAATAGAAATAAAGCTAATTGAGTTCGCGGCGACCGACGAAATTTTCGCCGGTGCCGTGATTGTGTGCACTTCCATATACACATATGCAAGGTAGATGTACTAGGTAATCGCATCAGCCCAGCTGACGGCACCATTAAATGTCAAAACAAATTGTTGTAATGAAGAATTCGCCCTAAATGAATGCAACAACAAATTTGTTTATATTGTCTTCCCTAAAAGTACCTTTTTATAATTTTCAAATAATTTAAGAGCAAGTTAAGAGTGAAACCAGTAAAAAAAGTAAAAGAAAATTAAGGAAGGAGGTTAGAATGGAGTGCAGCTTTAAGGATTAAGTTAGCCTCAACATCTAAGATTTCCAAAGCACATCACGGGAAGTAGTGCAAGAATTCGACTCTTGTCATTTGCAGTTCCGGGAAACTTTCGGTTTAAACCAGTAAAATATAGTCATTATAAGTTTCTTGGATTAAAAAATATCGCAATACTACAATTAATACTTATTTTACTCTTATTTGTTTTACAATAAAAACTTTTATTGCGACGTTCGTTTACGACGAGAGGCACACAAAATAAAATGTAAACAAACACCTCGTTTCTGATTGGTTGAAACAAATTTGCCGCAACCTATAAATGTCATGGCGAATCTATGTTTTTCGCCTTAGATGTCAATTTTGACATTTGAGGGGACCACAAAAGTTGCTTTGTTGTAGCAATTCGCCGATGCGGTTACCTGTTAGATCTACCTTGCACATATGTGTTTTATTTTTGACGACGAACATACGCCGCGAAAAAATTCGTCGTTCGCTCCAATTGTGTTCCTAGCATAATGTAGCTATAATCACCAAAATATCGTATATAAGGAGGTGCCGTTAAATTGGAGCTGTGCAAAGACCTGAACCAGCATAGACAATTTTTTGTCACAGGCTGTAGCATCCATTACGAACTTCAAATACCACATTTCAAAACAATTTCGGTGGGTATTGTACCTAAAATCGTCAAAATACCGAATATGGGGAGGTACTGATATATGGGGCCTATACGAAGACCTGGACCCGCACAGACAATTTTCTGTCACAGACTGTAGTATTCATTACGAACTTCAAACACAAATTTCGAAACAATTCCGGTGACTAATGTCGCTAAAATCATCAAAATACCGAATATAGGGAGGTACAGTTATATGGGGGCTATACGAAGACGTGGACCTGCACAGACAATTTTCTGTCTTAGGGTGTAGTATCCATTTTGAGCTTCAAGTACCAAATTTGAAACAATTCCCGTGAATAATGTCGTTAAAATCACCAAAATACCGAATATCAGGAGGTACCGTTATATGGGGGCTATACGAAGACATGGACTTGCACAGACAATTTTCTATCTTAGACTGTAGTATTCATTACGAACTTCAAATACCAATTTTCAAACAATTCCGGTGAATAATGTCACTAAAATCATGAAAATACCGAATATAGGGAGGTACTGATATATGGGGGCATTACGAAGACGTGGACCTGCACAGACAATTTTCTGTCTTAGGGTGTAGTATCCATTTTGAACTTCAAATACCAAATTTGAAACAATTCCAGTGAAAAATGTCCCCAAAATCATCAAAATACCGAATATAGGGAGGTACCGTTATATGTGGGCTATATGAAAACGTGGACCTACATCGAGGAGTTACAAACGGAATGACAAAGTTAATATACCCTCCATAGTATGGTGGAGGGTATAAAAGCATATGTGTATATAGAAATGTACACAATCACGGCTCTGGCGAAAATTTCGTCGTTATTTCTATTTCATACGCCGGCGAACGGCGAACTAAACAGTACAAGGTGGCCATACTTGTACGAATTTTCTGTTTTAGTAAATAAAGTTAGTTTTTACTTTAAATTTGTTATGGTCACTCTACTATCTGTTACTCGTATAAATAAAACATAATTAATGATCTAAAATTTGCATAGTTCCTAGTGTATAATTCGCATATGCTAATTTGCAATAAGTTCGAAATATATACTACTATCCAGAGAACGGCCCTTGTAAGCCATCACCCACACCAAATATGCCTAATGAGCTGTTTTCGCGCGTAATATACAAGTTAAAGGATTTTACACGATCGCGAATAAAAAAATTAATTCCAAGGCGCTTCCAACTGCGCCTGATTAAATAAAACACGGATATTTAATTTTTTAACAATTATAACAATTCACACTTTAATGATACTCAAGATAATTAATTACATAGAAGATATTAATATTTAATGAACTGTACTCGAAATAGCCAAAGCCAAGACTGCCGGTTGCCTTCCAACTTTGTTGGCTCAATGGTTCTATTGATTCCGTTCGACCAACACGCGCCAGTATGCAGGTGCTGATACTGCAGAAAGAATTTCTCATCGCTTGCAATATCGAAATTGGATCGGAAGCGCGTGTAGCAATCAAAATGAAATGAGCTTAAGTTGCAGAAGCGACAGTGTCGCCAATGTCGTTAACTCCTCCCTCCTTAAATATCTGCGTCCCGCAGATCTGCGAATCTATAGGGGGCAGCTGAACACGTAGCTTTGGGAGATTTAGTTTCCTCGTTTGCTGATACCACAACCAACCAATGCAAAGAGAGATGGAAGCAATGAACATAACATTAATGCCAATGGTACTATTAAATCTCACTCCAAACTGGTTCAATCGGTTAATGTTATTGAGGCCTATTTCATGGACATACTTTATGTCAAGCAGCAGGTCTTTATGTGTAATATTCGATAGCACCGGAGGTAATACCATGTTTCCATTGGAAACCGAACAACGTTGTTCGCTCTCAGAATTAGGTACACGAATTAACCCGTTCATACGGCACGATTCGTAATTCATAGTAAAATAATTCCTTTTTTCAAAAAAATTGTTTGTTGATTTTAAAGGGAATGTATACGAAAATACATGAAACTCTCACTTATATGAATATAAGAAATTATTGTTTTTCTCCCAAAAATTTATTATATAATTAATTTTACAATTTTCATTCACGTTTTCAACTTTTTGTGTAAATGTTGACATTTTGAACATATTTTTGTGTTTTTCCATTTTTAAATTATGCCGAAGAGACACTTGTCAAACATTTTTTCTGCCGATAGAAACATTTTGAAAATATTGACTATTTTGTTTGCAGTTTTCCGTAGAAATTTTAACTCGTGGACCAAATGCGTACCTCGAATGAGAGAGAAAACAAAATTTGGCTTTCCTTTTCACTGCAAATTTCAGATCATTAAGCTCGTCTCGAAAGAGAAAACGAACACATAAATCATAAAACATATGACCTTCGCCTTAACAAGGCAAAACTCAAAAATTCAGCCGAGCCTGGCTGTGGGATTTGAACCGCGGACCTCGGTGTGCAGCCAACTAGAAGTTGCCGTCTCTACGTTCAGAGCCATTAACCCGTCTTCCTAAAGCAGCACTAAAACAAGTGTATGCATTGGAAGCAATGTAGTTGTTGTGGACAAAAAATCCATCACTACAAAAACACAAAAAAAAAAAACTTTGCTGTGAAAAAGATCTGCCAATAGAACTTGAGTCGAACCTGGAGAGTTTCTAGTGTATAATTCGCATATGCTAATTTGCAATATGTTCGAAATATATACTACTTTCCAGAGAACGGCCCTTGTAAGCCATCATCCACACCAAATATGCCTGATGAGCCGCTTAACCAACGGCGAAACGCGTCGCATAGTGGTGAGTGTGTGATAGTGTCTATCTGGCTTTCCTTTTCACTGCAAATTTCAGATCATTAAGCTCGTCTCGAAAGAGAAAACAAACACACAAATTTACTTTCGTTTGAATGTACATACGCCATTCAACATTGTAGTTTTCATTCATAATTTTCAGTCTTCCCAAAAATTTTTAAAATTTCATTAAATTTTTCTATTTATAATTTTTAAATGTCATAATTTATTTTTTCGATAAATGCTCTCATTTGTTAGGGATGGGACATATTTTTTCGTTGTTCTGAGAGTGATTTGATTTGAACAACGTACAAATATGAGTGTTCGCTCAGGAAATTTTGTGTAAGGCCTGAACCTTCGTGATTGACTTGCTCGAGTAAGTATGATTCTTGATTACCACCGATTCATTTGAGAGTTGCAGAAGGTAAGTGCCATTGAGAAACTCAGTTTTCCCATTCAATTCAATCAAACCCCTGTAGTTTGTCATGTAGATAACGTTGTCTGTCAATAACGTTACGATTTCTTCTTGATAACCTGGTTCGTCTTCTGCCCAAGCTCTTCATTAATTCTGTATTGTTCATTATTATTTATGATGATATTTTCTCGGCTCCGTAGTATATTGTTCCAGTCTGTTGAATCGGGACTTCCAGCAAGCCATTTCCACGCTGATCCGATCCAATCTATTGACCTAAGCGTTCTTCTTTGTACATTCATCAACTCATTAAGACGTTCCTGCATCTGCAATATATGGTATAAGATGAATTCCTTGTTTTTACTCGGCGGGATGTGTCGTTCAATAAGAGATGAGATATTTGCTGCAGCATCCATGTATTGTTCCAAGTTGATGACATGTATTATCTTGAAGTTACCATTGACTATCCATCCATTACCAATTTTTAATGAAACCAGCGATGTTTTGTACTGGTAGATTTGTAAACCGTTTATAAAACCAATCAGGTTGAATGCAATGAGGAAAAATGACCCGAGATGCATAACCATAAAGAAATATAATTTCTGGAAATAGTATAAGGTAATTATGTCAATAGGGATGAGGCGGTGATATGACTATGAAATGTGTTAATGATAATTAGTTAAATTTAGATTTTTGTATATGAAATATATATATATATATATATATATATATATATATATATATATATATATATGAAATATATATATATATATGAAATATATATATATATATATATATATATATATATATATATATATATATATATATATATATATTTCATATACAAAATCTAAAATTAACTAATTATCATTAACACATTTCATAGTCATATCACCGCCTCATCCCTATTGACATAATTACCTTATACTATTTCCAGAAATTATATTTCTTTATGGTTATGCATCTCGGCATGAGGAAAAATGACCCGAGATGCATAACCATAAAGAAATATAATTTCTGGAAATAGTATAAGGTAATTATGTCAATAGGGATGAGGCGGTGATATGACTATGAAATGTGTTAATGATAATTAGTTAAATTTAGATTTTTGTATATGAAATCAATGGTAACTTCAAGATAATACATGTCATCAACTTGGAACAATACATGGATGCTGCAGCAAATATCTCATCTCTTATTGAACGACACATCCCGCCGAGTAAAAACAAGGAATTCATCTTATACCATATATTGCAGATGCAGGAACGTCTTAATGAGTTGATGAATGTACAAAGAAGAACGCTTAGGTCAATAGATTGGATCGGATCAGCGTGGAAATGGCTTGCTGGAAGTCCCGATTCAACAGACTGGAACAATATACTACGGAGCCGAGAAAATATCATCATAAATAATAATGAACAATACAGAATTAATGAAGAGCTTGGGCAGAAGACGAACCAGGTTATCAAGAAGAAATCGTAACGTTATTGACAGACAACGTTATCTACATGACAAACTACAGGGGTTTGATTAAATTGAATGGGAAAACTGAGTTTCTCAATGGCACTTACCTTCTGCAACTCTCAAATGAATCGGTGGTAATCAAGAATCATACTTACTCGAGCAAGTCAATCACGAAGGTTCAGGCCTTACACAAAATTTCCTGAGCGAACACTCATATTTGTACGTTGTTCAAATCAAATCACTCTCAGAACAACGAAAAAATATGTCCCATCCCTAACAAATGAGAGCATTTATCGAAAAAATAAATTATGACATTTAAAAATTATAAATAGACAAATTTAATGAAATTTTAAAAATTTTTGGGAAGACTGAAAATTATGAATGAAAACTACAATGTTGAATGGCGTATGTACATTCAAACGAAAGTAAATTTGTGTGTTTGTTTTCTCTTTCGAGACGAGCTTAATGATCTGAAATTTGCAGTGAAAAGGAAAGCCAGATAGACACTATCACACACTCACCACTATGCGACGCGTTTCGCCGTTGGTTAAGCGGCTCATCAGGCATATTTGGTGTGGATGATGGCTTACAAGGGCCGTTCTCTGGAAAGTAGTATATATTTCGAACATATTGCAAATTAGCATATGCGAATTATACACTAGAAACTCTCCAGGTTCGACTCAAGTTCTATTGGCAGATCTTTTTCACAGCAAAGTTTTTTTTTTTTTTGTGTTTTTGTAGTGATGGATTTTTTGTCCACAACAACTACATTGCTTCCAATGCATACACTTGTTTTAGTGCTGCTTTAGGAAGACGGGTTAATGGCTCTGAACGTAGAGACGGCAACTTCTAGTTGGCTGCACACCGAGGTCCGCGGTTCAAATCCCACAGCCAGGCTCGGCTGAATTTTTGAGTTTTGCCTTGTTAAGGCGAAGATCATATGTTTTATGATTTATGTGTTTGTTTTCTCTTTCGAGACGAGCTTAATGATCTGAAATTTGCAGTGAAAATTAAAGCCAGATAGACACTATCACACACTCACCACTATGCGACGCGTTTCGCCGTTGGTTAAGCGGCTCATCAGGCATATTTGGTGTGGATGATGGCTTACAAGGGCCGTTCTCTGGAAAGTAGTATATATTTCGAACATATTGCAAATTAGCATATGCGAATTATACACTAGAAACTCTCCAGGTTCGACTCAAGTTCTATTGGCAGATCTTTTTCACAGCAAAGTTTTTTTTTTTTTTGTTTTTTTTTGTTTTTTTTTTGTTTTTTTTTTTTTTTTTGTTTTTGTAGTGATGGATTTTTTGTCCACAACAACTACATTGCTTCCAATGCATACACTTGTTTTAGTGCTGCTTTAGGAAGACGGGTTAATGGCTCTGAACGTAGAGACGGCAACTTCTAGTTGGCTGCACACCGAGGTCCGCGGTTCAAATCCCACAGCCAGGCTCGGCTGAACCTTCGTGATTGACTTGCTCGAGTAAGTATGATTCTTGATTACCACCGATTCATTTGAGAGTTGCAGAAGGTAAGTGCCATTGAGAAACTCAGTTTTCCCATTCAATTCAATCAAACCCCTGTAGTTTGTCATGTAGATAACGTTGTCTGTCAATAACGTTACGATTTCTTCTTGATAACCTGGTTCGTCTTCTGCCCAAGCTCTTCATTAATTCTGTATTGTTCATTATTATTTATGATGATATTTTCTCGGCTCCGTAGTATATTGTTCCAGTCTGTTGAATCGGGACTTCCAGCAAGCCATTTCCACGCTGATCCGATCCAATCTATTGACCTAAGCGTTCTTCTTTGTACATTCATCAACTCATTAAGACGTTCCTGCATCTGCAATATATGGTATAAGATGAATTCCTTGTTTTTACTCGGCGGGATGTGTCGTTCAATAAGAGATGAGATATTTGCTGCAGCATCCATGTATTGTTCCAAGTTGATGACATGTATTATCTTGAAGTTACCATTGACTATCCATCCATTACCAATTTTTAATGAAACCAGCGATGTTTTGTACTGGTAGATTTGTAAACCGTTTATAAAACCAATCAGGTTGAATGCAATGAGGAAAAATGACCCGAGATGCATAACCATAAAGAAATATAATTTCTGGAAATAGTATAAGGTAATTATGTCAATAGGGATGAGGCGGTGATATGACTATGAAATGTGTTAATGATAATTAGTTAAATTTAGATTTTTGTATATGAAATATATATATATATATATATATATATATATATTTTTTTTTTTTTTTTTTTTTTTTTGATGCAATTATGCAGTAATATGTGAGATTTCTTTATGAGCCAGAATATGGATAGTTCCTTGGTTTACTTTGAACGCTAAATAATGATCTAATACCATGCTGCCGTCGCATCTGTAGCCCGTGATGCAACTCGCCAGACCATGGTTTAGTGCATCATCCGGAAGCTAACCGATCTGAGCTGATTTACTTATATATTTTTGCATTGTGTATACAATTTTTACATTTATTCATTCTTTCTTTTCTTTGTGTTATTTCTTTCATATTATCTTTTTTTTTAAAGAGCAAAGAGATACATTTAGTTTTGGAAACTGACCTTTTTCTCGAACGTACCATGGGGACTTCGTATTGGTCCGGTTTAGTCGGGAGCAAGCATGCCTCCCCCAACCTACTGGGGTACGATTTATCCATCCCACTTACAGGAAAGCTCTAGTTAATGGTAGTTATCCTCAACTATTCATTATTGTCTTATGTTCATAATTCTCAATGGACTCGTACAATTTGTTCCATTTTATTTTTTTCCTCAATGGGCTCATACAATTTTTTTAATTCTCAATGGACTCGTACAATTTGTTCCATTTTACTTTGTTCCATTTTATTTTATTCATTTTTAATACGTAATCTTTTTTGTACTTATATGCAAGATGTATACTTTACGTGAACGAAACAAAAAGGATCAAAAATAATTATAAAGTTAGATTTTTCTTTGGACTTTTTCTATTCAAATCTTTTATATGTTCTTTGTGAATACTTCGTCCACTCCTTGTCAACACCGTTACTCTATTGTCTTTTTCAACTATTTCTTTTCTATATAGCGCTTTGTTTTTCCCTTTGATGGTTTTAATAGCTACATATATACTATCTCCTTTTCTATATTTTTTTGGGCACTGCCTTTTTTTATTCATTTTTGCATTGCGATTTGCCATGTGTTTTTTAAGTAACTGCCTGAGGTCCGTATTAACTTTCTTTTGTTCAGATAAAAGATTTGCATAATTCGCTTTGCCATTTCTATTAAAAAATAAGTCACATGGTCTTTTCTTTTTTGTTGAATGGATAGTATTATTGTATCTATCTACACATACTTCAATTAATTCTTTTACTGATAGATTCGGATATTCAACTCTTAGACATCTATAAATTTCAATTATTGTTGAATGTAGTCGTTCAAACTGCCCGTCTACTTCACTTCTTTGTACCGGCGTTAGATATAATTTAATACCCAGGGATTTGATTAATGATTCAATCAAGGGGCTTAGGAAGCTACGTTCATTATCAGTAACAAGAATTTTTGGCACTGTGAAATAATGCAAAACTTTAATTATTTTTTTCTGTACTTGGACCAACGATGTATCCTTAATAGCAAAGAATTTAGCGAATTTGGTAAACTTGTCTATACAAGTAATGAATTTTTGTTCCTGAATTTCCATGATGTCCATGTGGAGGATTTTGCAAGGAAATTTAGGATCAGGTGTTTCTTGACGATGTATTTGTGGAGGTTTTCTGTCGTACTTGCATCTATTACAAACGTCACAGCTAGCAACGTATTTCCTGATGTTAGCGCGCATATGCGGAAAGTAGAATTGCTCTAAAATTTGTTCACCATTTTCTCTGGGATTACGATGAGCTCTTCTATGTTCGGTTTCTATTATTTCGAATTGACGTTCTTTTGAAGTTATATCTGTAACTAGTTTCTGAGCAATTCTCACTTTATATTTTGAGAAATGATCGATATAAACTTCTTGTAAGTCACCAAGAAGACCTTCTGATTCTTTTATTCCGTTAAGGATATTTGGTCGAAGTTTTTACTTGAGCAGGGTTATAAGTTTTTCCTGAGACCAATTTTTCGAGGAAATGAAATGTCTAGTATACCCACGGTGTGGTTCTTCGATCGCTGTCATGTCCATTCCCGTTCTTAATATAATCTGATTCCTAAAGACGTTTATAGGTACCTCCACATGGGGTATCAAGTCAGAGGCATCTTGTTCTGCACTGTGAACTGTTGCCATTGATGAAAGATCATCTTCTCGACCCTCTGAAGCAGTTAGAGTTTCATCTGAGTTCGTGCTCATTCCCCCCCTCGCCGTTTCAGTAGAAGCGTGATATAAATGATGTGAAGCGGTCTTTAACATTGAAAGAGCATCAGCCACATAGTTTGATTTACCAGGTTTATAAATCAACTCGTGGTTATATTCCTCTATACGTGCCTTCCACCGTTTTAATTTGGCATTAAAATTCCTATTCCCTAGTGCAAACGTCAAAGGCTGATGATCAGTATAGATCCTGATTTTCTTTGCCCCGTATAAGTAATTTCTGAGATTATCAAGGGCCCATACAATGGCCAGCATCTCTTTCTCGTTCGTGGCATAGTTTTCCTCAGTTTTATTGAGAGACCGAGATATGTATGCTATGGGTTTATCCTTTCCCACTTCGCCTTGTGACAGAACGGCACCTAACGCGGTATTAGAGGCATCCGTTGTTAAGTTAAAAGGCTTCTCAAAGTCAGGGAAAGATAGTAGCTCTGCTGTAGTTAACATAGATTTCAGTCTATCGAAAGACTTTAAGGACTCGTTATTTAGTGTAATTGGCACCTTTTTGGATTGACTGGCTTTTACTTGGGCATATTGCCTCTTGTAAGATTTGTAAGGGGTTTTGCGACTTTAGCATAATCTCGAATACATCTCCTATAGTAGGAAGTCATTCCTAAAAAGCTTTTCAAATCTTTCAAGTTCGTGGGGGGTAACAAATTTTCAATGGACTTTACCTTGGCTGGATCCGGTTTGATTCCCTCAGAACCAACGATATAGCCAAGAAATTCCACCTCCGATTTCATGAAATGTGTTTTATCAAGATTCACCTTAAGATTAGCCTCGCGAAGTCTCCCAAAAATAATTTCTATATTTTCTCCAATTACTATTATATCGTCAATGTATACAAAACAGAGTTTTCCTATATACTCACGGAGGACATCATCTATCATCCTCTGAAATATTGCAGGCGCATTCTTAAGGCCAAAAGGCAATCTTAAGAATTCATATTTACCGTTGAAAAAGCAGTCTTTGGGATGTCCCTTGATTTCATGGATATTTGATGAAAGCCTGACGTAAGGTCTATCGTTGTAAAATACTTTGATTTACCTAGACTAGCTAAAGTCGACGTAATGTCCGGAATTGGGTAGGTATCTGAAATTGTCACAGCATTTAGGCGTTTAAAGTCCACTACCATTCGGTATTGTTTTTCACCATTAGGTTTAGGTTTTTTGGGCACTACCCAAATAGGTGAATTGTAAGGACTCTTTGAAGGTCTTATAACTCCTTCCGAAAGTAATTCCTGTATCTGTCGTTCTACCTCTTCCCTCAAACAGACTGGGTAAGTATAACTTTTAGTATATATTGGTTCTTCTGTAGTTGTCCTTATTTCTGCTTGAACGTTTGTCGAGGCAAGTTCGCTACCATCAAGTGGTCCAAAAAGTGGTTTGTATTTATCAATGAGGCTTTCTATTCTTTTACTGACCTCTGGTGCATACTCTTCGCCTAATACATAGTTTGATTCATTTGTTACTTTTTCTTTTAATGGAATTTTAAAACAATTTTTCAAAACTAAAACATTCTCCTTTCTATCAACTAAAGCACCTATCTCTTTAAGGGTGTCGTCTCCTATTATACCATCAAAGGTTTTAAGCGTTGGCAAAACATAAAACTCAACGGGCTCACTTATCCCTAAAAATTTAAAAAATGGTCCAATTACTTTCCTATCTATATTAATATCTCCTCCCACTGATCGAACTTTTATTGGTTTTTCTAATGGTATGCTACCATGTGATAAGTGTGGGTTGCAAAAGTTCTTGTTAGAACCCGTGTCGATCAAAAAACATAAAGTACCGCCATTAACAGAAGGGTATTCTATATAGGGTAAGCTTGATGGCCTTCCCCCATAAAATTTACTTCGCCTACAGTTTCTTCCTTACAAGAGTCTCTCTCCAGGCCATTTTCAGCCATGAGGTCCTCGTCAGAAAAAGTTTCTATGTGATAAAGTTTTGCCTGTTTATGCCCTGTTCTTTCTTCATATGCGCCTCTTTTTTCAGCTGTCCTAGGATGGTTAATGTAATTTACCCGACGAGATTGTATTGTCCTATCAATATCCATTGGTTCGTGTTTTATGGCCGGATACCGTGGAGGTAACGCTGGCTTATTATAATTCGCATGTTAATTTACCCGAAAGTTAGAATTATTGTTATTATGCTCCCAATTTCTAGGCTGAGAATTTCTATGCAGCCATCCCGATCGCTTAGGGAATGATTTTGGAGGTCTTGAAGGCCCAGGACGATAAGTCGTTTCTGTGGAGATTGAATCATAAGCCTTCGTCTTCGAATAAATTATGTTTTTTCGCATGGTCAGATTTTGTAACTCCAAACAAGCGGAATACGCTTCAGGCAACGTTCCTGGCCGCTGTATTATAATCATACGGGAAATCTCCGGTTTTAATCCGCGTATGAATATGTCTAACGCTCTACTCCTGTATGTTCCTACTAAGGCTTTGATCGTTTCCTCACTGTGGGACTCTGTTTTTAATTTATTAATGATGAGTGAAAGTTGATGGTTGACTGTCGAATAAAACTCATCTACGCTTGAGGATCCCTGAGACAGCTGGTTGAGCTGATGTTCCAGAGTTTGAATATCCCGTTTATCAGCGTAGTGCAGGGAAAGTATTCTTTTTATTTCCGTCCAATCACTGTCAAACACATTGTAGGATACCAGGGCTGTGTCGGCAGCGCCCGTAACTTTTTGACGGACACTTTGTATAATTGCTCGATAAATGGGTTTGTCCCTAACTATTTCAAAGTCCTTCAGTATAGTTTCCACTGAATGAACCCAGGAAATATACTGAGTGGGATTGCCTTCAAAGGTTCTTAACTCTTTCACACTATCGGGGAAGCGACTTATATCTTTCAACTCTGATTCAGTCCGCGGTCGTTGAAGAGATCCTTCGTCGGTGACCAGTGGTGGTATCGCGTCCACCTGCCTATGTCTCCCAAAAATAATTTCTATATTTTCTCCAATTACTATTATATCGTCAATGTATACAAAACAGAGTTTTCCTATATACTCACGGAGGACATCATCTATCATCCTCTGAAATATTGCAGGCGCATTCTTAAGGCCAAAAGGCAATCTTAAGAATTCATATTTACCGTTTGCCGTTGAAAAAGCAGTCTTTGGGATGTCCCTTGATTTCATGGATAAATACTAAAATACTTTGATTTACCTAGACTAGCTAAAGTCGACGTAATGTCCGGAATTGGGTAGGTATCTGAAATTGTCACAGCATTTAGGCGTTTAAAGTCCACTACCATTCGGTATTGTTTTTCACCATTAGGTTTAGGTTTTTTGGGCACTACCCAAATAGGTGAATTGTAAGGACTCTTTGAAGGTCTTATAACTCCTTCCGAAAGTAATTCCTGTATCTGTCGTTCTACCTCTTCCCTCAAACAGACTGGGTAAGTATAACTTTTAGTATATATTGGTTCTTCTGTAGTTGTCCTTATTTCTGCTTGAACGTTTGTCGAGGCAAGTTCGCTACCATCAAGTGGTCCAAAAAGTGGTTTGTATTTATCAATGAGGCTTTCTATTCTTTTACTGACCTCTGGTGCATACTCTTCGCCTAATACATAGTTTGATTCATTTGTTACTTTTTCTTTTAATGGAATTTTAAAACAATTTTTCAAAACTAAAACATTCTCCTTTCTATCAACTAAAGCACCTATCTCTTTAAGGGTGTCGTCTCCTATTATACCATCAAAGGTTTTAAGCGTTGGCAAAACATAAAACTCAACGGGCTCACTTATCCCTAAAAATTTAAAAAATGGTCCAATTACTTTCCTATCTATATTAATATCTCCTCCCACTGATCGAACTTTTATTGGTTTTTCTAATGGTATGCTACCATGTGATAAGTGTGGGTTGCAAAAGTTCTTGTTAGAACCCGTGTCGATCAAAAAACATAAAGTACCGCCATTAACAGAAGGGTATTCTATATAGGGTAAGCTTGATGGCCTTCCCCCATAAAATTTACTTCGCCTACAGTTTCTTCCTTACAAGAGTCTCTCTCCAGGCCATTTTCAGCCATGAGGTCCTCGTCAGAAAAAGTTTCTATGTGATAAAGTTTTGCCTGTTTATGCCCTGTTCTTTCTTCATATGCGCCTCTTTTTTCAGCTGTCCTAGGATGGTTAATGTAATTTACCCGACGAGATTGTATTGTCCTATCAATATCCATTGGTTCGTGTTTTATGGCCGGATACCGTGGAGGTAACGCTGGCTTATTATAATTCGCATGTTAATTTACCCGAAAGTTAGAATTATTGTTATTATGCTCCCAATTTCTAGGCTGAGAATTTCTATGCAGCCATCCCGATCGCTTAGGGAATGATTTTGGAGGTCTTGAAGGCCCAGGACGATAAGTCGTTTCTGTGGAGATTGAATCATAAGCCTTCGTCTTCGAATAAATTATGTTTTTTCGCATGGTCAGATTTTGTAACTCCAAACAAGCGGAATACGCTTCAGGCAACGTTCCTGGCCGCTGTATTATAATCATACGGGAAAGCTCCGGTTTTAATCCGCGTATGAATATGTCTAACGCTCTACTCCTGTATGTTCCTACTAAGGCTTTGATCGTTTCCTCACTGTGGGACTCTGTTTTTAATTTATTAATGATGAGTGAAAGTTGATGGTTGACTGTCGAATAAAACTCATCTACGCTTGAGGATCCCTGAGACAGCTGGTTGAGCTGATGTTCCAGAGTTTGAATATCCCGTTTATCAGCGTAGTGCAGGGAAAGTATTCTTTTTATTTCCGTCCAATCACTATCAAACACATTGTAGGATACCAGGGCTGTGTCGGCAGCGCCCGTAACTTTTTGACGGACACTTTGTATAATTGCTCGATAAATGGGTTTGTCCCTAACTATTTCAAAGTCCTTCAGTATAGTTTCCACTGAATGAACCCAGGAAATATACTGAGTGGGATTGCCTTCAAAGGTTCTTAACTCTTTCACACTATCGGGGAAGCGACTTATATCTTTCAACTCTGATTCAGTCCGCGGTCGTTGAAGAGATCCTTCGTCGGTGACCAGTGGTGGTATCGCGTCCACCTGCCTATTTTCTAGACGCTCTCAAACTAGCTTCTATCGTCCCTATCCTGTTTTCTATCGACTTCATCTGTTCCATAAACCGATTTATGGCTCCAGTCATGGTCGTTACCGTGGCCCTAAGTTCCTCCATTTCTAATTGTTGACAAGGGGGAGAAATGAAAATATTCACGTACCTGTTATGTCCTTTATGAAGAAGGTCCTTCTTGTTTGCACTTCACTTTACTTTTTTTATAGAAAAAAAAATCTTCTTTATATTTATCCTTTCTTAATTTTCAATTTATTTCTGTATTTAACTTCTTCTCTTCTTTTTAAATAAAAAACTTCTTTATATCTCAATTTTATTATTTTTTAATTTTCAATTCTTTTTATGAAGAAGATCCTTTTTGTTTTCACTTCACTTTACTTTTTTTTTATAAAAAAAATCTTCTTAATATTTATTCTTTCTTAATTTTCCATTTATTTTTGTATTCAACTCTTTCTCTTTTTTATATATAAAAAACTTCTTTATTTCTCAATTTTATTATTTTTTGAATTTTCAATTCTTTTTTGGATTTTATTTTTCTTTAATTTTCAATTCTTTTTTTGAATTTTTATATTTTGGTGAGCCTTGGCTAGGCAGCGCGACGCGACCGTTTAAAACCCTTTTACTCCTCACGGAAGGACCGTATTTCTCCGGTTTGGAGATCCACTTTTATGATCGTGGATACCTACTGAGGTACGGTTTACTTCACTTCCGCCTCGGTAACCTACGGTTATATGTTTCGGTTGGATAACTATCAGGAATACCGGATTAGCGAAGGAGGAGTTAGATTTTGTGAATTAATTTATAACTCACAGGACCACTAAGCACTTAAGTCAGGGTCCCTGCTCGGGCGCCAGTTAAAGGATTTTACACGATCGCGAATAAAAAAATTAATTCCAAGGCGCTTCCAACTGCGCCTGATTAAATAAAACACGGATATTTAAGTATCATTAACTTTAATGATACTCAAAATAATTACTTACATAGAAGATATTAATATTTAATGAACTGTACTCGAAATAGCAAAAGCCAAGACTGCCGGTTGCCTTCCAACTTTGTTGGCTCAATGGTTCTATTGATTCCGTTCGACCAACACGCGCCAGTATGCAGGTGCTGATACTGCAGAAAGAATTTCTCATCGCTTGCCATATCGAAATTGGATCGGAAGCGCGTGTTGCAATCAAAATGAAATGAGCTTAATGCTAGGAACACAATTGGAGCGAACGACGAATTTTTTCGCGGCGTATGTTCGTCGTCAAAAATAAAAACCATATGTGTATATGGAAGTGCACACAATCACGGCGCCGGCGAAAATTTCGTCGGTCGCCGCGAACTCAATTAGCTTTATTTCTATTTCATACGCCGGCGAACGGCGACAAAACAGTACAAGGTGGCCATACTTGTACGAATTTTATGTGTTTTAGTAAATAAAGTTACTTTTTACTTAAAAATTTGTTATGGTCACTCTACTATCTGTTATTCGTATAAAAAAAACATAAATAATTTGTTTATTTATTTGTGCACTTGCGCCTGAGTGAAGATGGATATCAGTGAATTTATAATAGAAAAGATGGACATAACTGAAATTATAAAGAATTATGAGTTCTTGTATAATTTTCATTGTAGTCAACAAATGAGCAAAAAGTAAACAACTTCATCAGCTGTTTTATAATTTCGTCGGTATTGTGTTCCATACGACGAATTTTCGCGGCTCATTTTGTCGCCGCGTAGGGCGAAATTCGTCGTTCGCTCCAATTGTGTTCCTAGCATAAGTTGCAGAAGCGACAGTGTCGCCAATGTCGTTAACTTACATTATGACAATTATTTTAACAATTTTAATATACTTTACAATTCTCTGACTCATTGTAGTCAACAAATGAGAAAAAATTAAACAACTTCATCAGCTGTTTTATCAGTCAGTTGTTTTATAATTTCGTCGGTTTTGTGTTCCATACGACGAATTTAGGGTGAAATTCGTCGTTCGCTTCAATTGTGTTCCTAGCATAAAATTCGACGTACTCAGACGACGTTTTTCACCATACCATGGTAGAAAAATACAGGTAGACGATTGGAAACAATGATATGTCAAAAAAATTTAAATGTTTTTTTTTTTTTCAATTATAAGTAGATTTTTATATGGCTTCTTATACGACTTCATTCGGTGGTTATTATAATTCTCGTTTTTTTTTTTCAATTTTTTTACAAATTTAAATATTTTTTCATTCAACATTTTCAATTCCAGAATTGTTTGGACAGTTCATTGTCCCAACAGCTGTGTCGATGCGTCTACCTATATTCATATACCATCCACCATTTCATACACCATTCAATTTAAACCCATGCATTCATATGAGAGTTACCCAAATACGTCGACCACACAAAATTTCAAGGTTTAACATTTTCAACATTGACAATTGAACAATTTATTTTTTGTGTTGAAAATATAAAACAATAATATAAGAATTTAAATGTTTTAATTTGAAAATTTTTTAATTGTGGGAATCTTGTAAGGTATGAATTTTTGAAACATTAGTTGTGTTCCAGTACTTTTTTAGTAGTAAAACTAGCAGAAGAGAGAACACTTCAAAATGTCATTCTCAATTAGGTGTGCTCAAAAAATAAGGGAACGGAAAATTAGCAGAAATGCGATAAAATGTCAAAATTCCAAGAGTAAATAGTCGAAATCGGACTCGTGAAACCTTCCTGAAACGGACGCCAAAATTTAAAAAGAATTAGTATTGAAGACTATACGTTAAAATTAATAATCTATAATAATAATTAATAATCTTATTCATCATTCAGCCAGTCCTCTTCACTACTGGAATCATCCAAAAGTGCTCCATATTTTCTCTTTTTGTTTTTTTGCACTACAAATATTAGTTTTTCCTTTAGTTTTTAAGTTGTTCATTTCTTTATTTTTGTTATGACGCGGGAACATTGAAATGTATTAATACATTTTTCAACCTTGTTAGCCCTGCCAATTAAATGTCAAATTCACAATTTGCACATTTCTGCTCGGACAAATTCATGTAGCTAAAACAAGCAGAAATGTGCACCACTCAGCGCCATTTTTTCTCGAGAGAGCTGCAAGTTTTGCTAGTTTTTGCAGTACGGGAACGCGTTGTAGCAGAATTAGTACTAATTTGTAGGTTCTGGAACACAACTATTATTATTTGGTAGGTGTTAGGACATGGACCATACGTATTTAGGTAATACTAACGTAAAAACATTTTACAACAATGGGGAAGTTGTAGGCTACGTCGAATTTTAGGTAACGCAACTAATAGGTATTTTATGGAGTAAATCATGGTAGAAAAATACAGGTAGATGCATCAATGCTTGGGAGCATTGATATGTTAAAAAAATTAATTTGTTTTCAAATATCAGTAGATTTTTATATATATTATATTATATTTTTATATACTAGTTTTTCAACAATTTTTACAAATTTAAATAATTTTTCATTCAGCATTTTCAATTCCAAATTTGGTTTGACAGTTCAATGTCCCAGCAACTGTTTCGATGCGTCTACCTATATGCTTCTACCATGGTGTAATTATTTCAGGTAGAAGCAAACTCTAGCTGATTTGACTCTATACTAATACTTGTGTAATATATCCAGCTGAGTGTTACCAGACGCGTTCACAGGTTGCGTATAGTGGAGCGCATGATAGATATATCGGGAAGCTGCGATTTTTTAAAATAAGCAGTCACGGACAGCTCTGCGGATGCCAGGGGAGGAGTTTCGAATCCATTGAATGGGCGGGAGTTGACACTGTTAACTTACCGAGACACTGACCGACCTACAGCTGTCCTCCCTTATTGCAAAAAACCAGAATCCTGAGGCTCAGCCAGGAGAGCGTTCCATCTGGCTTTGGGAATGATTCACCTCTCTCAGATGAAGAGTTCGACGTACCCTCATAGCAGAAAGATGAATCAAACCATAAAGCTGCAGGGAATGCTCAAATTGGCGCCCAGGAGAGGTCAATTCAGGACGCAGAGAATCCATCGGCCTTTTACGATGCGGTCAACCCCCAGACGCAGGAAGCCGTCGCGGAAGGTGGCTTGGAGGGGAATTCACTCACCAACAACCCTAACAACCACGATGACTCCAGCTGAAAAGAGGGGAAAACAAGAAGGGGGTACAAACGGTCGGAGATAGAAAAAACCATATTCAGGGCGAACCTTAAAGCGATTCGGAAATTCGAAAAGAACCATCCGCTATTGCCAAATTGTTCCCTTGAGAAGCCGTTTGCCTCTCTCCTAACCGATCTTATCCAGAAGGCGAGTCCAGTTGGGGACAAACCTTCTCAAAATGGCAGTGTGGAAGTCAGTACTATTGTTGGAATAACAGCATCAGCTGTTGCACCATCAACAGAAGCCCAAGCTGCTTCCAACGATACAAACACAAAGAAGCGCAGGAGGCGAAGAGCGAATAGGATGGAACCCGAAGGAGCCGCGACCTGGGTGGAACCAAAGGAAACCAATCCCTCATCTCGTCCAACGATGAAGAGGGACCGTCAACGCAGGAACCACACACTGAGGCGAAGAAACCTTCAAAGAGAAACCCCTCTACTCCCGTTGTCAGCGAGAAGTTAGTGGGGGAAGATCCTGAGAGGCTACAGTTCGGCAGTGTTTATAAAGGAGTGAAGGTAAAAACTTCCTTGTAACCGCAGTAGCTGGCTTTTGCTAACTTTGGGAGGGAAGCGGGATAGCGGCTGTATCCCTGAATAAAATAACCTGCAGGAAGATGTTATCAGCATTCGGGGGACACGGCTCGTGAGCTTATAATACGGAGGGAGGAGGCCTGGTCATAAAGGTATTTTTCACGGAGCTGGAAAGCAAGGGCAATCTCGTAGTTGAATGGGATGCCAACGCCCACCACTTTCAATGGGGCAGTCAGGACACCAATACCTGAGATGAGTCCATTTTTGATTTTATTTTTAAACATAATCTCAAGATATGTAACAGGGCTTATTAGGCTACTTTTCAAATTAAAAATTAAAAATTATAAACATGAATGTATCGCTAATACTGAATTGAAAGATTTCCATCGAATGCTCCTTCTGAGATTACCGGAGGATAATATACCAAATCTCAGTAGAGGGACTTCATCAGAAACCTCAGAGGAATCCAAAAAAGGCTCGATGGGACAAATTCGCGGAGCATACTGAATAGAGAATGAGATCTGCAACCTCTTCCTCAATCTTGGATGACTCCGCAAATTCAATAACAAAGATTCTAATTGATTGATATGAGAAAACTTGTCCTCTTACATCCCCTGGCAAGAGATGCCAACCTGTTTGGTGGTCCAAGGACCTAGCTAAACTTTGGAAAGTAAGTATACGTTTATATAATAGGGCCAACAAGACCAAACTGAGTACGGACTAGGAGAATCTGTTTTCAACAAGTACAACAGCGAGATCAAGAAGGCCAAAAGATCATCGTGTGTGAGCTTTACTGAGTCTGTAGAGGATGTCAATGAAGCTTACAGATTTCGTAAAGTTCTTTCAAAGGACACTAAATCCATTAGATATATAAAAGGAAGCGATGGAATCAGGACTGACTTTGGTCTAGAGACTCTCAATCTGTTAGCCAGCAGCGCAGATGCGAGAATTGAACGATCGGCAGAGCGACATAATCAACCCTGTGTGGCAGAGGATGTGAGCTGATTGATAGGATTGTAAGCACCCCAAATTCCTATAGGCGATATACTCCTTCAAACCTTTCAAGTCACTGGGACTGGACGACATTATTTCCGCCTTGTTACAGAATGCATCGAGGGGAATAGTGCCAACACTGGATGTGATTTTTAAGGCAAGTCTGCGTCTCACTCACATTCCATCACTGTGGTGGGAAGTCACGTACTTCCAAAAGACTACATGCTTATCAGTCTTTCGTCCTCTGGAGAGACCATAGTAAAATTACGAAGGTAAAATCATTTCAAACATCTCTGCATTTTCTACAATTTACCTTGTTCAATTTCAATGCAAACGGAAAAGTTTCCCATCTCTGATTTGTATGGATACAATGGATTTGTATTTATAAATTGTGACAATGAGGTGTTGTCTAATGAACAATTTTGAAAATAAAATTGTAAATTGTAAATATTATTCCATGACTTTACTTTCTTAATTCTACCATGGGAGAGATCAGATCTCTACTACTGTTTATGTCGAGCAATGGGGGAAAAAGAAACAATAAGAAATAAAACAAACAAATGGGATTAATTTCTTTTCTTGCAAAATTTGCTGGTTTATTGAATAGCTTTGATGTGTTTTTTCAACAATAAGGTTACCTCTTTTCAATATGGTGTGTTGGCGACAGTGGCCGTGATGGGTATTGCTTCAAAGACTAAAGACAAGTGAATGCAGAGGTTCTAGGTGATCGCAGAAGATCCCATGTCTGTCTACTAATACAACTACTTCCAATGAGAGCATGTGTAACAAGGTGAGGTTACCGACAATAACAAATGCCCAGCGACGATCCGCTCACTACGGTCTCCGCCAGGGGAGTTGTAGAGGAGATGCCTGTGCGCCAATCAGCATCCGTGATTGATCGAGCAAGGGAAGTTGAGGGGCAAAGTATCTAACTTATACATTGCCGCCCACCTTGATATACATGTATGTGTATCAACTAAATAAAGCTCAAAGGAATTATGTTATATATTAATTCATTTGCAATAAGGTTTACAAGTTAGGACGTAAGTTCAGTTTATTTGTGAGCATTTTATTCAAATCATTTTAATTCATATAATTAGATATTTATACCGCGGCAATTACAAATTGACGGGCCGAAATTACCCAACCAAACGGGGTATATTTCGCAAACAACAAACTTAATTATGTAACACGACTAACTTGACGACTGGTCGCCTAACAATACCCTAAGCAGTTTGGACGTCTACAACGCGAACCTTACTCTCTTTACCAGGATTCGTCTACTAAATAAACAAACTCTTTCTTTAAACCTAATGGAAAACTGATGCGTCAATGCCTTACGTTTTCTATACTGATTGCATAAACTCAATGGCGATTCTTCAACAAGGGGTTCTGGCAGAGCAGGAAGGGGGGCACCTATAAGAAAGTTTGTGTTGAAGCGAATTTTTGCGTTGAAGCGAATTTTCATTCCATAAAAATGGACTCATAACATTCTGAGGCGAATCACCAATTTTCAGGCTGTGAGGAAATTCAGAACGTATGGGAAGTGGGACAACGTAACGACACTTCGAGTTTCTCGTAGTTGTGGACCGGAAATTGTCCTCGCAGAACTTGTCTGATGACGAAAGTAATTTGCGTTTGGGAACCTCCTGAAGTTCCCCAAATCGCAGAATATTTTTATTGAGGCTGTCTTCCTCACTAAAGCTCAAAGTAGTCGTAAAGACCTGCAAGGGTGAGGAGGTAATTGGACCCGAGAGGATCAAACCAAAGACGGTATTTTGCACCATTAGAGAACATAATATATTTTCTTGTACCCCAGACAACAATATTTGCGGATATAAGTCTGCACCCAACAACATATCTACCGAACGACAGTCATAAATGTTTGGGTCAGTCAACTGGAGATTTGGCAGAGAATGAACTAAAGCTGGGTCAACAGAAAAGGATGGAAGGTTACTAGAAATCTTGGGGAGAACAAAAGCATCGGTTTTCAATAAAATTGAATTACTTAAGCGATAACTTATACAAATTCGACAGTTTTTCCTAGTAGTAACGGAAGACGAACCATTTACACCAGAAATGGTTGCAAGAGTGGATCGAGACGATAACATTTTATCTATTTTAAAGGTTCTCAGTTATAAAACTAGCCTCAGACGCAGGGTCAATGAGGGCTCGAACAGGATAAGAATTTCTTTCGTGAACAATATTTACAATGGCGGTACCGAGAAGGACTCGAGAGTTATGCGATGTGTGAAACATTTGACGGTTTTCTACAGTCAGATTTGCACCAGTGGATGTAGAGGCAACATTATCTGAATTAGAATTGGAATGAGTGCTTGGGACTCGGACTGTAGGCGAAACAGTTAAAGAGGAGCTTATGCATGAGGGTATGATGTTTTTCATGACATACATAGCAACTATGTGCACTGGGACAGTTACTAACCGAATGACCTCTTGACAAACAATTGAAACACAAGCCATACTTTTTTACAACAGTAATTTTTTGATCGAAAGACATCTTTTTGAAACGATGACAAGAGTAGAGCGCATGATTTCCATTAGGGCATACAACACAACGATGTTTTGAATAAGATTTTACTGTATCAGGGGAAGTTTTCGCCAAATGTGCCTCAACGTTGCGTTAGTTTGGGGATTTTGATGAATCTATACCTTTTATGTCCCGCAAACAGGCAAGCGTCTGAATTCTCTCCGTGAGGAACAAATTGAGCTGAGACCATGACAATAAGGAAGACTTATCTGTGAGACTCTGTTCCCAGAGTGTCACCGTAAGTTTTGTCAGACGCTGAATACAAATAAAAACTAAAATAGGATCCCAATATTATAATTCTCGTTTTTTTTTTTTCAATTTTTTTACAAATTTAAATATTTTTTCATTCAACATTTTCAATTCCAGAATTGTTTGGACAGTTCATTGTCCCAGCAGCTGTGTCGATGCGTCTACCTATATTTATATACCATCCACCATTTCATACACCATTCAATTTAAACCCATGCATTCATATGAGAGTTACCCAAATACGTCGACCACACAAAATTTCAAAGTTTAACATTTTCAACATTGACAATTGAACAATTTATTTTTTGTGTTGAAAATATAAAACAATAATATAAAATTTAAATGTTTTAATTTGAAAATTTTTTAATTGTGGGAATTTTGTAAGGTATGAATTTTTTAAACATTAGTTGTGTTCCAGTACTTTTTTAGTAGTAAATCTAGCAGAAGAGAGAACAGTTCGAAATGTCATTCTCAATTAGGTGTGCTCAAAAAATAAGGGAACGGAAAATTAGCAGAAATGCGATAAAATGTCAAAATTTCAAGAGTAAATAGTCCAAATCGGACTCGTGAAACCTTACTGAAACGGACGCCAAAATTTAAAAAAAATTAGTATTGAAGACTATACGTTAAAATTAATAATCTATAATAATAATTAATAATCTGATTCATCATTCAGCCAGTCCTCTTCACTACTGGAATCGTCCAAAAGTGCTCCATATTTTCTCTTTTTGTTTTTTTGCACTACAAATATTAGTTTTTCCTTTAGTTTTTAAGTTGATAATTTCTTTATTTTTGTTATGACGCGGGAACATTGAAATGTATCAATACATTTTTCAATCTTGTTAGCCCTGCCAATTAAATGTCAAATTCACAATTTGCACATTTCTGCTCGGACAAATTCATGTAGCTAAAACAAGCAGAAATGTGCACCACTCAGCGCCATTTTTTCTCGAGAGAGCTGCAAGTTTTGCTAGTTTTTGCAGTACGGGAACGCGTTGTAGCAGAATTAGTACTAATTTGTAGGTTCTGGAACACAACTATTATTATTTGGTAGGTGTTAGGACATGGACCATACGTATTTAGGTAATACTAACGTAAAAACATTTTACAACAATGGGGAAGTTGTAGGCTACGTCGAATTTTAGGTAACGCAACTAATAGGTATTTTATGGAGTAAATCATGGTAGAAAAATACAGGTAGATGCATCAATGCTTGGGAGCATTGATATGTTAAAAAAAATTAATTTGTTTTCAAATATCAGTAGATTTTTATATGTTTTCTTTTACGACGTCATTCGGAGGATATTATAATACTAGTTTTTCAACAATTTTTACAAATTTAAATAATTTTTCATTCAGCATTTTCAATTCCAAATTTGGTTTGACAGTTCATTGTCCCAGCAACTGTTTCGATGCGTCTACCTATATTCTTCTACCATGGTGTAATTATTACAGGTAGAAGCAAACTCTAGCTGATTTGACTCTATACTAATACTTGTGTAATATATCCAGCTGAGTGTTACCAGACGCGTTCACAGGTTGCGTATAGTGGAGCGCATGATAGATATATCGGGTAGCTGCGATTTTTTAAAATAAGCAGTCGCGGACAGCTCTGCGGATGCCAGGGGAGGAGTTTCGAACTAAATACCCGAGTACACTAAATCCCTGGACTCGACGAGGCGAAGCTACTACGTAAACCGTACCCATTGGCGTTCCAAGGTTTGCAGTCAATACTACTATAATTGAACGGTTGCCTCCACAGTCAAAAACTTTAATGGAGAATAACGAACAACAACAACAAAACCAAACTCTGGCCCAACTTCAACTGCCTCATTGGAGCTATCGACCTAGTACACGGACATGAATCCATTACTGGGCGGGAGTTGACACTGTTAACTTACCGAGACACTGACCGACCTACAGCTGTCCTCCCTTATTGCAAAAAACCAGAATCCTGAGGCTCAGCCAGGAGAGCGTTCCATCTGGCTTTGGGAATGATTCACCTCTCTCAGATGAAGAGTTCGACGTACCCTCATCGCAGAAAGATGAAGCAAACCATAAAGCTGCAGGGAATGCTCAAATTGGCGCCCAGGAGAGGTCAATTGAGGACGCAGAGAATCCATCGGCCTTTTACGATGCGGTCAACCCCCAGACGCAGGAAGCCGTCGAGGAAGGTGGCTTGGAGGGGAATTCACTCACCAACAACCCTAACAACCACGATGACTCCAGCTGAAAAGAGGAGAAAACAAGAAGGGGGTACAAACGGTCGGAGATAGAAAAAACCATATTCAGGGCGAACCTTAAAGCGATTCGGAAATTCGAAAAGAACCATCCGCTATTGCCAAATTGTTCCCTTGAGAAGCCGTTTGCCTCTCTCCTAACCGATCTTATCCAGAAGGCGAGTCCAGTTGGGGACAAACCTTCTCAAAATGGCAGTGTGGAAGTCAGCACTATTGTTGGAATAACAGCATCAGCTGTTGCACCATCAACAGAAGCCCAAGCTGCTTCCAACGATACAAACACAAAGAAGCGCAGGAGGCGAAGAGCGAATAGGATGGAACCCGAAGGAGCCGCGACCTGGGTGGAACCAAAGGAAATCAATCCCTCATCTCGTCCAACGATGAAGAGGGACCGTCAACGCAGGAACCACACACTGAGGCGAAGAAACCTTCAAAGAGAAACCCCTCTACTCCCGTTGTCAGCGAGAAGTTAGTGGGGGAAGATCCTGAGAGGCTACAGTTCGGCAGTGTTTATAAAGGAGTGAAGGTAAAAACTTCCTTGTAACCGCAGTAGCTGGCTTTTGCTAACTTTGGGAGGGAAGCGGGATAGCGGCTGTATCCCTGAATAAAATAACCTGCAGGAAGATGTTATCAGCATTCGGGGGACACGACTCGTGAGCTTATAATACGGAGGGAGGAGGCCTGGTCATAAAGGTATTTTTCACGGAGCTGGAAAGCAAGGGCAATCTCGTAGTTGAATGGGATGCCAACGCCCACCACTTTCAATGGGGCAGTCAGGACACCAATACCTGAGATGAGTCCATTTTTGATTTTATTTTTAAACATAATCTCAAGATATGTAACAGGGCTTATTAGGCTACTTTTCAAATTAAAAATGGGGAGGAGGTCATTGATCTCACCCTTATAAACATGAATGTATCGCTAATACTGAATTGAAAGATTTCCATCGAATGCTCCTTCTGAGATTACCGGAGGATAATATACCAAATCTCAGTAGAGGGACTTCATCAGAAACCTCAGAGGAATCCAAAAAAGGCTCGATGGGACAAATTCGCGGAGCATACTGAATAGAGAATGATATCTGCAACCTCTTCCTCAATCTTGGATGACTCCGCAAATTCAATAACAAAGATTCTAATTGATTGATATGAGAAAACTTGTCCTCTTACATCCCCTGGCAAGAGATGCCAACCTGTTTGGTGGTCCAAGAACCTAGCTAAACTTTGGAAGGTAAGTATACGTTTATATAATAGGGCCAACAAGACCAAACTGAGTACGGACTAGGAGAATCTGTTTTCAACAAGTACAACAGCGAGATCAAGAAGGCCAAAAGATCATCGTATGTGAGCTTTACTTAGTCTGTAGAGGATGTCAATGAAGCTTACAGATTTCGTAAAGTTCTTTCAAAGGACACTAAATCCATTCAAAGGACACTAGAGACTCTCAATCTGTTAGCCAGCAGCGCAGATGCGAGAATTGAACGATCGGCAGAGCGACATAATCAACCCTGTGTGGCAGAGGATGTGAGCTGATTGATAGGATTGTAAGCACCCCAAATTCCTGTAGGCGATATACTCCTTCAAACCTTTCAAGTCACTGGGACTGGACGACATTATTTCCGCCTTGTTACAGAATGCATCGAGGGTAATAGTGCCAACACTGGATGTGATTTTTAAGGCAAGTCTGCGTCTCACTCACATTCCATCACTGTGGAGGGAAGTTAGAGCAATTTATATTCCCAAGGCGGGAAACCGAGTCACGTACTTCCAAAAGACTACATGCTTATCAGTCTTTCGTCCTCTGAAGAGACCATAGTAAAATTACGAAGGTAAAATCATTTCAAACATCTCTGCATTTTCTACAATTTACCTTGTTCAATTTCAATGCAAACGGAAAAGGTTCCCATCTCTGATTTGTATGGATACAATGGATTTGTATTTATAAATTGTGACAATGAGGTGTTGTCTAATGAACAATTTTGAAAATAAAATTGTAAATTGTAAATATTATTCCATGACATTACTTTCTTAATTCTACCATGAGAGAGATCAGATCTCTACTACTGTTTATGTCGAGCAATGGGGGAAAAAGAAACAATAAGAAATAAAACAAACAAATGGGATTAATTTCTTTTCTTACAAAATTTGCTGGTTTATTGAATAGCTTTGATGTGTTTTTTCAACAATAAGGTTACCTCTTTTCAATATGGTGTGTTGGCGACAGTGGCCGTGATGGGTATTGCTTCAAAGACTAAAGACAAGTGAACGAAGAGGTTCTAGGTGATCGCAGAAGATCCCATGTCTGTCTACTAATACAACTACTTCCAATGAGAGCATGTGTAACAAGGTGAGGTTACCGACAATAACAAATGCCCAGCGACGATCCGCTCACTACGGTCTCCGCCAGGGGAGTTGTAGAGGAGATGCCTGTGCGCCAATCAGCATCCGTGATTGATCGAGCAAGGGAAGTTGAGGGGCAAAGTATCTAACTTATACATTGCCGCCCACCTTGATATACATGTATGTGTATCAACTAAATAAAGCTCAAAGGAATTATGTTATATATTAATTCATTTGCAATAAGGTTTACAAGTTATAGGTTAGGACGTAAGTTCAGTTTATTTGTGAGCATTTTATTCAAATCATTTTAATTCATATAATTAGATATTTATACCGCGGCTATTACAAATTGACGGGCCGAAATTACCCAACCAAACGGGGTATATTTCGCAAACAACAGACTTAATTATGTAACACGACTAACTTGACGACTGGTCGCCTAACAATACCCTAAGCAGTTTGGACGTCTACAACGCGAACCTTACTCTCTTTACCAGGATTCGTCTACTAAATAAACAAACTCTTTCTTTAAACCTAATGGAAAACTGATGCGTCAATGCCTTACGTTTTCTATACTGATTGCATAAACTCAATGGCGATTCTTCAACAAGGGGTTCTGGCAGAGCAGGAAGGGGGGCACCTATAAGAAAGTTTGTGTTGAAGCGAATTTTTGCGTTGAAGCGAATTTTCATTCCATAAAAATGGACTCATAACATTCTGAGGCGAATCACCAATTTTCAGGCTGTGAGGAAATTCAGAACGTATGGGAAGTGGGACAACGTAACGACACTTCGAGTTTCTCGTAGTTGTGGACCGGAAATTGTCCTCGCAGAACTTGTCTGATGACGAAAGTAATTTGCGTTTGAGAACCTCCTGAAGTTCCCCAAATCGCAGGATATTTTTATTGAGGCTGTCTTCCTCACTAAAGCTCAAAGTAGTCGTAAAGACCTGCAAGGGTGAGGAGGTAATTGGACCCGAGAGGATCCAACCAAAGACGGTATTTTGCACCATTAGAGAACATAATATATTTTCTTGTACCCCAGACAACAATATTTGCGGATATAAGTCTGCACCCAACAACATATCTACCGAACGACAGTCATAAATGTTTGGGTCAGTCAACTGGAGATTTGGCAGAGAATGAACTAAAGCTGGGTCAACAGAAAAGGATGGAAGGTTACTAGAAATCTTGGGGAGAACAAAAGCATCGGTTTTCAATAAAATTGAAGCACTTAAGCGATAACTTATACAAATTCGACAGTTTTTCCAAGTAGTAACGGAAGACGAACCATTTACACCAGAAATGGTTGCAAGAGTGGATCGAGACGATAACATTTTATCTATTTTAAAGGTTCTCAGTTATAAAACTAGCCTCAGACGCAGGGTCAATGAGGGCTCGAACAGGATAAGAATTTCTTTCGTGAACAATATTTACAATGGCGGTACCGAGAAGGACTCGAGAGTTATGCGATGTGTGAAACATTTGACGGTTTTCTACAGTCAGATTTGCACCAGTGGATGTAGAGGCAACATTATCTGAATTAGAATTGGAATGAGTGCTTGGGACTCGGACTGTAGGCGAAACAGTTAAAGAGGAGCTATTTGTAGGTACCGATCGATTAGGTTTATGCATGAGGGTATGATGTTTTTCATGACATACATAGCAACTATGTGCACTGGGACAGTTACTAACCGAATGACCTCTTGACAAACAATTGAAACACAAGCCATACTTTTTTACAACAGTAATTTTTTGATCGAAAGACATCTTTTTGAAACGATGACAAGAGTAGAGCGCATGATTTCCATTAGGGCATACAACACAACGATGTTTTGAATAAGATTTTACTGTATCAGGGGAAGTTTTCGCCAAATGTGCCTCAACGTTGCGTTAGTTTGGGGATTTTGATGAATCTATACCTTTTATGTCCCGCAAACAGGCAAGCGTCTGAATTCTCTCCGTGAGGAACGAATTGAGCTGAGACCATGACGATAAGGAAGACTTATCTGTGAGACTCTGTTCCCAGAGTGTCACCGTAAGTTTTGTCAGACGCTGAATACAAATAAAAACTAAAATAGGATCCCAATATTATAATTCTCGTTTTTTTTTTTTTCAATTTTTTTACAAATTTAAATATTTTTTCATTCAACATTTTCAATTCCAGAATTGTTTGGACAGTTCATTGTCCCAGCAGCTGTGTCGATGCGTCTACCTATATTTATATACCATCCACCATTTCATACACCATTCAATTTAAACCCATGCATTCATATGAGAGTTACCCAAATACGTCGACCACACAAAATTTCAAAGTTTAACATTTTCAACATTGACAATTGAACAATTTATTTTTTGTGTTGAAAATATAAAACAATAATATAAAAATTTAAATGTTTTAATTTGAAAATTTTTTAATTGTGGGAATTTTGTAAGGTATGAATTTTTTAAACATTAGTTGTGTTCCAGTACTTTTTTAGTAGTAAATCTAGCAGAAGAGAGAACAGTTCGAAATGTCATTCTCAATTAGGTGTGCTCAAAAAATAAGGGAACGGAAAATTAGCAGAAATGCGATAAAATGTCAAAATTTCAAGAGTAAATAGTCCAAATCGGACTCGTGAAACCTTACTGAAACGGACGCCAAAATTTAAAAAAAATTAGTATTGAAGACTATACGTTAAAATTAATAATCTATAATAATAATTAATAATCTGATTCATCATTCAGCCAGTCCTCTTCACTACTGGAATCGTCCAAAAGTGCTCCATATTTTCTCTTTTTGTTTTTTTGCACTACAAATATTAGTTTTTCCTTTAGTTTTTAAGTTGATAATTTCTTTATTTTTGTTATGACGCGGGAACATTGAAATGTATCAATACATTTTTCAATCTTGTTAGCCCTGCCAATTAAATGTCAAATTCACAATTTGCACATTTCTGCTCGGACAAATTCATGTAGCTAAAACAAGCAGAAATGTGCACCACTCAGCGCCATTTTTTCTCGAGAGAGCTGCAAGTTTTGCTAGTTTTTGCAGTACGGGAACGCGTTGTAGCAGAATTAGTACTAATTTGTAGGTTCTGGAACACAACTATTATTATTTGGTAGGTGTTAGGACATGGACCATACGTATTTAGGTAATACTAACGTAAAAACATTTTACAACAATGGGGAAGTTGTAGGCTACGTCGAATTTTAGGTAACGCAACTAATAGGTATTTTATGGAGTAAATCATGGTAGAAAAATACAGGTAGATGCATCAATGCTTGGGAGCATTGATATGTTAAAAAAATTAATTTGTTTTCAAATATCAGTAGATTTTTATATGTTTTCTTTTACGACGTCATTCGGAGGATATTATAATACTAGTTTTTCAACAATTTTTACAAATTTAAATAATTTTTCATTCAGCATTTTCAATTCCAAATTTGGTTTGACAGTTCATTGTCCCAGCAACTGTTTCGATGCGTCTACCTATATTCTTCTACCATGGTGTAATTATTACAGGTAGAAGCAAACTCTAGCTGATTTGACTCTATACTAATACTTGTGTAATATATCCAGCTGAGTGTTACCAGACGCGTTCACAGGTTGCGTATAGTGGAGCGCATGATAGATATATCGGGTAGCTGCGATTTTTTAAAATAAGCAGTCGCGGACAGCTCTGCGGATGCCAGGGGAGGAGTTTCGAACTAAATACCCGAGTACACTAAATCCCTGGACTCGACGAGGCGAAGCTACTACGTAAACCGTACCCATTGGCGTTCCAAGGTTTGCAGTCAATACTACTATAATTGAACGGTTGCCTCCACAGTCAAAAACTTTAATGGAGAATAACGAACAACAACAACAAAACCAAACTCTGGCCCAACTTCAACTGCCTCATTGGAGCTATCGACCTAGTACACGGACATGAATCCATTACTGGGCGGGAGTTGACACTGTTAACTTACCGAGACACTGACCGACCTACAGCTGTCCTCCCTTATTGCAAAAAACCAGAATCCTGAGGCTCAGCCAGGAGAGCGTTCCATCTGGCTTTGGGAATGATTCACCTCTCTCAGATGAAGAGTTCGACGTACCCTCATCGCAGAAAGATGAAGCAAACCATAAAGCTGCAGGGAATGCTCAAATTGGCGCCCAGGAGAGGTCAATTGAGGACGCAGAGAATCCATCGGCCTTTTACGATGCGGTCAACCCCCAGACGCAGGAAGCCGTCGAGGAAGGTGGCTTGGAGGGGAATTCACTCACCAACAACCCTAACAACCACGATGACTCCAGCTGAAAAGAGGAGAAAACAAGAAGGGGGTACAAACGGTCGGAGATAGAAAAAACCATATTCAGGGCGAACCTTAAAGCGATTCGGAAATTCGAAAAGAACCATCCGCTATTGCCAAATTGTTCCCTTGAGAAGCCGTTTGCCTCTCTCCTAACCGATCTTATCCAGAAGGCGAGTCCAGTTGGGGACAAACCTTCTCAAAATGGCAGTGTGGAAGTCAGCACTATTGTTGGAATAACAGCATCAGCTGTTGCACCATCAACAGAAGCCCAAGCTGCTTCCAACGATACAAACACAAAGAAGCGCAGGAGGCGAAGAGCGAATAGGATGGAACCCGAAGGAGCCGCGACCTGGGTGGAACCAAAGGAAATCAATCCCTCATCTCGTCCAACGATGAAGAGGGACCGTCAACGCAGGAACCACACACTGAGGCGAAGAAACCTTCAAAGAGAAACCCCTCTACTCCCGTTGTCAGCGAGAAGTTAGTGGGGGAAGATCCTGAGAGGCTACAGTTCGGCAGTGTTTATAAAGGAGTGAAGGTAAAAACTTCCTTGTAACCGCAGTAGCTGGCTTTTGCTAACTTTGGGAGGGAAGCGGGATAGCGGCTGTATCCCTGAATAAAATAACCTGCAGGAAGATGTTATCAGCATTCGGGGGACACGACTCGTGAGCTTATAATACGGAGGGAGGAGGCCTGGTCATAAAGGTATTTTTCACGGAGCTGGAAAGCAAGGGCAATCTCGTAGTTGAATGGGATGCCAACGCCCACCACTTTCAATGGGGCAGTCAGGACACCAATACCTGAGATGAGTCCATTTTTGATTTTATTTTTAAACATAATCTCAAGATATGTAACAGGGCTTATTAGGCTACTTTTCAAATTAAAAATGGGGAGGAGGTCATTGATCTCACCCTTATAAACATGAATGTATCGCTAATACTGAATTGAAAGATTTCCATCGAATGCTCCTTCTGAGATTACCGGAGGATAATATACCAAATCTCAGTAGAGGGACTTCATCAGAAACCTCAGAGGAATCCAAAAAAGGCTCGATGGGACAAATTCGCGGAGCATACTGAATAGAGAATGATATCTGCAACCTCTTCCTCAATCTTGGATGACTCCGCAAATTCAATAACAAAGATTCTAATTGATTGATATGAGAAAACTTGTCCTCTTACATCCCCTGGCAAGAGATGCCAACCTGTTTGGTGGTCCAAGAACCTAGCTAAACTTTGGAAGGTAAGTATACGTTTATATAATAGGGCCAACAAGACCAAACTGAGTACGGACTAGGAGAATCTGTTTTCAACAAGTACAACAGCGAGATCAAGAAGGCCAAAAGATCATCGTATGTGAGCTTTACTTAGTCTGTAGAGGATGTCAATGAAGCTTACAGATTTCGTAAAGTTCTTTCAAAGGACACTAAATCCATTCAAAGGACACTAGAGACTCTCAATCTGTTAGCCAGCAGCGCAGATGCGAGAATTGAACGATCGGCAGAGCGACATAATCAACCCTGTGTGGCAGAGGATGTGAGCTGATTGATAGGATTGTAAGCACCCCAAATTCCTGTAGGCGATATACTCCTTCAAACCTTTCAAGTCACTGGGACTGGACGACATTATTTCCGCCTTGTTACAGAATGCATCGAGGGTAATAGTGCCAACACTGGATGTGATTTTAAAGGCAAGTCTGCGTCTCACTCACATTCCATCACTGTGGAGGGAAGTTAGAGCAATTTATATTCCCAAGGCGGGAAACCGAGTCACGTACTTCCAAAAGACTACATGCTTATCAGTCTTTCGTCCTCTGAAGAGACCATAGTAAAATTACGAAGGTAAAATCATTTCAAACATCTCTGCATTTTCTACAATTTACCTTGTTCAATTTCAATGCAAACGGAAAAGGTTCCCATCTCTGATTTGTATGGATACAATGGATTTGTATTTATAAATTGTGACAATGAGGTGTTGTCTAATGAACAATTTTGAAAATAAAATTGTAAATTGTAAATATTATTCCATGACATTACTTTCTTAATTCTACCATGAGAGAGATCAGATCTCTACTACTGTTTATGTCGAGCAATGGGGGAAAAAGAAACAATAAGAAATAAAACAAACAAATGGGATTAATTTCTTTTCTTACAAAATTTGCTGGTTTATTGAATAGCTTTGATGTGTTTTTTCAACAATAAGGTTACCTCTTTTCAATATGGTGTGTTGGCGACAGTGGCCGTGATGGGTATTGCTTCAAAGACTAAAGACAAGTGAACGAAGAGGTTCTAGGTGATCGCAGAAGATCCCATGTCTGTCTACTAATACAACTACTTCCAATGAGAGCATGTGTAACAAGGTGAGGTTACCGACAATAACAAATGCCCAGCGACGATCCGCTCACTACGGTCTCCGCCAGGGGAGTTGTAGAGGAGATGCCTGTGCGCCAATCAGCATCCGTGATTGATCGAGCAAGGGAAGTTGAGGGGCAAAGTATCTAACTTATACATTGCCGCCCACCTTGATATACATGTATGTGTATCAACTAAATAAAGCTCAAAGGAATTATGTTATATATTAATTCATTTGCAATAAGGTTTACAAGTTATAGGTTAGGACGTAAGTTCAGTTTATTTGTGAGCATTTTATTCAAATCATTTTAATTCATATAATTAGATATTTATGCCGCGGCTATTACAAATTGACGGGCCGAAATTACCCAACCAAACGGGGTATATTTCGCAAACAACAGACTTAATTATGTAACACGACTAACTTGACGACTGGTCGCCTAACAATACCCTAAGCAGTTTGGACGTCTACAACGCGAACCTTACTCTCTTTACCAGGATTCGTCTACTAAATAAACAAACTCTTTCTTTAAACCTAATGGAAAACTGATGCGTCAATGCCTTACGTTTTCTATACTGATTGCATAAACTCAATGGCGATTCTTCAACAAGGGGTTCTGGCAGAGCAGGAAGGGGGCACCTATAAGAAAGTTTGCGTTGAAGCGAATTTTTGCGTTGAAGCGAATTTTCATTCCATAAAAATGGACTCATAACATTCTGAGGCGAATCACCAATTTTCAGGCTGTGAGGAAATTCAGAACGTATGGGAAGTGGGACAACGTAACGACACTTCGAGTTTCTCGTAGTTGTGGACCGGAAATTGTCCTCGCAGAACTTGTCTGATGACGAAAGTCATTTGCGTTTGGGAACCTCCTGAAGTTCCCCAAATTGCAGAATGGTTTTATTGAGGCTGTCTTCTTCACTAAAGCTCAAAGTAGTCGTAAAGACCTGCAAGGGTGAGGAGGTAATTGGACCCGAGAGGATCCAACCAAAGACGGTATTTTGCGCCATTAGAGAACATAATATATTTTCTTGTACCCCAGACAACAATATTTGCGGATATAAGTCTGCACCCAACAACATATCTACCGAACGACAGTCATAAATGTTTGGGTCAGTCAACTGGAGATTTGGCAGAGAATGAACTAAAGCTGGGTCAACAGAAAAGGATGGAAGGTTACTAGAAATCTTGGGGAAAACAAAAGCATCGGTTTTCAATAAAATTGAAGCACTTAAGCGATAACTTATACAAATTCGACAGTTTTTCCTAGTAGTAACGGAAGACGAACCATTTACACCAGAAATGGTTGCAAGAGTGGATCGAGACGATAACATTTTATCTATTTTAAAGGTTCTCAGTTATAAAACTAGCCTCAGACGCAGGGTCAATGAGGGCTCGAACAGGATAAGAATTTCTTTCGTGAACAATATTTACAATGGCGGTACCGAGAAGGACTCGAGAGTTATGCGATGTGTGAAACATTTGACGGTTTTCTACAGTCAGATTTGCACCAGTGGATGTAGAGGCAACATTATCTGAATTAGAATTGGAATGAGTGCTTGGGACTCGGACTGTAGGCGAAACAGTTAAAGAGGAGCTATTTGTAGGTACCGATCGATTAGGTTTATGCATGAGGGTATGATGTTTTTCATGACATACATAGCAACTATGTGCACTGGGACAGTTACTAACCGAATGACCTCTTGACAAACAATTGAAACACAAGCCATACTTTTTTACAACAGTAATTTTTTGATCGAAAGACATCTTTTTGAAACGATGACAAGAGTAGAGCGCATGATTTCCATTAGGGCATACAACACAACGATGTTTTGAATAAGATTTTACTGTATCAGGGGAAGTTTTCGCCAAATGTGCCTCAACGTTGCGTTAGTTTGGGGATTTTGATGAATCTATACCTTTTATGTCCCGCAAACAGGGAAGCGTCTGAATTCTCTCCGTGAGGAACGAATTGAGCTGAGCCAATGACGATAAGGAAGACTTATCTGTGAGACTCTGTTCCCAGAGTGTCAACGTAAGTTTTGTCAGACGCTGAATACAAATAAAAACTAAAATAGGATCCCAATGATCCGTGACAATGTCATAGACTGACATAGCAGATAAACAACCGTTTATGCCTCTCTGTAAAGATTTAAGACCTGAACTCGTTTCATGAGCTAACGATGGAAGATCGAACAGAATTTTTAAATGACTATTGACTAGAATTCTTTCGTTGTCATAAGCATCCCTAAGAGCTTTCCAAGCCAGAACAAAACTTTTATGCGTGAGTGGAAACTTCGACACAATTTCCCTAGCCTCACCTTGTGTTTTTTTAATCAAATGACACAACATCTCAATATCAGTTAGTCGGGAATTATTAATGAACATTGCAGAAAATAAATCCTGGAACGTGGGCCACGACAAAAAATCTCCGTGGAAATCATCTATATCGCACGGCGGTAAATTAAGATTATGCATGGTGTCGGAACCACAAGGCGGTAAACTCCAATTTGAAACTGAGATATCAGAAGTACTCTGAATATCTGGATAAGCCATATTGGATTAAGGCGGCAAACTGTTATTCAGTATATTGTTTGGATTGGTAGTACCTGACTGTGAAGTATTCGACCTATTGCATGACCGCGCCACAGAAACCTGACTTTGGACATTCTGGGGGGTACTAACACGAATTTCAGATGGTGTGGAAGGAGGTGTTTTCGCAGACCTTAGTTTCTGCAACATTTCAGTTATTTCCGACAAACATTCAACGTAGTTTTCTCTAGTGGACTGATATTTTTCATCAGCAGAAGCAATTCCGTCTGAGGTAGTACCCTCAACGGTTATCAAATAATCAAGATACCTTTCATATTTATCTTTGACCTTATACCACAAGTCCTGAAGTTCGGTATTTCGAATTTCTAAATTGAAAACCGTGTGAGTTTCTGCTTTAATCTATTTAAAAGCAGCAAATTTTACTACATTATTGGAGGCCCGAATAAATTGAGTTAGTGGAGTTGCAGACATGGTTTCGGAGCTCGATTTCAAGAAATACTATGAAAATATTCAAATAGAGTGAAGCAAATGACGCAAAGTCTTATTAAAAGCATCCAAATAACTGTAAAAGCGAAGAAAGTTTCAAAGTAAAAGGCGAAATATTTGAAAAATCCCAAAGGAAAACTAATTTGGCGGAGAAAAGATTGAAAAACTTCCCAAAATTGACCAAAGAAATAGCAAAAAGGAACAAAAAGGTTATTTAGAACGAAATGTATTACGAAAATGCAGATAAAAATGAATATAAATATCTAAATAATGATTAAAATATATTTAAATTGGCGATATTTATCAAAAATACTGAAAAAGTTCGAAAAATAAGAAAAAATTATAAATTGTCGGTTTGTGCCGAGTGTAGGGTGCACGTATTTCCAACTGACAAATATTGATATGTACACACCAACGAATAATTTCTTTAAAATAAGCAAAACATTTTTACGATATGTTACGAAAATATTGTATTTTTGTCGCAAAGGAGCACAATGATATGTACATATAATATGCCGAATGTAGGGTGACAAAAAATTAAAAAAAAGTCCAAAAACACTTTATTATTAAATATTATCAAAAAAAAAAATAAAATTATTTTTTTTAAAAATTTTATTTTTTAAAATTCAGAATTTTTTTTCACTTGAACCCACTGTGTATTGGTGAATATAGAATACCACACAAAGAAGAAGAATAAAACACAAGCAGTGTTTGATGGTCGAACGGGGACGGGGGTGGGTTAACTACCACACTATGAGCTAACCGACGACAATAATCGCAACGGATATCGCACAAAAGAAAATAAAACACAAGTAGCGTCAGCAGAGCGCTCAGTGTGTGTGGGTAAGCAACTGCCTCGCTACGAACTAACCAACGACGACGAACCAACAGTGAGAGTTGGAGAAATAAATAAGTTGTATAGTTGTTATAGTTGTTGGTTAGTAGACTGACGCTAGAAAAAGGCGCTTGGAAGGGTATTATTGTTATTGGAATATTACAAACAGACCAACGAAAATTAACAAACAGTGTGTGTTGGGGCGAGGTACGGGGGGATTTAGCAAGTGTTGGTATGTTTGTATGTTAATTAGAAAGAACGGCACTTGCAATGTGGTGATTTTATTCTCGTTAAGAGTAATACCGAATTGGTGAGATGTAAAAGAGATCACTCGACAATGCAGATATGTGTGGAGAATATTGCAATAACCGAAAACAAAATTATGCACACTACAGCGGCAGGTTATTTTATAAACAGAAATATATTTCCTTTTGAAAAATTCGAATTATTGAACACAAATTAACCGGGAAATTCGATTATTTCGCAATAAAATGGAAAATAATGCGAATAAATCTCGATTTAAAGAATTCTTTAATACATTTTTCAGCAAATAAAATTGTTGTGGACTGTAAATTTAAAGATACCGCGACTAAGGGTAAAACAAAGGCGACCAGTACCGCGAAGCAAACAAAAACTTACACTTTTTCACTTGTTTTTCAAAAAATAAAGCAATCTAAGCTCACAAAACAAAATTCACTGAACTTACGTACCTTTTTTGATGTTGATGATGATGAATAGGATGATGTTGATGCGGTGGTGCGATTAATGAGGGGGAATGTATGTTTTGGTGTTGATTCCTTTGCAAAAAGAGAACAAAAAACAGCAAATAATAGCCAGGCAAACTTCTCAACTTAGCAAATCCGGCTCGAAGGACCAAAATGTTTATGTAGAGCAATGGGGGAAAAGAAACAATAAGAAATAAAACAAACTAATAGGATTAATTTCTCTTCTTGCTAAATTTGCTGGTTTATTGAATTGCTTTGATGTGTTTTTTCAACAATAAGGTTACCTCTTTTCAATATGGTGTGTTGGCGACAGTGGCCGTGATGGGTATTGCTTCAAAGACTAAAGACAAGTGAACGCAGAGGTTCTAGGTGATCACAGAGGATCCCATGTCTGTCTACTAATACAACTACTTCCAATGAGAGCATGTGTAACAAGGTGAGGTTACCGACAACAACCAATGCCCTGCGACGATCCGCTCACTACGGTCTCCGCCAGGGAAGTTGTAGAGGAGATGCCTGTGCGCCAATCAGCATTCGTGATTGATCGAGCAAGGGAAGTTGAGGGGCAAAGTATCTAACTTATACAACTACCATTGACTTCATTAAGCGATGCTCAACATGCTTATATGAAAGGAAAATCTGTTAAAACAGTGCAGCATGACATCGTGCTTCACTTTGGCAGCCTTTGCCGACATAGAAGTAGCCTTCAACAATGTCACACTTGAGGCAATTTATGATTTCCTTACAAAACTTAGTTTACCACCAATCTTAATTGAATCGGTTGATGTTATGCTTAGTAGCAGAATCATCATATTATGCATCGGGGAGTGCTCCGTCAGAAAATCGGTTACTTGGGGCACCCCGCATGGAGGGGTTCTATCACCATTGCTCTGGCAATGGTAGCTTTTGGTGATAAACGGCCTGCACCAGACGGAACAAAAGCAGTCGCTTGTCGCGATGTAGTTCTGCTGATTGCGGGTACACTCTTGTAAACTCTTTCTCTCTCTCTCTCTCTCTCTCTCTCTCTCTCTCTCTATATATATATATATATATATATATATATATATATATATATATATATATATATATATATATATAAGTTAAGTATTTTGGGTATTTGTATGGTGTTGTTACACCTTCTTTATTCCAGTTCTCTTATCAAACTAACTTATTAAGATACTTAAAGCTATGAATAAACTTATAATTATTGTTTTCTACTGCTGACTCTGCGCCTTTTTGTGGTGTATTATATTGCAATACGTTGAATAAATGCTCGTATGTTTGGTGTTGGCTAAGCAATGATGATGAATATAATTGCTGACACTGTGCCTCGTGTGGAGTGCTGCATTGCAATATGTTGGACGAACAATTATTATAGTTCGCCTTCGTTTGACCAAAGTATTAGGGTGGGACAATGGAGATTGTGTTAACTCCTCCCCTACTTAACTAAGGGCCGTCCTCGGGTCTTTTGTAGTTATCAATGACAGCTTCAATAACATCGCGTTTTAGTGTTCGTCTTCGACACAATTTGAATGAAATATAAAGACTGATAATAAAGCTTATAAGTCCAGAGACCGCCCACCGCCCACCGGCCCACCGGTTATTGTCCTGTTCTTCACGACATCGATGTGTTGTAAGTTTTCAAAATTTAATCTTTGAAGATACGGCAGGCTCAATATCTCTTGATGACTTGTGATATTAACTATAGTAGATAAAGCCGACGACGGCACCATCTTCAGTACCATCTTCTGGTTTTTGTATATGGAGTCATTAATACTGATTTCATCTTCAAACGTAATTAAATATGTAGCGGTAATTATTGTTACGGTTCCTTCTGGGTTTTTTATAGTGGCTCTGTTGTCGTTTATTATCATGACGCCATCATCGACAATCTCCAATGGTTCAAGATGACTTGGTCTTGTGCTGCAGTGTGCTATAGTACCCGAATGAAGCTGTTGAGCACAAGTTGGTTGAGAATATTCTTGACAAAATGATGAAGTTAGCGTTGAGGTACAGTTTCCTATTGCAATTATACGATTTCCACAATTAGCGACGCTGTTGGTTGGACGGGGTGCATAATTATTTTCTTACATACTGATTTGGGCTTGGGATATTTAATAAGAAAATGCAAAATTTCATTATACAGTTGGCTCTTAATTAGTGATACTTCTAGCAAGTCTGTTACAGTTGTATTTGTTGAACTTATTTGTAATAATTCATTTGCATCATCGGAATCTAATAGCGTAGGATTAATTACATCTGCTTTTACAAGAGTGATTGATAGCATTAATGTTTCGATTTCCGCAATTGTAATTCTGTTTCGAGCAAGTAGTATTTCGTATAAATACCCTGTATGAATTTGTTCAGGTTTTGCGTTTCCAATAATTTTGTTGACAATATCTGTTAACTTATTTATCTGATCCTGTGTTTTAGAGTTGATTGAAACCTGTTTGTTAATTGAATTTATAAGTTCCTTCTGTCGAAATTTCTGTTCCTCAAAGTCGTCAAAATCGGGAGTCCCCGCTATTATTATCAGTGCTGTGCATTATTTCTATTTAGTACGATCTGTTGAGCTTTTGAAATTTTTTCTTTAATTTCCTCCCTTAATTCGGATGAGGAGAATTGGAAAATATATATCGGTCGTTTGTTGGTTATTGAGTGAATAGTCCGATTATATTTTATGGTTGCTAGTAAAATAAGGTCAACTGTGCTTTCCATTTTCTTTTCTAATTTGAGGCATCTAGCTATTTCAGAAAGTGTGCTATGAAAGCGCTCGACTTGTCCATTTGATGTGCTATGAAGGGGAGCAGCGTTTTCCACTTTAACATTAAATTGGTCCCGTAACAGGGACATAATAGTCTCAGATTTTAGTGAAGGTTCGTTGTCATAGTAAATATTTTCAGTGTGTGGAAAAATATTCATTAGTTGTATAATCGGGCCTTTTAAATCTATTATTGTACGAGATGGAATATGTTGAACAACCGCAAACTTTGAAAATTTATCGATGCATGTTAGGAAAAATTTTTTATCCGTTGAAAATACGTCAATATGAAGCATTTCGCCTACGTAAGATGGTGTTGGGGTTACCCCAAGCTCATGTTTCATAGGGTGTCTGTCGTATTTAGCCCTCGAATAGATTTTACAATTTGCAGCAATTTCATTTGCCAACTTTGCCATTTTTGGAAAATAATAATCAGAAAGTATCTGCTTAACATTTTCCTGAGCTGCCCTATGGGCACGGTTATGTTCGATGGCAATAATTTCCCTCCGTTCATTTTTATCAAAAATGTCCCTAGTAGCGGGAAAGTATCTCACCAATTCATGCTGAATACAGGCTAAAGTTGGCGGATCGCAATGTATTGCATTTACGACATTTGGACTGATCACTGATTTTACTTCGTTTAGCAATGTTTCCCTGCTTGTGAAGTCAATCATATGTCGAGTCTTCTCAGTAAAGACAATAAAATTTCTTTTAAGTAGGAAATTTGCCTCCCCGAGGCAATTTGGTTACTAAAGCAATTAACCGGTTTTTCTGTAGACTCAATGGTATAGGTCAAAGATATTTCGCTGTGTACCGTTGCGAGATCTGAGTGATTATCCTCTTCCAAAGTATTCAATATTGAGACTCGAAATGTTTCTCGGTGCGCATAGATTCTACATTCAGAGTATGGATGTTCTGTCGTGAAAGGGCGTCCGTCACATAATTCTCCTTTCCAGGTTTATAAATAATTTTGGCATTATGTTCGTCAACAAATGCTGCCCACCGTTTTATCTTAGCATTCGGGTTTCTATCAGAGACTGAAAATGTAAGTGGTTGGTGGTCTGTGTAAATATTTAAATATCTTACTCCATATAAAAAGTTCCTCAATTTTTGAAGAGCCCAAACAATGGCTAAGAGCTCTCGCTCGTTAGTGGCATAGTTTTGCTCTTTATCTTGAAGGGTTCTGAAAATCATGGTGATTGGCCTCCCCCTTGTGAGAGAACTGCTCCCAGACCCAATGAAGAGGCGTCTGTTGTAAGATCAAAAGGTTTTTTGAAGTCAGGATAAAGAAGCATAACTTCTTCAGAAGTAAGGATTTCCTTTAATTTACTAAAGGTCTGCATTTGCTCTTCATTAAAGTTTATTTTCACCCTTTTTGATTGAGAAGCACTAATCTTGCCATTTTCGCCCTTTAGAATATCTGTTAGCGGCTTGGCGATAGATGCGAAATCTTTAATAAAGCATCTGCAATAACTTGCCAATCCTAGAAACGACCTTACGTTGAAGAGTGTAGAAGGTGTTTCATAATTAAGGATGGCCTTTACTTTTTCCGGGCTCGTTCTGATGCCATTTCTGGACACAAAAAACCGAGGTATTCGACACTTTCCCGAAAGAAATGTGATTTTTCCCGGCCTCGTATAATCTCTCCAGTACTCACTCAATATGTTTCACATGGTCTGGGGGCATTCTTCAGACCAAAAGGAAGACGGCAAAATTCATATTTTCCATTTCCAACTGAGAATGCAGTTTTTTCACGATCTTGTTCAGATAGTGTTATTTGATGGAAAGCTGATTTAAGGTCAAGTGTCGTAAAAAATCTTGCTTTGCCAAGATTTGAGAGAATAACAGGTATTTGGGGTATTGGGTATTTGTCATCGATCGTAATGCTGTTCAGTTTCCTGAAGTCTATAACTAATCGTTTTTTGGAATTACCGTATTCATCCTTGCCTTTTTTTATCAACAACCCAAACGGGATTATTGTAGGGTGATCTGGAAGGCCGTATTATGCCGTTATGCAGAAGTTCTTTTACTTCATTGTTAGCAAAATCTGCTACACCCATGGGATATGGGTATAGTTTTGTATAAACGGGATCACTAGAATTAGTTCTAATGGTAGCTACAATATTCGTATTATAGGAAGTGATTCTTTGGGGTTTGCAAAAACACCCGAAAATTTTTTTTTATCACTTCCTTCAATTTTTCCGCAACGATTTGAGGTATTTTCATGTCCTCAACTTGTGTAAAATTTACATTTACGCATTTTAAAAATTGGATCTTTTCGATCCCAACTATAGTTTTAAGTTCCCTACTTTCAAAATTCAACGTTGCACCTGACTGTGTTAATAGATCCAGGCCAATTATACCATCAGGCCAATTGATAGTGATGGTAAGTTAAAAAAAATACTATTGGTTTGAAAAATATTTATGGTACATTTTTCCTTAATTGCTGTGAAACCATGAATAGATTTCACTATGAACGGGTTGGCTACGGGAATAATACCTTTTAAACCTTTTATAGGTTTTATATAATTCTTCGAAGCCCCCGTATCAATAAGCAATTTTATGATTTTCCCTGCTACTTTTCTTTCTATAAATGGTAGCAGGGAGTTGTGCCTAAAAAATTAATCTAGTCAAATTCATCCCCAGCATCGATTTCAATATCGTCTGCTTCGGTTTCTGCCATTTGATGGTAGTCTTGACCACATACGGACTCATCTTGAGAAATGTGATTAATTCTCTGATGTTTTAGCCAAGTGTATTTTGCCGTACCACTGTTGGGTCTTTTCACGGCCTGCCAATTTGGTCGATTTTGGAACGGCTGTGGTAGGTTCTGATTTTGATCGTATTGATTCTGAGGTAAGCCCTGTGTAGATGGCTTGAATTTAGTTGATTGTCTGAATCGCATAGATTGATCGACCTCCATGGGTTCTATTTGATTATTTTCGTTCTTGTTTGAACGATTTGAATTTCTTTTAGAAAAGTACGGATTTTTACTTTGACAATTTCCGTGTGCGAAATGTGTTTCATACTTATACTTATCTTTGTCCTCCCGTGATTTAGCGAAGTTTGACGCGAATTGGTATCTTTCCCGATTTGACTCAACCTCTTGGGCCAATGCCAATGCTGATGGTAAGTCGGATGGCCGAGCGAATGAAAACGCGTAACGCATCCATTCTGTATTTTTCGTTCATACAATTTGCGACAACACTTTCACATGACATAGTGGTTTTGTTGGTAAGTAATGTCAGTTTCTTTTCTACTTCATCATAGAATTGTAGTAACGTCATATTACCCTGACGAAGAGTGGACAACTCTTGCTCAATTAAGTAAATTGGACGCTTATCCGAATAAGTAAAGTCCAGTCGGGCAATAACAGCCTTAAACTGTATTGAATGAAGATAACACCATATCGGCTTGACCCTTTATTTTATTTCGAATTATTGCTACTGCCTGATAGTGTTTAGAACTTCCATCGTAAGGCTCGAACAACTTATAAGCTGTATGAGCAGCCTGGCGCCATGAAACGTACGTTTCATGCTTGCCTTCAAAGTCTGGTAAGGATTTTACAACCTCTAAGGACTCATCACACCGATTTTCTTTGTTAATTTCAACGTCCTTATAAGGCACAACATCAGGAGTCGATAAAGATAATTTTTCAAGTTTATTATCAATATCGGAAATTTGTTTTTCAAATTGCTGTCTTTGAACTTTCAAAGCCGCCGAAATGGCAGAGTCAACAAGCACACGTATGCTTTCTGCGGTAGTTGCCATTATATTATTATTGTCAGATCTTTTGTCTACAGGAATTTGATTGAAGGAATCTATTATAAATTCTACTTCTTGGTCAAGATCGCGATTATTCATTAATATCAGAAAAAAACGAACAGGTTTTTTTTTTAAATTTCAGGAATTTCAAAAAAAAAAAAAAAACAAGCGGAATTAATTTTAAATATTATCGAAACCAATTTTTGCTAGCAGCCACTCACTTCTTATTAAGATCTTTATGATTCACTATATAATATTTATCATACACATTTTTCCGAACACTCGATTTGTGTTATTTAATATTAATTTTAATAATAAATGTACTATTCAATATTTACTATCTTACAATCGTATAAGTAGAGACTCCATTTTATGTTGTGGGTGTCCTCTCCGCTGATGATGTTGTCGCCGTTGTTATTGTTGTCCTCTTGTGTTTCTTATTTCTACGCAGCCCAGACTGATTTCGAAGCCTGGTGACGCACCTTCTTTCCAAGTTTTCACTTAATGTTTTAAGTTTTTTATAAGCTTATTTTATATTTATTTTTTAACCCTGTTGGGCGCCAGTTAAGTATTTTGGGTATTTGTATGGTGTTGTTACACCTTCTTTATTCCAGTTCTCTTATCAAACTAATTATATAATTATTGTTTTCTACTGCTGACTCTGCGCATTTTTGTGGAGTATTATATTGCAATACGTTTAATAAATGCTCGTATGTTTGGTGTTGGCTAAGCAATGACTCTGCTGACTCTGCGCCTTTTTGTGGAGTATTATATTGCAATACGTTAAATAAATGCTCGTATGTTTGGTGTTGGCTAAGCAATGATGATGAATATAATTGCTGACACTGTGCCTCGTGTGGAGTGCTGCATTGCAATATGTTGGACGAACAATTATTATAGTTCGCCATCGTTTGACCAAAGTATTAGGGTGGGACAATGGAGATTGTGTTAACTCCTCCCCTACTTAAGTAAGGGCCGTCCTCGGGTCTTTTGTAGCTATCAATGACAGCTTCAATAACATCGCGTTTTGCTGTTCGTCTTCGACACAATTTGAATGAAATATAAAGACTGATGATTGAAATAATGCTTATAAGTCCAGAGACCGCTGGACCGGTTATTGTCCTGTTCTTCACGACATCGATGTGTTGTAAGTTTTCAAAATTTAATCTTAGAAGATACGGCAGGCTCAATATCTCTTGATGACTTGTGATATCAACTATAGTAGATATAGCCGACGTCGGTACCATCTTCAGTACCATCTTCTGGTTTTTGTATATGGAGTCATTAATTCTGATTTCATCTTCAAACGTAATTAAATATGTAGCGGTAATTATTGTTACGGTTCCTTCTGGGATTTTTATAGTGGCTCTGTTGTCGTTTATTATCATGACGCCATCATCGACAATCTCCAATGGTTCAAGATGACTTGGTCTTGTGCTGCAGTGTGCTATAGTACCCGAATGAAGCTGTTGAGCACAAGTTGGTTGAGAATATTCTGATTTCATCTTCAAACGTAATTAAATATGTAGCGGTAATTATTGTTACGGTTCCTTCTGGGTTTTTTATAGTGGCTCTGTTGTCGTTTATTATCATGACGCCATCATCGACAATCTCCAATGGTTCAAGATGACTTGGTCTTGTGCTGCAGTGTGCTATAGTACCCGAATGAAGCTGTTGAGCACAAGTTGGTTGAGAATATTCTTGACAAAATGATGAAGTTAGCGTTGAGGTACAGTTTCCTATTGCAATTATACGATTTCCACAATTAGCGACGCTGTTGGTTGGACGGGGTGCATAATTATTTTCTTACATACTGATTTGGGCTTGGGATATTTAATAAGAAAATGCAACATTTCATTATACAGTTGGCTCTTAATTAGTGATACTTCTAGCAAGTCTGTTACAGTTGTATTTGTTGAACTTATTTGTAATAATTCATTTACATCATCGGAATCTAATAGCGTAGGATTAATTACATCTGCTTTTACAAGAGTGATTGATAGCATTAATGTTTCGATTTCCGCAATTGTAATTCTGTTTCGAGCAAGTAGTATTTCGTATAAATACCCTGTATGAATTTGTTGACAATATCTGTTAACTTATTTATCTGATCCTGTGTTTTAGAGTTGATTGAAACATGTTTTCTAATTGAATTTATAAGTTCCTTCTGTCGAAATTTCTGTTCCTCAAAGTCGTCAAAATCGGGAGTCCCCGCTATTATTTTCAGTGCTGTTCCCAAGATGTTAATACTTCTCGCGTGTCTGCGGTGAACATTTTTTTTTGTGGTAAGGGGTATGATAAGCAACATCATCAAAGTCCTAGAATTTGTTTAAAAGAGTTGTTAATTATAATCGGATTATTCAAATTTTGAATTATCTTATGTTGTCCTTGTGGACCACCCTGCCTCTAATAAGAACTGTAGTTCCTAGATCGGCTTCTATTGTTTCTTCAGAGTATAACGGGGTCAATTTGTTTCCTAGCCTTTTGTTGTTTTTCACTAGTACGGACTCACCAACTTCAAATGTTCTATTTTGCCTGGAGGCATTGTTTCTATTTAGTACGATCTGTTGAGCTTTTGAAATTTTTTCTTTAATTTTCTCCCTTAATTCGGATGAGGAGAATTGGAAAATATATATCGGTCGTTTGTTGGTAAAATAAGGTCAACTGTGCTTTCCATTTTCTTTTCTAATTTGAGGCATCTAGCTATTTCAGAAAGTGTGCTATGAAAGCGCTCGACTTGTCCATTTGATGTGCTATGAAGGGGAGCAGCGTTTTCCACTTTAACATTAAATTGGTCCCGTAACAGGGACATAATAGTCTCAGATTTTAGTGAAGGTTCGTTGTCATAGTAAATATTTTCAGTGTGTGGAAAAATATTCATTAGTTGTATAATCGGGCCTTTTAAATCTATTATTGTACGAGATGGAATATGTTGAACAACCGCAAACTTTGATAATTTATCGATGCATGTTAGGAAAAATTTTTTATCCGTTGAAAATACGTCGATATGAAGCATTTCGCCTACGTAAGATGGTGTTGGGGTTACCCCAAGCTCATGTTTCATAGGGTGTCTGTCGTATTTAGCCCTCGAATAGATTTTACAATTTGCAGCAATTTCATTTGCCAACTTTGCCATTTTTGGAAAATAATAATCAGAAAGTATCTGCTTAACATTTTCCTGAGCTGCCCTATGAGCACGGTTATGTTCGATGGCAATAATTTCCCTCCGTTCATTTTTATCAAAAATGTCCCTAGTAGCGGGAAAGTATCTCACCAATTCATGCTGAATACAGGCTAAAGTTGGCGGATCGCAATGTATTGCATTTACGACATTTGGACTGATCACTGATTTTACTTCGTTTAGCAATGTTTCCCTGCTTGTGAAGTCAATCATATGTCGAGTCTTCTCAGTAAAGACAATAAAATTTCTTTTAAGTAGGAAATTTGCCTCCCGGAGGCAATTTGGTTACTAAAGCAATTAACCGGTTTTTCTGTAGACTCAATGGTATAGGTCAAAGATATTTCGCTGTGTACCGTTGCGAGATCTGAGTGATTATCCTCTTCCAAAGTATTCAAAGATTGAGACTCGAAATGCTTCTCGGTGCGCATAGATTCTACATTCAGAGTATGGATGTTCTGTCGTGAAAGGGCGTCCGTCACATAATTCTCCTTTCCAGGTTTATAAATAATTTTGGCATTATGTTCGTCAACAAATGCTGCCCACCGTTTTATCTTAGCATTCGGGTTTCTATCAGAGACTGAAAATGTAAGTGGTTGGTGGTCTGTGTAAATATTTAAATATCTTACTCCATATAAAAAGTTCCTCAATTTTTGAAGAGCCCAAACAATGGCTAAGAGCTCTCGCTCGTTAGTGGCATAGTTTTGCTCTTTATCTTGAAGGGTTCTGAAAATCATGGTGATTGGCCTCCCCCTTGTGAGAGAACTGCTCCCAGACCCAATGAAGAGGCGTCTGTTGTAAGATCAAAAGGTTTTTTGAAGTCAGGATAAAGAAGCATAACTTCTTCAGAAGTAAGGATTTCATTTAATTTACTAAAGGTCTGCATTTGCTCTTCATTAAAGTTTATTTTCACCCTTTTTGATTGAGAAGCACTAATCTTGCCATTTTCGCCCTTTAGAATATCTGTTAGCGGCTTGGCGATAGATGCGAAATCTTTAATAAAGCATCTGTAATAACTTGCCAATCCTAGAAACGACCTTACGTTGAAGAGTGTAGAAGGTGTTTCATAATTAAGGATGGCCTTTACTTTTTCCGGGCTCGTTCTGATGCCATTTCTGGACACAAAAAACCGAGGTATTCGACACTTTCCCGAAAGAAATGTGATTTTTCCCGAGAAATTCTCATATTGGCCCCGTATAATCTCTCCAGTACCCACTCAATATGTTTCACATGGTCTTCTTCGGTTTCAGAGAAAATAATGACGTCGTCGACGTAAACATAGCATGACTTTCCAATTTGTTCTCTCAGGACATCGTCGATGGCCCTTTGGAAAATGCTGGGGGCATTCTTCAGACCAAAAGGAAGACGGCAAAATTCATATTTTCCATTTCCAACTGAGAATGCAGTTTTTTCACGATCTTGTTCAGATAGTGTTATTTGATGGAAAGCTGATTTAAGGTCAAGTGTCGTAAAAAATCTTGCTTTGCCAAGATTTGAGAGAATGATAGGTATTTGGGGTATTGGGTATTTGTCATCGATCGTAATGCTGTTCAGTTTCCTGAAGTCTATAACTAATCGTTTTTTGGAATTACCGTATTCATCCTTGCCTTTTTTTATCAACAACCCAAACGGGATTATTGTAGGGTGATCTGGAAGGCCGTATTATGCCGTTATGCAGAAGTTCTTTTACTTCATTGTTAGCAAAATCTGCTACACCCATGGGATATGGGTATAGTTTTGTATAAACGGGATCACTAGAATTAGTTCTAATGGTAGCTACAATATTCGTATTATATGGAAGTGATTCTTTGGGGTTTGCAAAAACACCCGAAAATTTTTTTTTATCACTTCCTTCAATTTTTCCGCAACGATTTGAGGTATTTTCATGTCCTCAACTTGTGTAAAATTTACATTTACGCATTTTAAAAATTGGATCTTTTCTATCCCAACTATAGTTTTAAGTTCCCTACTTTCAAAATTCAACGTTGCACCTGTCTGTGTTAATAGATCCAGGCCAATAATACCATCAGGTCAATTTATAGTGATGGTAAGATAAAAAAATTACTATTGGTTTGAAAAATATTTATGGTACATTTTTCCTTAATTACTGTGAAACCATGAATAGATTTCACTATGAACGGGTTGGCTACGGGAATAATACCTTTTAAACTTTTTATAGGTTTTATATAATTCTTCGAAGCCCCCGTATCAAAAAGCAATTTTATGATTTTCCCTGCCACTTTCCTTTCTATAAATGGTAGCAGGGAGTTGTGCCTAAAAAATTAATCTGGTCAAATTCATCCCCAGCATCGATTACAATATCGTCTGCTTCGGTTTCTGCCATTTGATGGTAGTCTTGACCACATCCGGACTCATCTTGAGAAATGTGATTAATTCTCTGATGTTTTAGCCCAGTGTATTTTGCCGTACCACACCCAGGATGTCATGCTGCACTGTTTCAACAGATTTTCCTTTCATATAAGCATGTTGAGCAGCGCTAAATGAAGTCAATGGTAGTAGAGATCTGATCTCTTCCATGGTTTGCATTGTTAAATTTCAATGCAAACGGAAAAGGTTCCCATCTCTGATTTGTAAGAATACAATGGATTTGTATTTATAAATTGTGACAATGAGGTGTTGTCTAATAAATAATTTTGAAAATAAAATTATAAACATATGAATCCATGACTTTACTTTCTTAATTATACCATGGGAGAAATCAGATCTCTACTACCATTGACTTTATTAAGCGCTGCTCAATATGCTTATATGAAAGGAAAATCTGTTGAAACAGTGTAGCATGACATCGTGGGTTTTATGGAGAACATGAATGTCTCGTGCTTCACTTTGGCAGCCTTTGTCGCCATAGTCACAATGTCACACTTGAGGCAATTTATGATTCCCTTACAAAACTTAGTTTACCACCACTCTTAATTCAATGGTTTGATGTTATGCTTAGTAGCAGAATCATCATATTATGCATCGGGGGGTGCTCTGTCAGGAAATCGGTTACTTGGGGCACCCCGCGTGGAGGGGTTCTATCACCATTTCTCTGGCTGTTGGTAATAAACGGCCTGCACCAGACGGAACAAAAGCAGTCGCATATGCCGACGATGTGGTTCTGCGGATTGCGGGTACATTCTTGCAAACTCTTTCAGATATTATACAGGGAGCTCATGTTAAACTTTCCAGGTGGACACGACGCTACAGATTAGGCGTGAACACATCTAAAACTGAGCTCGTACTATTTACAAGGAAGCGGAAAATGTCAGATTTTTCAGGACTTAAAACCTTTAAGTCTCTTTGTAGAGAAACAAACTGCTAGATGTGCCCTGCGGCTCCATGAACTAGGTCAATGGCGGAGTCAGTCCTTTGGGCACTCTGTCATTCTTAAGTATGTGGAGAACATAAGAGGTCTGCTTTTTAATAAAGATGAAAAGTGGAACGGGGGCTGGGGTGATCTGTGAATCCTTAAATATCGACTTCAGCGTTTATTAGGCAGAAATCTTTGCTATCAGGAAAGCCATGGAAGTGCTGGAAAAAATAATCATCGAATCGAAAGTTAGGCGTCCTTGAAGGCTCGTAATTCTTTTACAATCAAAACACGGATCGGAGTCAGATTTGGAAATCGACAGCCCAATAAAGCCTACATTATGCGACTTTTTCCAAGTGTTGCACAAGCACTATCTTGGGAGATTCAATCAGAACTGACTGACTGGATAATGTCTCCAAAACAAAAAAAAATGGCCAGTGATCTCCGAGCGAAGATATGGGGGATATACGATATTGTGGAACTCATTGTGTAGAGTTTCAGACAATTCCATTGAAACATGTGGCTAAAATCATCAAAATACCGAATATGGGTGGGTACCGTTATATTGATATTTAGCAATCATTTTGGAACTTTTCCTGCAACACATACATGAATCAGTATATATAGCAACCCTGTCGTGTGATAGTTGATTTTATTTTGGCGCTCTTTATTGAAAACTAATAAAAAGTATTTTTCAAGTATTTAAACTAATTTGTGTGACAAAATTAATATAAATTCATAGATAAGTATATATCTTACGAGCATACCTGTTACTGATTTGGTTTAGTGTGTTTTAAGCATATTAGTGTAATTGGAATTACACTTGTTTCAATTGTCCAAATTAGAATTGTCTTCTTCTTTTTGTAATTCCCTTTTCCTACATTCAGTCTTGTTACCAAAAAGAGTTGTAATATTACTTATTCTATTACCGTTCTTCTTAAAATTTGCTCGTTTTAATTCCCGATACAGTAAATTGTGTCATCTGAGTACGTGATTTTGTTTCTTTACTTTCAACATTAAATCATATTTTCTGTTTTTAAGTATATATTCTTGAAACTATTGGAACAATTGAGTGTTGGTTTTGCCTCACATGGCCACATGCTCATTTTGCTGGAATTGAGGTAAATGTTGCTGAGGCCCTCAATTCAGATGGATTAAGGTGGTGTTTCATTAAATGCCATAATATTAGCGCAGAGTTTTATAATTTTTCGAAAGAAATATCTGCGGAAATTTGAGACATTAATAGGGATATTTGGAAAACTTACATTCGGGACATTCGTAGGTCCCGATTTAATACAATTTTCGAAAAATTTCCTAATTTAAATGAATTAGTTTCCTCACAATCCGTATCTTGTCCGAAGCATAAAAGGACTGCTAAGAAGTGTTCAATTAATGTTGTTTCTTTTGGCGTACAACACGCTTCAGATTGTATATTAGTTCCTCAGACGGCTTCTGCGAACTAAGGAAACTGTAGAGCGAACTCATATGCAAACGCTGCGAACGAAGGAGACCCGCCAAACACGGGTGCAACAACGGAGGTTACTGAAAGGTATTTCCACCCCCACTCTTAGGAGTAAGAAAACTTTTAAAGATATGTCAACTCTTATGAATGAAGCGAGTACATCTACACCCTCTCATCGGAAAAAAGAATCTAAGGCAACCCCCATCAACGCACCTAAGGCGGCTTGTTCCAACTCAGTTGCGAAATCTCTACAAGTTAGAGATAAACCATTATCTATGGCTCCAGTTATGAAAATGGTTTTTGTATCGAGATTCGCACCAGATACATCTGCTGAGGGCATAAGTTCTTATATAATGTCGAAAATCGGAGAAGATTACTTCCTGAGATGTTACAAACTACGTTCGTCATTCTCAGAAAGTAGATCTTCTTGTAAAATTGTTTTACCTCAAAATCTTTTCCATACCGTAATTACGAATGAATTTTGGCCTGCTAAGGCATTTGTAAAAGAATTTGTTGAAAAATCAGAAAATTTAGCTCATATACCTCACTTAACAGTTCCTGCTTCAAAAAACTAAATAATGATTGATCAACCTGCTCGCTTATAGACTGACAGTTTTGCATTTGAATGCAACATTTTACATTTTCCGAAACTTGTTTAAAACCATCTATATTGAATAATGAAATTTTATGTCCAAATTATCAAATATATCGCAAAGAGCGTATAAATGAACAATTTAGTTGTACTAAGTGATTTTAATGAAATTGAATTTATCACCATAAATGTCGATTTGGGCAAATTTAAATTTTTTGAAGAACTTCTTGTCCCCACCAGATAAATTTTGCGAGGATCTTTTCAAATTGACTACAACAAGAACAACTGACGGTAAATACATTGTTTATTAACCTTTTAAAGAGACCAATTGTAATGACATTCCAGGTCCAGTGCTATTGCTCAGTTCCTTAGGAACGAAGCTCGATTCATGCGAACTCCCGAGTTAAAGAAGGAAACTGATCGAGTCGTTCGGGTATACTGTGACATATGTCATATGAGCTTTATTCCCCATTCCAACATTTCATCCGGTCCTATTTATTATTTACCTCACCATGCCATCATCAAACCTGAAAGCGCATCTAAGAATGTTCGAGTAGTATTTAATGCCTTCTCTCCTTCTTCCATCGGGTTATGTCTTAATGATATTCCTCATACGGGTCCGATTCTGCAATCAGACTTATCCAATTTAATATTGAGGTGGAGATTCTTTAGATTTATTTTCAATACCGTCTTTGGGAAAATATATAGGCAACTCCTAATTCATACAGGCCATGCTAAGTTCAAGATGATCTTATATCGTTCAAGCCCAGATGAGGACATTCAAGACTTTCAATTACAGACAAAATTCTGGCAATTCCAGTACTGCTTCAAGTAACTGAGGATGTTCGTTCAGAGCTTCCTAGAAATTGTATTCATTGCTACCGATATAAACCAAAGCTGATTATCTAAATAATGGGAAATCTACACACCGATAGAGTGAGAGCTTTACGTCCTTTCTTAAAAGTAGGCGTAGATTTTTGTGGTCCCGTTAAGGTTACATTGAAAATACGCGGAAGACCATCTATCAAAATGCATATTGCCGTCTTCGTTTGTTTCACGTCCAAAGCGGTTCACCTAGAATTAATATCTGATTTGTCATCTGATGCTTTCCTTCGTTCTATTAAAATGTATACCGCACGCCGTGGGCTCCCCAGAAGATATGGTGCGACTACGCAAACAGGGAATTATCAGACAGAGTTTTTCACAGTGGAACTCCCCAGATTGGGTTGTTCCCAAGAAAACTGACGCTAGTGGGAAGCAAATATGGCGTCTTGTTGTAGACTATAGGAAACTTAATGAAAGAACCAAACCTAGGCATCCTAAGGTATTAGTAGTGCCTTTCTTCAACTTTAAGGCTGTTTCCTGTTTGTTCTTTGGAGGATTTGGAGGATTCCGCTAGCAAGATCCAAAGTTCATAAAAACATAGATCTTCTTAGCATCCTCAAGAATTTTATTTTTGTTTGGTATAGGATAACGGTCAGATCCTTCAACGTTGAAGGCAGACACTATGAATACCTTGGGATGCCTTTTGGCCTTAAAATGTTCCTTCGACGTTTCAAGGGTAATGAATGTCTTGTATACTTAAACGATATAGTAATTTGCTCCAGATCCTTACAAGATGATGAAATTCGTATGTGAAGCGAATATATCCCTGCTTCTTGCAACTCAGGTTTCCTGATTCTTCTTCAAAGATTTTCTGTACATACACCTTGACATTATCATCCACTTATTCATATATGTATACGTTCTGCTTTTAATGTTCGAAACATGTCTTCTCTGCTTACCCGGAATTTTCGCTTTCCCCTTTTACTTACTTCAAATTTAACCATTGTTGCAAGCGGTAAGAATTCGATTCAAAAGCATAAAATTCTCTTTCAATAAAGGATATTTTTGTATTGTTTAATTCAACTCTCTAATCCTATTGTGTTTCATTTTATTCTTTTTTCTCCTTATGCAACCCCAAATTTATCAGAGAGTAATATTGTGTTTCCAGCAATATTTCTTTTGTATTATTAAAAAGCGCAAATATTTTCAATACATAAAAATGCGTTTGCGTTGGCAAAATATTTAGTGCATTCCGTTTCTATACGCGAGTTCGATGGAAGAGTGTTCTTTTTCAGTTGAAACATTGAACCTGTGCTTAATTTCCTTTTCTGTTTCTTTCGTTCCACACATGATACAAGTATAAGCATGGTACAATGAATTCAAGGTAGGGCAGAACTACCATATGATTTAAATTTTTTTTATTTTTCTGGCTTAATATGTCAACTTCATTTGCTTATGTGTGTGTCTTCTTTTCAATAATAAAAAATTGTTTCAAAATGCTTATTGAAACGAATGCATCGACAAAATCTACAGTTTTTGTCACGAAATAAACCATAAGAGATATATAGAACATGATATTGGAAAGAAATTTTGACCATTCATTCAGTTTTCGCGGTTTTAAATTATTTATTCAAAATCAATGCAACAAGTTGTTTGCTTTTTTATTGTTTTGATAGCAATTCTGACATTACAAGCCAAACAGGTAGACCTCTATACTTGAAATTTTTTCAAAGTTGACCTACCTTCTCTTCATTGTACCATGAGTATAAGGTTCCCCTTTCAGCTCTGCTGATTACCAAACGATCTTTCAATTAAATTTGAACTCGCTGCAACCAAAACAAACTTCAAAAGTATGGTAGAAGAATACAGGTAGTTGCATCGCATAGCTGCTGGGACAATGAACTGTCAAACCAATTTTTAAATTGATTTGTTGAAAAATGCATATCATAACAGCCTCCGATTGTTGTTGTATAAGGAAAAGTATAAAAATGTACTAATTTTTGAAATAAGAAAACATTTAAAAATTTTTGTATATCAATGTTCCCAAGTGTTGTATTCTTCTACAATGCAGCAGAGTTGTTATACCATGGTAGAAGAATATAGGTAGATGCATGGCAGACATACAGAATGTAGAACAAAGCTACCCCCTAAATTTTTTCTTTGGGTGCCCCTATTCTGTCAAAACATAGACACAGTTTGCACATGTGTATTGTTCTGAATAAAACGAAAAATATTTTGAAATTATTTCAAATTGAAGGATAGTATAAATGCATATTTTTCACGTTAACGCGTAAAAAATGTATAATTTTGGGATGAAACAGTCCTACTATCTTGGATTCAATTTTGTTGAGAAATCCCAATAGTCCATTCAACATGTTGTGGTTTTCCGCAATATATTTTTGTGAACAAATTGTTGGTAAACAAAACTAATTGTTGCATGTTTAAGAAATCTATTGACATAATAAGGGTCCACTACAGAGTTGCATTTTTCTAGTTTCCTTGAAGTTGAACAACCTTTCTTATTGAGCGATGGGTAGATGCATCAACGCTTGGGAATATTGATATGTCAAAATTGTTAATATGTTTTATCAAAAATAGGTAGATTTTTATACGTTTTCTTATACGACGCAAATTGGAGGTTGTTACGATATGCATTTTTCAACAAGTTGTACATATATCATAATTTTTTCATTCAATATTTTTAATTTCAAAGCCGGTTTTATAGTTCATTGCCCCAGCAGCTGCGTCGATGCGTCTACATGTATTTTTCTACCATGTGTTATACATACAAGAAATTGACAACAAACATATTCGCCATAAAATTCTTCTGTAAAGACGAAAATATTTATTTTCGCTTCAAGCATGAATTTTGACATTTCATCTGATAAAATAATAGCTGTTTTTAGATTACTTTGCTCGAAGGAAGACCTTATAATTGGGCCATGGTTCTACCCAAGGTAGATCTACTAGGTAGTCGCATCACCCCAGCTGACGGCAATTGGGCCATGGTTCTACCCAAGGTAGATCTACTAGGTAGTCGCATCTCCCCAGCTGACGGCACCTTTAAATGTCAAAAGAAGTTGTTGTAATGCTGAATTTGCCCTAAATGAATGCAACAAAAAAAAAAAAAAAAACAAAGTATGTTTATGTCTTCTTCACTAAAAGTAACTTTTTCTAATATTTCAAAATTTAAGAGCAAGTTTTGAGTGAATTGTCAGTAAAAAAATAAAAATTTGAATTTGTCGAAGCCATCGACCTCAATCTTAGGGAAACCAATTAAACAAAGGTTCCTTCATTTAGCAAATCTTTGATGGCATCCAAGCCGCTGCCACGAAGGTTTGCAGCATTGTATGGGTCCATGCAACCCCTTTATGGCCTGACTCTGTTGTATAGCTATTTTACCTTGCTGCTCCAACTTTTCACCAGAGCTATGACTCAGTTAGTCTTATCCAAAATCCGCAGCTCCACCAGCCTTCTGTAGTCTGTGAAAAATCTTTGTATTGTTTGGGGAATTTGCATCGGCTCTGCTACCAAGAGAGGTTTGGTATCCACCAAGTGGCTACTAGCTTAATTGCTGGGCATTCTTAAAGGGCTTTTCCTGGTGACGATATTGGTGCTATATTCTTTCTTTAAACCATTTGATTCGGAACGCTTGCTACAGTTGTGCCATGTGCTGTTGTGGGCTTGTTTAAACATTTCGAGGGCTAACTATTAAGTTGGGGCTGTTGCAATAGTCGCCGAGAGTCGTAATTACTCTCCTTAATTTCCACACATAACATAAAATGTAAACAAACACATCGTTTCTGATTGGTTGAAATAAATATGCCGCAAAATTTAAATGTCATGGTGAATGTATGTTTTTCGCCTTAGATGCCAGTTTTGACATTTGAGGGTACCACAAAAGTTGCTTTGTTGTAGCAATTCGCCGATGCGGATACCTGTTAAATCTATCTTGGTTATACCCATGGTAGAAATACCAGGCAGCAACATAGGCGAATATTACAACAAAGCAACTTTTGTTCGAACTTGATATGTAAAAATTGTAAGCTAGGCGAATTTACTTGACATATAAAATTTGAGCCAAATTGTTCTGCACCAATCAGAAAATGTAAAATTGAAACATTGAAAAATTTGGTTTATTTTTCAATTTATATTAAATTTAGGCCGGTCTCGATGTAAGAGAACTCGATAAAAGCAAGTGGTATATAAATATTGGGATGAATACCGCGTGAAATGATAATCTCAGTTGGAACAAATTCAAAAAGAATTCGGAGAACTCAAAATAAGGCAAGAAGTCATCAACCCATCAAAAAAGTACTCACTATATGGTGGATTTGTATGAGCTTTTTGTGCGATGTGATTGTAGAAATTTATAAAACTTTCAGCCCTAGATAGCTAATTTTTTCAAGACCCAACTCGTGACATTTGAAAGTATCTAGAGTTCTTCACAACATCAAATCCTGGATTTTTTAATATTTGCAGTTCTCAAATTGTGGATTTTGAAATATTTTCGAGGATTTAAAGAAAATGTCCGAGCCCCAAATCATGAATTTTAAAAACATTCTTCCGGCGTTAAATCGTAGATTCTAAAGAATATTTCCGAGTCCGACATTGTTGAATTTTAAAGAACTATTTCATGAGAGTAATCATTAATTTCTCAAAATTATTGTTTTTCAAATGAATCGAATTGTTTATTTAATGTCTTTAAGACTTCAAGTCGGAGGAATTTAAGGTATATAAAATCACTGACCGTCCATATGTCTTCAATTTAAGATTAGTCAAATAAACAATTTTAACATTGGCATCATAAAAATGCAGAATATTATACTATATGTTTCTATCTCAAATTGGATGTTATAAAAATGATACGATCGCCTTTAAAAATATACAGAATCATTTGCGCTAAATTATTTCAGGGTAATTTTCAAAATTATGCTTTCCGTTTTGAAGCAATTATCACGTGAATGCTCTGAAACTTCTATGTCTTAAATTGTGGCCTTAAATAATGAAAACACAAATAGACGGTCGGACAGACATCGCCCAATCGACTCCAAATGTCTAATACGGATTTCATCCAAAAGATCTAGAGTTCAAACCCATTATTTCGATGAGGCACATTTTGACCGTATAGCCGAGGTAGTATTTGGCTGAGAGTATTCTAAGTTTATTTATTGTTACTGTTTGAAGTGTGAATTCTATGGCGAATTCAAATTACAACAATTTTTTGACATATCAAATTGATACCAGCTGGCGTGAAAGGGTTACCATGGTTCTACCTATTACATATTAGTCATATGACCTTTAGTACTTCATAGTATTCAACAATTATTCTACCATGGTTCTACCTATTACATATTATGCTAGGAACACAATTGGAGCGAACGACGAATTTTTTCGCGGCGTATGTTCGTCGTCAAAAATAAAATACATATGTGTATATGGAAGTGCACACAATCACGGCACCGGCGAAAATTTCGTCGGTCGCCGCGAACTCAATTAGCTTTATTTCTATTTCATACGCCGGCGACCGGCGAACAAAACAGTACAAGGTGGCCATACTTGTACGAATTTTATGTGTTTTAGTAAATAAAGTTACTTTTTACTTTAAAATTTGTTATGGTCACTCTACTATCTGTTACTCGTATAAAAAAAAAAAACATAATTAATTTGTTTATTTATTTGTGTACTTGCGCCTGAGTGAAGATGGATATCAGTGAATTTATAATAGAGAATATGGACATAAGTGAAATTATAATAGAGAACGTAAAGAATTATGTGTTCTTGTATAATTCATTGTAGTCAACAAATGAGCAAAAAGTAAACAACTTCATCAGCTGTTTTATAATTTCGTCGGTATTGTGTTCCATACGACGAATTTTCGCGGCTCATTTTGTCGCCGCGTAGGGCGAAATTCGTCGTTCGCTCCAATTGTGTTCCTAGCATTAGTCATATGGGTATAGGGTTCACCAATCCAAAAGTCGACCTTTAGTACTTCATAGTATTCAACAATTATTTATTTGAATAAAACAACCGAAAAATAAATATGTTCGAACTGATGTAACCGGTTGCTAGTTACAACGGTTACATCAATTCGACCATATTTATTTTTCGCTTGTTTTATTCAAATAAATAATTGTAACATGGTAGAAGAATATATGTAGACGCATCGACACAGCTGCTGGGACAGTGAGCTGTCTAACCAATTTGGAATTGTTGAATGAAAAATTATTTAAATTTGCAAAAATTGTTGAAAAACGTGGATTATAATAACCTCCAAATCACGTCGTATAAGAAAACATATCAAAATCTACTTATGCCATGTTTACGTTACAACTTTTTGTAGGGTTAACCTACTTTGAGAGGATTTATTTGAAGTAAAAGTAATGGGTATGACAATTTAAATCCAAATCCAGTGGGTTAACCCTCATATATATAAACGTACTATTACATTTGAAAAAACATTTACAATTTTTTGACATATCAATGCTCCCAAGTGTTGATGCATCTACCTGTATTCTTCTGCCATGAATTGTAATCATTATAATATAATTCTTCCACAACTGGTTAAACATTATTTTGTTTACTATTCTAAAATCTTTCGAGTATTATCCATATATTTTCAAGAAAATGTTTTTTTAATATATTTGTGAAAAGCAGCTATTTTAGCGACGAATTGGCATCTAAATTGTTTGATTAATTTTGTGAAGAAAAAATCCTAAAATTACATATTTTCCAATTTTTAACCTCTCCTGGTGTAAATGTTATCAAAGTATAAATTTTTTCGCAATAAATTAGATTTTTCCAAAAACAAAAAAAAAAAAAAAAAAAAACGCTTCTTTAATTCTATTTTTGTTTTTTTTTTTTCTAAGCGATTGGTAATTGTTCATTTCAGTTGATTTCTACCTATATCTGGTTCGAAGTAACTTATTCCAAAATGTCTCTTGGATATTAAAGTCTCGGATATTAGTGATAATCTCCTTTCAGTCAAATCCACTCATTCTATCAATGTCTACATTGAAGAAATCAAGTCCATATGGGTAAAAATGAAGTCCGAGTACGATACATACATCCGATATCGTGAACCCGAGGGCAATGGCGACGAAGACTCGGGTGATGAAGACACAGCTTCTGAACTAGAAACCATTCGGGCTAAGTATAAGACAACATACCTTACTTACTGTAAGTGTATATCCTAGTTGTCTCAGACATCCGAGGAATTACAATCGGCTTCAATTCCAAAAGAGTCTCTCGTGACTCACATTCCCAGATAGGTTCACGGATGTGTACATAAAAAATCCTCGTCTTCAGTTAAGAAATTATTTAATTTAGTCCACAGAACAAAAGGCGATCCAAAAGCCTCTTCAATCCCTGTTAAAATCAGCGAATTTTTGTAAACGGCCAGCTTAATGTTTCATCTAATCTACCTTGACCTTTCGGACAAGTCCAGTATTCCACGGTGGCGGAACTGGATATATTCCTGACTACTAGATATCGCACTCTAGAGTCTTATTCGAGATTCGAAAGTGTCTTCCAAGTTTTAGTCATATGGAAAGTTCGTCCGATACTAAGTCCAAAACGTTCAAAAAATTTAGTTCCTCCCTTCTGTCAAAACGAAGGTCACATAATTAGAAAGTGTCCAAAATTTTTGAAGATAAATTCTGATTCTCGCTCTTCAGAAATCAAACGTCAAGGTTTGTGTCTCCTTTGTTTTTCAAAAACACATTCCGTGAAGAATTGTCAAAGCAAGTATAGCTGTTACACATGAGATAAGAGACACAATACTTTTCTGCACAAGATTCCAAGCAATCCGTCTCTCGTACCATCAGCACATAGCACTACTCCGAGCTCAAATCTCAATCCCAATTCCGCTCCTTTTTCCAATTCTGAATTCATGCGCTCTTCGATTCTGGTTCTGAGTGAACTTTTATTTCAGAATGTTGGCTTGGTTCGCCATTTCACCACAATTTCGAATTTACAATTACTGCTTTCGTAATTCTTAAGCATTTAGACAATCTTCCAAGTCGTTCTATTCCGACTTCTTTATTCAAAGATATTCGGACTATTTCGTTGGCTGACCCGAACTTCTACAAAAGCTCACAAGTTGGCCCACTTTTTGGCAGCGATGTGCTGCCAGCTCTAAAGGTTTCTAAATCAAGATCAGGTATATGTGGCTCCCTTCTGGCCCAAGGGACAGTTTTCTGGTAATCTTGACGGGTCCCATATGTAAGAATTCGTCCATGGTCGTCAACATAATCTCCAAATTTTACGAAATCTCTTTGCATAAAGAGATTTCACGCTTTTGGGTGTGGAGAATATTCAAAGGAAGAACTTTTTGTCTCCACCCGTTAAATTTTGCGAAGATCTTTTCAAATCGACTACAACAAAAACTACTGCCGGTAAATACATTGTTCATTTACCTTTTAAAGAGACCAATTGTAATGACATTCCAGGTCCAGTGCTATTGCTCAGTTCCTTAGGAACGAAGCTCGACTCATGTGAACTCCCGAGTTAAAGAAGGAATATGATCGAGTCGTTCGGGAATACTGTGATCTACGCCATATGCGCTTCCAACGTTTCATCCGGTCCTATTTATTTTTTACCTCACCATGCTACCATCAAACCTGAAAACGCATCTAAGAATGTTCGAGTAGTATTTAATGCACCCTCTCCTTCTTACAGCGGGTTAAATCTCCATGATATTTTTCATACGGTTCCAATTCTGCAATCAGACTTAACGATTTTAAACTTGAGGTGGAGACTCTTTCGCTTTGTTTTCAATGCCGACATTGAGTTTTCAATGCCGACTTCTGCCAATTTTATATATGTATTTATTGTTTTGAATATGAAAACAAAATATTTTCAAAACCAGTGATTGGAAGACACGTACATTGCGGCTCACGCATTAAAACTATTAACCAGCTTTGCCATGAAATTGAAAGATTGAGCAGTTTAGCCATATTTTTGAGAGAAAATCCAGGCATTTCATTCATTTTTCGCGCTATTAAACTTATTTTAAAAATGAGAAAAATATGAAAAAATGAAAACTTATTGTATATAATTTTGTATAAGTCTGACAGGAAGCGGGCATAGCCTCGGGGCTGTATTAATTGTAGTTTTTCGAAGCTGTTCTACCTCCTTATTGTACGAATATATTAGGTTACGATGGGAAGCTCCTTTAGACTCTTTCTTTTTCACTGCCAAACCATTTTCTTATTCGTCCACATATGCCACAAGTGTACTTCTGTCGCATACAGCGAAATTGCTCGATCTAGCCGGTTGGTTATCTGCATGTGTGGTTTTAGTAAAAATTATGATGCAGAAAATTTGGGCTTCTGGTATCGGATGGGATGATTTATTGCCTAGTGATATCGTTACGATTTGTTGAATTTCCAAAACGATTTCCGTCCATTGATAGAATTCGAATTCCACGCTGGATAGATTTCACTCCTATTAGCAATATTCAATTTTACGGCTTCTGTGACGCGTCGGTCTTGTACATTCGTATATCTTCTGGTGCACCTGATTGGACGCACTCCAGATATTCAGAAACGAAAGTAGCTCCAGTGAAAACTCGGTCCATTGCGAGACTTGAGTTATGAGAAGCCGTGCTTCTGACTGAAAGGTGGCTCGAAACTCCTTGGCTGCTCGAAAATTGAGCATGTGGTGTGCAACCGTTGCTCCCATTCAGGACGCAAGTCTTAAAAAGAAGTCCATTCACCTAAGATCTACATATTTTTTATGTTTTTTTTTTTCATATTTTTCAGGTTCATGGATCCTTCCCGTAAGTTCAAGTTCGCAGATTCAGTGAAATTTGCATTTGAAGAAATTTCCATGTTGTTGTCCCCCTTTGAAGCTTGCCTTAATTCTAGACCATTATCACCAATTTCCCAGGATCCTACTGACTTCGCCTTATTCGGACATTTCCTTATTAGGACTTCTATTCTGGTTCCCCTCGATCCTCAAATTGATACTTCAAACACTCCCATTCTCAATCATTAAGAGAAACTTAAGTCCATTCACCAAATTTTCTGTTCGAAATAGAAAAAAAGAATACTTGCGTGTGCTCCAGAAGCGCAATAAATGGTAAACTTCCGAGCCTAACGTCAGCGTCGATTCTTTAGTCACGGTCATCGATCACAATCTTCCACCCAATCTTGGTGACCCAACGGGGAACTATAGCCCGGGCCGTCACGAAACTCGTCATAATATCCGCCCAAGATTAATACTTTTAGCGTCCGGCATGTTCTTGCCTTGTTTGTAAAAATCGCCTTACGCTGCGCCTCTGCAGAAAATTTCTCGGAATGAGCATTTCGAGTCGTGTTAACGCTGTCGAGAAATTTAAATACAGCAGGAACTGCTGTATATGGCACATGAAATTCCAATGGCAGTGGCTTCTCATCGCAGAGTTGAAAGAAGTGAGGCACCAAATGTTGCTTCAGCCGTCGGCTGAACGCACCCAGCGTCTGCGACTTCGGCGGACCGATTCTATAAAGCTGACCACTCTAACTTTGGACAATAAGTCATTATGTCCTTTGACTTTAACATCCAGGTTCGATCTCGAGCGACATGTCGAAGTAAAGCTAAGAGTGAATAGTTGTTTTAACATCAAGACGCTTTCTAAAAATCCACCCGCCGACTTCAAAGAGTATTTTATTAATTTATGTTTGGCAGATTCAAACTTTTTCGATCGATCCACAGTCGACATTATTATTGGTGCCACATTTATATTAATTTTTATATATAATTATGCGTTCTGCTTTCATGTTCGAATCATGCCGTCTATGCTTACATGGACTTTTCCTTTTCTTCTTTCACTTACTTACAATTTAACCATTGCTGCAAGCGTTAAGAATTCGTTTCAAAAACATAAAATTTTCTATGGTTTGAGTGTTTTAGCTTTTTGACCTTAGGTTTCATATACAAATTAAAGCAAAATTATTTTATTAAATATATCAAAAAATATGCATTTCAATTTCATATTAATTCACAAAATAAGATAAACTTACAATATAATTTTTAAGACGAGTTTACATAGAACATAAACTACACTACTTAAAAATTAATATCACAGTTTTTTTTTTTACTTTATTGCCACTCCATAGCACGAACTTATGTTCTCAGTATCTTCTTTTAGGTTCATCGTCTTGTCAATATGTTGTTATATTCTAAGACTCTCAATCATTAGTCTTTTCATTTCTATTTTCTCTTTGTCTAATATTTCTATGCTATCAAAGTCTGGTGAGTGGCCAGTGTGATAGCGCTGTTGTCTCCTTTTGTTTTTCTATGTCCGACTTGTGTTCGCTCATTCGTGCGCTTAGTGATCGCTTTGTTGTTCCAATGTACATTTTGTTACAGCTTTCATTTGACTTGCCTTTACATGGAATTTTGTAAACAACGTTGTTCTTTGTTGTTTGTCAATAGGTGTTTTTGTGTTGTGTGCTTAACGTTGTGTTGGATTTATATGCAAAGTTAATGTTGTTGTTGTTAATGATTTGTCGCAGTTGGTTGTTGTCAAATAACCCAGGATATAAGTTACACCGTAAAAACTTTTTGGTTCTGTCTTTTCATTATCCGCCAGTGTTTTGACATATCTCTGTAGTTTTGTTTTAATTTCGTCAATTAATGTGCATATTGCTTTATATGGAAAACTATTGTGTTTTAGGATTTTAAAAATTGTATCAGTGTTCTTATTAAGGAAATTTGCGTCACTAATGTTAAATATTCTAGGTATGAGATTTTTGGCAGTATTAAGAATTTGTGTTTTCGGCTGTGTTGCATGATAGTTAATCTTTCTACCAGATAAAGTGTTTTTTGTGTACCAGTCGAATTCTATGTTTTGGTTATTTCTTATTAATCTTGCATCTAAGTATGATATTGAGCCTTCTCTTTCAGTTTCCATGATAAATTGTATTTTGTTGTGGTATTTGTTCAATGTGTTCAGAATTTCATCTGATTCGTCTTTTTTAATAATTGCTAAAATATCATCTACATATTTGACTATGTATTTGACATTTATGTCCTTACTTTGTAGCTCAGCTAGTGTGTCGTCAAGTAGTTTGTCTAAGACTATGTCCGCTATTGTCGCTATTCTTTCAATAAAGGATATTTTAATATTTTTAATTCAACACTCTAATCCTATTGTGTTTTATTTCATTATTTTTTCTTCTAATCCATCCCGAAATTCATCTGGGAGCAATATAGAATTTCCAGCAATATTTCTTTGATTTGGTTCCTAATCGCATTCGTTTTCTACATGAAAACTATCGACGAATGTCTGGTATTAGTTATATAAATCGGAGTTCCTAAGCAAGAACGATCCACAGAATTGACTCAACAATACATATAAAGAGTTCAATTATGTTAAGGTATGTAGATAAACAACCCAATTCTTCGAAACTCTGACTTTTCTATACCATTTATATTAACAACTGAGGCGAGTAATTCTACTCTGGGTGCAGAACAGTCCCAGATACATATCGGTAGCGGTAAACCCATATGTTTTGCCTCTCTTACCTTATCAGAAACAAAATGTAATTACTCAACTATTGAAAAATAATTGTTAGCCATAGCCATATGGGCTTCGAAACACTGCTGCCATAACATTTTTGTTTGGTACTTACTTGGTTATTGAGTTTAAAGAAACCTGATCAGATGACACTGTCACACACTAAAAACTGTCCGATAAGCAAAAGGCCAGATTATATTCCCTTTATCTTTTAACGTAAAGTTTACTGAATTAATTTTGCTATATTTTATATTGATAATATGATAATAACAGCAAAATATATTTAAATAAAGATATGGACAACGCAAATCACTTATTTTATATTGAAGAACTGAATTATAAATTTATTTCGCGAAATTAATTACAAATTCGTTTTGTTTATTATTTTCAACCTAAAATGAAGATGCCATTGTGAAAAAAATGCTGTGACTACCAGTTACTTTTACATAAAGCTTGTCATATCTCTGTAAGGAATGCATATAGTTTAAAGGGAAGATGTAATAATGAGGGTCCGATAATGTGAACTTTATCCTTCACTTTTCCTAAAGTAAGGGATAATAAAAGTGGAGTATGAAGGCAAGAACGGGCCCTTCTTCTTAAAAGGAAATATTATACCCTTTTTCTAAAAAACATAATTATTAATAAATAACTGCAATAAATTCCAAACTCTTAAATATAATAGAAATCTCCTAGAAATTAATTTGTAATCAAAGTGCAGAATTCTCAAGTAACATTTTAAGGGTTTTTATAGGCAATATAACATAGTTTTGTATGACACTTCATATGAAAAAAACAGCAGTAACGGACTAGACGAACAATCGCAATCAATACAGAATAACTTAGATTAGAAAAAAATCAAGAAGAAGACTGTTTCACGGACGAACGCAGCATGATTATCTGCGTAAACTTAACGAATTTCATGATTTTCCTTATCCTTTTATTAAAGAGAATTTTGAAAAAGAAATACAGAGCCGGACTGAGAAACCTAATAGAGACAGACATGCACCTGAAAACTATAGAATCGATGTAGATATTTATAAGAAGGTGATTGAACCTTTTTTGATTTGAAACAGTTCTTTTTGTTTTTTTTTTGTTCATTTTATTAAGTTTTCAGGAAAGTTTTTTTATAGTCATAAAATTGGTAAGTAGTAGGAATTCACAGGGAAGTTTACAATTTCAAGGGCAAGTTTATTATTACAAATGTAAGCGTAAGATTTCACAGGTAGGAATTTTTTGAAATGTAAGTGTTTTCTCAAAGATAAGTATTTTATTTCAAATTAAATTGTATTATTTTAGTTTGTATCATTATAATTTCACTTTTAATATTTTTCTTTCACTTTACGGCTCGTATTGATCGATCTAATTATTAAACTTCGAATGACATTCTTGTTCTCGTCAAAGCCACCAGCAACTTGTTTTGTGCTATGACTTTTCCAATGCTGAATGGAAAAGAGAACAGAGACTTGTAAATGGACAATAGTTTGGTACCGCTTGCGTATACATGTGTGTGTGCATATTAAATGCATACCGCTATGGTACTGTGGTGCACCAAATAAATAGCACCCACACTGTTGGGCAAAAAAATAGCAATTTGTAAAAAATGTTGGATACATTCATGTACATGGCTCCCCCGCCGTGATATCTGTGAATAAAATGTGTTCAATTAGGGGGCATATTTATATTGGGCCTGAAAATACAGAGCCTAGTTTGGTCTGGAACGCCTGGACATCCGGCAGGAGTGAAACCTTCTTGTCGAATGGCCGAGTAGGTATCTGCGCCTAATTCCAAGTCTGTTGGAATGTTGCTGCGAGGGTCTGGATCAGCGAGAGCTTGTTGCGTAAAGTAGGAAGTTGGGTCTTCAAATAAAGGGTCCGAATAGGGTCACCTGTTATCAAAGCATTTACTTTAAATGCCCATGTGTTGTTTGGGTTTCTGGCCATGATTTTAAACGCCGCAAATCGGCGATTTCGGTACATAAATGATAGAAGGTCAAGTCTCTGGAAAGCGGAGTATGCAACTCTTGACATGGTTGCCGATTGGCAAACAACGCTCTTACTGTCTTCCAGGTGTCAACTGTTTCAACTACAACACGAACCAAGGCGGTTGAAACAAAAACTAAATCCCAGGAAAATGACGGTATTACTACGGGCGCAGGCTGGAAAGTGCTGTCTAGCTGTGGAGACCCATGGAGGAGGGTGTGGTGTCGATGGTCACATCTTCGACAACCGGTTTAACTTGCACAATCTGGTGCCAAATGACTCCTTGCGGCAGTACCTTCTTCTCTCCACTGAATCATACCGCTGGTACGATGTTTGTTCTAGGAAACTGGGGCACGTATTTATGGCATGGTCGTCCTGACATAGCCCAATGAGTACTGCCAGAAACTAGGCTGCTGTCGCCTACTCTCTCGCTGCCAGACCTGCTTCTCTGTTGTTGCCTTCATTGTTGGTGATGCTGCGGCTCGCTATTACGCCTATTTGGTGAAACTTGTTGTTGTTGTGGGCGAGTTTGTTGCTGACGCCTGCTTGGGGTATCACTTTCTCTACTTCTCCTTCCCAGTCTAGATTTGGGAGGTAAGCCGTCATTTGTGAAACAAAAATAAGAGAGAGGAGTATCAAGTTTTTTTAAGGGGGTCAGACTAGTCAGTCGGTAAATTTGACAATGCGTCCCAACCTCCATTCTGTTAGTGACAACCGATCATCCTTTATTACCACTAGATCTTTTTGATATTTCCATTTGTGTCTTCTATGAACTTTACTTAGATATTCATTATTCCATGGCAAAAGAGTTGGGCAATAACTTATAGTCGTTTCCAGCGATTAATGTACGAAATATCAGAATCGGAAATGTCAGGTTCTGCTGGTTCCCCAATGAGAAAATGGGCTGGCGTTAAGGGAGCAATTTCATTAGGGTCGTCCCTAGCAGAGCTCAAGGGTCTTGAATTGAGACTTTCTTCTATACGAATCAGTATGGTAGTGAATTCTTCAAATGCATAATTAAGATTTGGGAAGCTTTTCCGTAAATGAGTGTTAAGCTGAAGTCATGGCTAGGCATATTTTGTGACATTTCACAAAGGGAGTACAAAGTCGCACTAAAATCCTGCCGTCGTTGTCCATTATAACTTGACATTAATATGCCTAGCCTTGACTTAAAGCTTTTTATGTACTTGCGCCCTTAAAGGATTTAACGCCGGCTTCCCACAATGGAGCGCCCGGAGGAATAAATTTCCAATCTAAGTTTTAATCCTTTTTAGGGATTTAGCGGCACCTACAAAGTTCGTGCCGTTGTCTGAATAAATACAAGAGGGACTTCAACCTATAAATCGAGCGAATGCTGCTAAAAAAGATTCGGTGGAAAGATCGCTGGTTGCTTCTAAGTGAATTGCTTTAGTAGTAAAACATATGAAAAGGCACACGTATCCTTTTGTAATAAGACAAGCACGACCTGTGAGGTTTTTTATATTAAAGGGACCTTCAAAGTCAACCCCAGTATTGTAGAAAGGTCTTGCAAGTGAAGTACGCTCGGGCGGAAGAGAAGCCATAATTGGTTTTGATTGTATTTTCGATATAAAATGCAAATTTTGCAATTGTGAATCGTTTTCTTGATTAAGATTTTTAATTTGAATATACAGAATTCAGAATGTAAGATGCGAGTCATGAGTTGAGTCCCCCAAGCAAAGTTACTTTATGTGTAAATGCGACCAATAATTGCGACAATTTTGAAATGTAGGGTTACAAAATGGAGTGTCTTTTATTATATGTTAACGCAGGGGATTGCACAAGGCGTCCATTGCATCTTATAAGACCATCTGTGTCTAGATACGGATTTAAAGTAACAAGACTGCTGCTTGATGGATGTTTTGCTTTTCTTTTTAGTAATTCGTACTCGCTTTCAGAATAGTATTGCTGGGTAACCATGATAACTAGACTCCTAGTGTGTCGAATATCTTCTTGACAGAATTCGGGACAAGCCTTTAATGTCGTTTGGAATAACGCATAACAAATGCATACGCTCTTTAGGCTCGGTGTAACCTTGATTTTTAAATGATCTTTGTTTATAAGTTCTTCTTTGGCACTACCAGTAATGGTTGTAAGTGTCAATACTTTAGCTGGTTCCTTTTCTTAATTGATGGCTTTCATTATGTTATTCGAAGGCCAACAACCTTTTTGGGTATTTTCACTACTGTGGTCCATGCCACCACAAATTATGTTTTTGAAAATCGGACGGTGAGCATCCATAACTTGCTACATGCGCTGGATTAGCCTCAAAATTAACATGACGCCATCGATCCATTCCAACATTTTCTATAATTTCGGAAACTCTGTTTCCTACAAAAGTGCTCCAGTGGCATGGTGGTTTTTTAAACCAAGCTAAAACAATTGTGAAGTCTGTCCAAAAACAAGATTCAATATTCGAAATTTGAAGATTTGTTATTATGGAGTGGGCTAATTTTGACAAAAGTACAGCTCCGCAAAGCTCAAGTCGTGGCAACGAAATCTTTTTAATTGGCGACCCTGGTTTTTGACGCTAAGAGGAATGTGTCAACACTATTATTGACGTTTTCAACAAGAATATACAAGGCGGCAGCATATGCACTCTCTGACGCGTCACAAAATCCATGAATTTCGGTTTGATTACAGGGAGTGTATTTGATCCATCTTGGAATAGTAAGAGTGTCTATTGATTTTGCGTTTATGACGAAATTCTGCCAATTTGTTAGTGTCATGGGTTTAAGAGTGTCTTCCCATTCGATTTTGTCTAACCATATCTGCTGCGCAATTAACTTGGCAACCACATGATTCGAATAACTTGGCAATTATAGATAAAACTTCCCTATTTGTATAATTGAGCTGGTGATCGATAGAAGGCAATGTAACCGAAAAACAATATCCATTTTCAGATAAATTTAGCCAATTGAGGGGTAAAAGTTGATTCTCTGGTAAATCTTATTATTATTTTGGGCTCATTTAAAGTCCATTTTCTAAGCTGAAAATCTGCCGAGTCAAAGGCCGCAATTAGTTCTTTACGTGATTCAATTGCTTCCTAAATCGAATGGTCCCCCGCGAGGACGTCGTCCACATATAGATTTTGTAAAATAACTTTGGCAGCTTTGGCAGAGTATGCGAAGTGCCAAAAAGGGTGCGCAGTTCACTCCGAAAGTGACTGTCAAAAGTTCAAAATCTTCCACAGGGTGGAAGGAGATTTCCTAAAGAGAATTATTTGATATCGAGTCGGTTTTCTATCCAAGAAAATCTGACGGTAACATCAGCGTTGTAAATGTATTAACTATTTGTAGAACAAGGCCTTGCTGCAGTATTGACCCAGCGTAAAGATTATCATTTAAACTTCTTTTATTTGAAGAGGGCCTTGAAGCATTAAAAACTACAAGAAGTTTCGTAGTTAACCGATCTGCTTTGATGACTGCATGGTGCGGTAAATAATAATTTGGGATATGATCTATTTCCTCAAGTGAAAGTTTTCTAATATGTCCTAAATCTATGTATTCTTATATCGCTTTGTCATATGAGTGTTTGATTTCAGGAGTCTTTGAAAGTATTTTCTCCATTCTAAAGAATGGTCCATTCTAAAGAATTTCGAGAATTTCCTAACTCCTCACGATTTTCAAAGGGTAGTGTAACAATATATCTCCTATCTTTATTTTTAGTTGTTTTTAGGTAGTTTTGTTCACAAAAGGAGTCTTCTTCCGACCTCAAAACTCTTTTTAGGAGCTCTTCCACCTCCCGAAAACGTGTAATAATTTTTTCTATGGAAGTTGTGTTGAACAGGGAAATGTTATGAATATTTCTATTGGTTTCGGGTATTGGACCGCCTTTTATCCAAAAATTTTTTTTTTGTTTTTTTTTGCTAAGAACGAACCATACGATTTTATAGGAGCGTCTATTGTAAAAATTAAGGGTCCTATTACCATCCCCATGAAAAGATCGACAGGTTGAATTGTATGGAATTTAGGGTCTGCTAAGTTAAGACCTATAATATTTGTAAGTTTAGTCTTTTCAATATTTTGTGTGGGCAAAATTGACGGGAGGGTCTTCAAAACTGGCGCCCATACATCTAACTCAAAACAGACGAGAAAGGAGAGTGAAAAGGCAAGCTTTTGTAGAAGCTTCCGAGACCATTTTGTAAAGTCCCGTCGATTTGGAGTGGAAAAAACCGTACCGAGCGTTATGAAAACAAAAGAATGCAGGTAAACGAGCAGATTAAAAGTCTGTTTAACCTACCCCACGTAACACATGATTCTAGTAGCACAATTCAAAAACTTCAATGTACCATTAATAGTTGCAATCAGACTTTAGAGACTCTAGAAGTTGAGGTAAAAGGCTGGGATCCAATCCCTATCTATCTTTGCTCCTCTAAACTTCCGCGATCTTTCTTAGAAGAATTAAAAAATATAAAAACGCTGTCTACGTTGGAACAACTGAATAATTATTTGACACACAAATTTAAAACCTTAGAATTTGCAAGAAATATTAGACCCACAAACACAAAATATGCACAACAAAAACCAGAATTTAATAAAAAAAATTGAAATTTACGAATAGCTTTTAGATCAATACAGGGTCTAATTCCCAGTCACAAGGAGGTGAACCCAATAAACAATCTTCGAATCAACCGTCAAGGACTTAAGTCACACAGAATTGTCATCTTGGTCAAGTGTAAAAAATGGTTGTCGATCTTGTAATATGAGACACCATTCAATGCTACATAGTGGAATAGAGAACCATCAAATAAGCCAAAATAGCAACTTAGTTAGAGATGAAGTACGCCCTAGTACTAGTGTTTCAGCTCTCACCACAACAGTACAGTCCACAGAACCAGCAAATATTACAGCCCTGACACTACAAGAACATAGAATTTTTGAACATAATACTAGCGCAACTATGATTTTCACTGCAATTGTGCAAATACAAAATAGAGGACACTCATATGATGCCAGAACAATTATTGACCCTGGATCTCAATCTTCATTTATCTCAGAAAAACTTAAAAACAAATTGAATTTGCCAACTAAGAAAAACCTTGTTCATGTTACGGGACTTAACCAAATGGTCCCAGAAGCTTCTACAAAATCTTGCCTTTTCACTCTCCTTTCTCGTATGGACCCTAGTTTTGAGTTAGATGTATGGGCGCCAGTTTGAAGACCCTCCCGTCTATTTTACCCACACAAAATATTGAAAAGACTAAACTTACAAATATTATAGGTCTTAACTTGGCATTCAATATTATATTGCTATACTTAGAATATGCTTGTGAAAATGATTCTTATTTCATTTTTATCCAAAATTATATTTTATTTGGCTAAAACAATGTCTTCGGCTAAGTACGAAATGTGGTCATTAAGTAATTATATGGTTAGATTTTTTGATCTAAATAATGTAATTAGTCAGATTCTGAAATCTTTCTATGACTTAGGTATTCAAATTATTCTTGTTTTTCAGTGTAATATTAATGTTCTCTCTGTTTATCTCTAATATTTTAATTTGATTATAAATTTTCTGAGCATCTTGGTCATCTCATTTAAGACTCTTAATATTTATAGGGCCAGTAAGTTGCCCTTTTTCTAATGATACAAAGTGAAAGTGATATGTATATATATATATATATATATATATATATATATATATATATATATATATATAGAAAAAAGAACAGTGAAAATTTTACAAATTGAAAAAGAGACAAATGGACCAATGGTTGGGTATTTTAACCACTGTGGTCCATACCACCACAAATGATGTTTTTGTAAATCGGACACTTGCTACATGAGCTGACGCCATCGATCCATTCCAACATTTTCTATAATTTCGGAAACTCTGTTTCCTACAAAAGTGCTCCAGTGGCATGGTGGTTTTTTAAGCCAAGCTAAAACAATTGTGAAGTCTGTCCAAAAACAAGATTCAATATTCGAAATTTTGAAGATTTGTTATTATGGAGTGGGCTAATTTTGACGAAAGTACAGCTCCGCAAAGCTCAAGTCGTGGCAACGAAATTTTTTTAATTAGCGACCCTGGTTTTTGACGCTTAAAGGATTGTGTCAAAACTATTATTGACGTTTTCAACAAGAATATACAAGGCGACGGCATATGCACTCTCTGACGCGTCACAAAATCCATAAATTTCGGTTTGATTACAGGGAGTGTATTTGATCCATCTTGGAATAGTAAGAGTATCTATTGATTTTGTGTTCTTTACGAAATTCTGCCAATTTGTTAGTGTCATGGGCTTAAGAGTGTTATCCCATTCGATTTTGTCTAACCATGTCTGCTGCATAATTAACTTGGCAACCACAATTAGCGGTGCTAGCTAACCACATGGGTCGAATAATTTGACAATTATAGATAAATCTTCCCTCTGGTGCTGGTGATCAATTAAAGGCGATGTAACCGAAAACCAATCTCCATTTTCAGTAAATTTTGCCAATTGAGGGGTAAAAGTTGATTCTCTGGTAAATCTTATTATTATTTTGGGCTCGTTTAAAGTCAATTTTCTAAGCTGAAAGCCTGCCGAGTCAAAGGCCGCAATTAGTTATTTACGTGATTCAGTTGCTTCCTGAATCGAATGGTTCCCCGCAAGGACGTCGTCCACATATAGATTTTGTAAAATAACTTTGGCAGATTTAGGGTATGTGTATCATCATCTAATTGCATGAGTGTTTGAAGTGCCAAAAAGGGTGCGCAGTTCACTCCGAAAGTGACTGTAAAAGTTCAAAACCTTCCACAGTTTGGAAGGAGATTTCCTAAAGAGAATTCGTTGATACCGAATCTGTTTTCTATCCAAGAAAATCTGACGGTACATTTGCGTAACATCAGCGTTGTAAACGTATTTAAAAAAAACTCCATTTAACTATTTGTAGAACAAGGAACTGCTGCAATATTGGCCCAGCATAAAAATTATCATTTAAACTTCTTTTATTTGAAGAGGGCCTTGAAGCATTAAAAACTACAAGAAGTTTCGTAGTTAACCGATCTGCTTTGATGACTGCATGGTGCGGTAAATAATAATTTGTGATTTGATCTATTTCCTCAAGTGAAAGTTTTCTCATATGTCCTAAATCTATGTATTCTAATATCGCTTTGTCATGTGAGTGATTGATTTCAGGAGTCTTTTTCTCCATTCTAAAGAACTGTGGCAGAGCTATATTTCGAGAATTTCCCAACTCCTCACAATTTTTAAAGGGTAGTGTAACAATATATCTCCTATCTTTATTTTTATTTGTTTCTAGGTAGTTTTGTTCACAAAAGGAGCCTTCTTCCGACCTCAAAACTGTTTTTGGGGGCTCTTCCACCTCCCAGGAACGTGTAATAATTTTTTCTATGGAAGTTGTGTTGAACAAGGAAATGTTATGAATATTTCTATTGGTTTCGGGTATTGGACCGCCTTTTATCCAACCAAATACTAAGAACGAACCATACGTATTTATAGGAGCGTCTACTGTAAAAATTAAGGGTCCTATATCCATCCCCATGAAAAGATCGACAGGTTGAATTGTATGGAATTTAGGGTCTGCTAAGTTAAAACCTATAAAATTTGTAAGTTTAGTCTTTTCTTCAAATCTGGCGCCCATACATCTAACTCAAAACTAGGGTCCAGACGAGAAAGGAGAGTGAAAAGGCAAGATTTTGTAGAAGCTTCCGAGACCATTTTGTTAAGTTTCGTAAAATGAACAAGGTTTTTCTTAGTTGGCAAATTCAATTTGTTTTTAAGTTTTTTCTGAGATAAATAAAGATTGAGATCCAGGGTCAATAATTGCTCTGGCATCATATGAGTGTCCTCTATTTTGTATTTGCACAATTGCAGTGAAAAGCAAAGTTGTGCTAGCATTATATTAAAAATTCTATGTTCTTGTAGTGTCAGGGCTGTAATATTTGCTGGATCTGTGTACTGTACTGTTGTGGTGAGAGCTGAAGCACTAGTACTAGGGCGTACTTCATCTCTAATTTTGAGTTTTATGTACTTCTTTGATTCCTCTTCTTTTGAGCTTACAATCTCGTCACTTGTGTAAAAAAAGTTAAGCCTGACCATTTTGCAACAACATTATTTTAGTTTTATAAATTGGTAAGGGAATTATACGGCAGAATTGCAATTTTAATTGAGAAAGGGCGGATATTCTGGCATTCAATATTATATTGCTATACTTAGAATATGCTAACGATGTCTTCGGCTAAATTCGAAATGTGGACATTAAGTAATTATATGGTAAGATTATGGATAAGATTTTTTGATCTAAATAATGCATTTCTTCAATGACATTTTCCTCCTTTTTTCCAAAAAAAATTATATTGTTCTGTTCGGTGTTAATGTAATTAGTCAGATTCTGAAATCTTTCTATGACTTAGGTATTCAAATGATTCTTGTTTTTCAGTGTAATGTTAATGTTCTCTCTGTTTATCTCTAATATTTTAATTTGATTATAAATTTTCTGAGCACCTTGATCATCTCATTTAAGACTCTTAATATTTATAGGGCCAGTAAGTTGCCCTTTTTCTTAATTACATCTGACACAAGAGATATCACTCGAATATTTGTTTCATACTCCGCTAAATTTACAATATAAATTGAATTTTTGTAATTATCGATGGCTCTAGCATGTCCCAAATTTATTATTCCTCGGTCTGGTATGGTATGTTGTGTTTCAATAAGTTGAGGCGATATCTAAAAATATAATAATATTTTCTTTTTTATTCCAGTTTTATTATTTATTGATTTCTAGCTGTGGTAACAGGTGTCATTTTATTTCTCCTGCATTCCTTCTGTACATAAATGTATCCAACATTATATATATATATATATATATATATATATATATATATATATATATATATATATATATATATATAAAATTGTTGTGACTGTGAAAATAGAGAATTGAAAAAAGATAAAAAAGAACAGTGAAAATTTTACAACATGACGGAAACTCTGTTTCCTACAAAAGTGCTCCAGTGGCATGGTGGTTTTTTAAGCCAAGCTAAAACAATTGTGAAGTCTGTCCAAAAACAAGATTCAATATTCGAGTGGGCTAATTTTGACGAAAGTACAGCTCCGCAAAGCTCAAGTCGTGGCAACGAAATCTTTTTAATTGGCGACCCTGGTTTATTATGCTTAGAGTATTGTGTCAAGACTATTATTGACGTTTTCAACAAGAATATACAAGGCGGCGTTATATGCACTCTCTGACGCGTCACAAAATCCATGAATTTCGGTTTGATTACAGGGAGTGTATTTGATCCATCTTGGAATAGTAAGAGTGTCTATTGATGTTGCATTTTTTACGAAATTCTGCCAATTTGTTAGTGTCATGGGCTTAAGAGTGGTATCCCATTCGATTTTGTCTAACCTGCTGCATAATTAACTTAGCAACCACAATTATCGGAGCTAGCCAACTACATAGGTCGAATAATTTGACAATTATAGATAAAACTTCCCTCTGGTGCTGGTGTTCGATAGAAGGCGATGTAAACGAAAAACAATCTCCATTTTCAGTAAATTTAGCCAATTGAGGGGTAAAAGTTGATTCTCTGGTAAATCTTATTATTATTTTGGGCTCATTTAAAGTCCATTTTCTAAGCTGAAAACCTGCAGTGTCAAATGCCGAAATTAGTTCTTTACGTGATTCAATTGCTTCCTGAATCGATTGGTCCCCCACAAGGACGTCGTCCACATATAGATTTTGTAAAATAACTTTGGCAGATTTAGGGTATGTGTCTTTAATATCATCAGCTAATTGCCTGAGTGTGCGAAGTGCCAAAAAGGGTGCGCAGTTCACTCCGAAAGTGACAGTCAAAAGTTCAAAACCTTCCACAGGTTTCCTTAAGAATATTCTTTGATACCTAGTCTGTTTTCTATCCAAGAAAATCTGACGGTACATTTGCGTAACATCAGCGTTGTAAACGTATTTAAAAAGCCTCCATTTAACTATTTGTAGAACAAGGCCTTGCTGCAATATTGGCCTAGCGTAAAAATTATCATTTAAACTTCTTTATTTGAAGAGGGGCTTGAAACATTAGAAACTACACGAAGTTTCGTAGTTAACCGATCTGCTTTGATGACTACATGGTGCGGTAAATAATAATTTGTGATTTGATCTATTTCCTCAAGTGAAAGGTTTCTCATATGTCCAAATCTATGTATTCTAATATCGCTTTGTCGTATGAGTGTTTGATTTCAGGAGTCTTTGAAAGCTTTTTCTCCATTCTAAAGAACTGTGGCAGAGCTATATTTCGAGAATTTCCCAACTCCTCACAATTTTTAAAGGGTAGTGTAACAATATATCTCCCATCTTTGTTTTTAGTTGTTTCTAGGTAGTTTTGTTCACAAAAGGTGTCTTCTTCCGACCTCAAACTCAACTGTTTTTGGGGGCTCTTCCACCTCCCAAGAACGTGTAATAATTTTTTCTATGGAAGTTGTGTTGAACAAGGAAATGTTATGAGTATTTCTATTGGTTACGGGTATTCGACCGCCTATTATCCAACCAAATACTGTTTTTTTTTTTTGTGCTAAGAAAGAACCATATGATTTTATAGGAGTGTCTACTGTGAAAATTAAGGGTCCTATATCCATCTCCATGAAAAGATCGACAGGTTGAATTGTATGGAATTTAGGGTCTGCTAAGTTAAGACCTGTAATATTTGTAACTTTAGTCTTTTCAATATTTTGTGTGGGTAAAATAGACGGGAGGGTCTTCAAACTGGCGCCCATACATCTAACTCAAAACTAGGGTCCAGACGAGAAAGGAGAGTGAAAAGGCAAGATTTTGTAGAAGCTTCCGGGACCATTTGGCTAAGTCCCGTAACATGAACAAGGTTTTTCTTAGTTGGCAAATTTTTTCTGAGATAAATGAAGATTGAGATCCAGGGTCAATAATTGCTCTGGCATCATATAAGTTTCCTCTATTTTGTATTTGCAAAATTGCAGTGAAAATCAAAGTTGCGCTAGTATTATGTTGAAAAATTCTATGTTCTTGTAGTGTCAGGGCTGTAATATTTGCTGGTTCTGTGGACTGTACTGTTGTGGTGAGAGCTGAAGCACTAGTACTAGGGCGTACTTCATCCCTAACTATGTTGTTATTTGGCTTTTCCAACGTAGGCAGTGTTTTTATATTTTTTAATTCTTCTAAGATTTAATTTTAATTCTTCTAAGATTCTTCTAAGAGGAATTAAAAAATATAAGAACACTGCCTACGTTGGAACAACTAAATAATTATTTGACACACAAATTTAAAACCTTAGAATCTGTAAGAAATATTAGACCCACAAACAAAAAATATGCACAACAAAAACCAGAATTTAGTAAAAAATTGAAATTTACGAATAGTTTTTAGACCAATACAGGGTCTAATTCCCAGTCACAAAGAGGTAAACCCAATAAAACAATCTTCGAATCAACCGTCAAGGACTCAAGTCACTCAGAATTGTCAAGTTGGCTAAATGTAAAAAATGGTTGTCGGTCTTGTAATATGAGACACCATTTAATGCTACATAATGGAATAGAGAACCATCAAATAAGCCAAAATAACAACTTAGTTAGAGATGAAGTACGCCCTAGTACTAGTGCTTCAGCTCTCACCACAACAGTCCAGTCCACATAACCAGCAAATATTACAGCCCTGACACTACAAGAACTTAGGATTTTTGAACATAATACTAGCGCAACTTTGATTTTCACTGCAATTGTGCAAATACAAAATAGAGGACACTCATATGATGCCAAAAAAATTATTGACACTGGATCTCAATCTTCATTTATCTCAGAAAAAATTTGCCAACTAAGAAAAACCTTGTTCATGTTACGGGACTTAACCAAATGGTCCCGGGAGCTTCTACAAAATCTTGCCTTTTCACTCTCCTTTCTCGTCTGGACCCTAGTTTTGAGTTAGATGTATGTGTTTGAAGACCCTCCCGTCTATTTTACCCACACAAAATATTGAAAAGACTAAACTTACAAATATTATAGGTCTTAACTTGGCATTCAATATTATATTGCTATACTTAGAATATGCTTGTAAAAATGATTCTTATTTCATTTTTATCCAAAATTATATTTTATTTGGCTAAAACGATGTCTTCGGCTAAGTTCGAAATGTGGTCATTAAGTAATTATATGGTAAGATTTTTTGATCTAAATAATGTAATTAGTCAGATTCTGAAATCTTTCTATGACTTAGGTAGTCAAATTATTCTTGTTTTTCAGTGTAATATTAATGTTCTCTCTGTTTATCTCTAATATTTTAATTTGATTATAAATTTTCTGAGCATCTTGGTCATCTCATTTAAGACTCTTAATATTTATAGGGCCAGTAAGTAGCCCTTTTCTAATGATACAAAGTGAAAGTGATACAAGTGAAGTTTTATGGAAACATTGATATATATATATATATATATATATATACATATATATATATATATATATAATATATATATATATAGATATATATATATATTATATATTACATATATATCTATATATATATATATATATATATATATATATACATATATATATATATATATATATATATATATATATATATATAATATATATAAAATTGTTTGTGACTGTGAAAATAGAGAAAAGAAAAAAGAACAGTGAAAATTTTACAAATTGAAAAAGAGACAAATGGACCAATGGTTGGGTATTTTAACCACTGGGGTCCATACCACCACAAATGATGTTTTGTAAATCGGGCACTTCCTACATGAGCTGACGCCATCGATCCATTCCAACATTTTCTATAATTTCGGAAACTCTGTTTCCTACAAAAGTGCTCCAGTGGCATGGTGGTTTTTTAAGCCAAGCTAAAAACAATTGTGAAGTCTGTCCAAAAACAAGATTCAATATTCGAAATTTGAAGATTTGTTAGTATGGAGTGGGCTAATTTTGACGAAAGTACAGCTCCGCAAAGCTCAAGTCGTGGCAACGAAATCTTTTTAATTGGCGACCCTGGTTTTTGACGCTTAAAGGATTGTGTCAAAACTATTATTGACGTTTTCAACAAGAATATACAAGGCGACGGCATATGCACTCTCTGACGCGTCACAAAATCCATAAATTTCGGTTTGATTACAGGGAGTGTATTTGATCCATCTTGGAATAGTAAGAGTATCTATTGATTTTGTGTTCTTTACGTGATTCAATTGCTTCCTGAATCGAATGGTTCCCCGCAAGGACGTCGTCCAAATATAGATTTTGTAAAATAACTTTGGCAGATTTAGGGTATGTGTATCATCAGCTAATTGCATGAGTGTTTGAAGTGCCAAAAAGGGTGCGCAGTTCACTCCGAAAGTGACTGTCCAAAGTTCAAAACCTTCCACAGGTTGGAAGGAGATTTCCTAAAGAGAATTCGTTGATACCGAATCTGTTTTCTATCCAAGAAAATCTGACGGTACATTTTTTTTATCGTTCGTTCCCACGCCTCTCACACCCGCCCCTGCCGACCGAGGGGGCCACCTCCCTATACGTAGAGAGCGCGTACACACCAAAGTCCGGACTAAGGCGAGTTAGCAATGGTTTCGCACCGGCTACAGAAACTTCATCAGCCAGTAAATAAAAAAAAAAAAAATAACAGACACACACAGATTAGTAAACAAAGTTAACAAGGTACAGATTTTAAAAATTGCTGCTCATTGGCTGTGTCTACTGTACCGCAAAGGGAAATGTAGATCAAGTGCCAGATGATCAAGCAGCTTAGTAATTTATAACAGAATTTCAATCTACTGTTTACAACTATTACTCAAAGGCGAGTTCTACTAGTTCCGCTTGGGGAGATGTAGATAAGATGCCGTAAAATGAGTTTGGAAAATTAAGACAAAGACATGAAACAATTCACGAAATACTCATTAAACAAACAAAATTACATATGTAGAATATAGTTCTTTATTGTATTTAATGGATTACTTAAGCAAATAGTGTTAAATAAACTGTTATAAATAACACAAAGTGACCTCATAGGGTTGTTAAGCTCATAGTTAGTTCTCGCAAACGATAATTTTAAGGGTTCAAAATTACGAGTTCTACGAGAAGGAACATTATGGTATATTTCATCTATAAGAAATGGAGAATCAATGAGACCGCGTACTAATTTAATGATAAATAGTGCTCTTAACATAAGACCTCTTCTTTCAAGTGATGGAAGGTCAATTAACAATAACCGACTCTCATAAGGAGGAAGAGGTTCGGAAACGTTCCAGTTTAAACCACGTAAAGCGAAAATTAAAAACTGAATTTGTACAGATTCAATTTTATCAGAGTAAAATTTATAAAATGGACTCCACAATATACAGCCATATTCTAATACTGGACGCACTAAGCTAACAAATAATCTTTTAGTTACGTAAGGATCATCAAACTCTTTAGACCAGCGCTTGATGAATCCTAGTAAAGATTTCGCTTTATTAACGCAAGAATCAATATGCAAATGAAACCGAAGCTTAGGATCTAATATTACGCCCAAATCAACAAACGAATCAACATTATCCAATTTGTGGGAGCCAATAAAGTAATTAGATAATAATGGTTGGGATCGAAAGAAAGACAACTTTTTGCATTTTTTTAGATTAAGGGTCATACCATTTGCACTACACCAGTTTACGAGTGAGTATAAATCATGTTGCAAAGAGATTTGACCGCCAAGTGAATTTGTGTGAAGAAAAAGCTTCACATCATCAGCGTACATTAAAATTTTGGAAAAACGAACTACGTTTGGAAGGTCTTTAAGGTAAAGAACAAACAGTAATGGGCCCAAGTGACTTCCCTGGGGTATACCTGATGAAACAATGATGTTCTTCGAAGAGACATCATTAAAAATAACTCTTTGTGTAGGATTATGTAAGTAGGAGGATATCCAGTTTAAGAGTGATGTTGGGAAACCCATTAAGTCTAGTTTTTGAAGCAAGAGTTTATGAACTACCGTATCAAAAGCTTTGCTAAAATCAGTGTAAATAACGTCAGTCTGTTGCTTATTCACAAAGCCTTTATGAACATGACAAGCAAATTCCAATAGATTAGTAATTGTAGATCTACCTTTCATGAAACCGTGTTGACAAGGTGAAATTATGCTTTTTATGTAGTGTAATATTCTTCGTGATACCAAAAGTTCGAAGAGTTTAGGAATGGCGCTTAATTTAGCGATACATCTATAATTACTGATGGCACTCCTATTTCCTGATTTATGCAGGGGAATAACAAAACTCGATCGCCAAAAGCATGGGAAATATCCTTTAGATAGGGAGAAATTAAACATTTTAGTGAGAGGTACAGAAATTTCACTAGCACAAGATTTAAAATGTACGTTGCGTAACATCAGCGTTGTAAACGTATTTAAAAAAACTCCATTTAACTATTTGTAGAACAAGGAACTGCTGCAATATTGGCCCAGCATAAAAATTATCATTTAAACTTCTTTTATTTGAAGAGGGCCTTGAAGCATTAAAAACTACAAGAAGTTTCGTAGTTAACCGATCTGCTTTGATGACTGCATGGTGCGGTAAATAATAATTTGTGATTTGATCTATTTCCTCAAGTGAAAGTTTTCTCATATGTCCTAAATCTATGTATTCTAATATCGCTTTGTCATATGAGTGATTGATTTCAGGAGTCTTTTTCTCCATTCTAAAGAACTGTGGCAGAGCTATATTTCGAGAATTTCCCAACTCCTCACAATTTTTAAAGGGTAGTGTAACAATATATCTCCCATCTTTATTTTTATTTGTTTCTAGGTAGTTTTGTTCACAAAAGGAGCCTTCTTCCGACCTCAAAACTGTTTTTGGGGGCTCTTCCACCTCCCAGGAACGTGTAATAATTTTTTCTATGGAAGTTGTGTTGAACAAGGAAATGTTATGAATATTTCTATTGGTTTCGGGTATTGGACCGCCTTTTATCCAACCAATTACTAAGAACGAACCATACGATTTTATAGGACTATATTTTATTTGGCTAAAACGATGTCTTCGGCTAAGTTCGAAATGTGGTCATTAAGTAATTATATGGTAAGATTTTTTGATCTAAATAATGTAATTAGTCAGATTCTGAAATCTTTCTATGACTTAGGTAGTCAAATTATTCTTGTTTTTCAGTGTAATATTAATGTTCTCTCTGTTTATCTCTAATATTTTAATTTGATTATAAATTTTCTGAGCATCTTGGTCATCTCATTTAAGACTCTTAATATTTATAGGGCCAGTAAGTAGCCCTTTTTCTAATGATACAAAGTGAAAGTGATACAAGTGAAGTTTATGGAAACATTGATATATATATATATATATATATATATATATATATATATATATACATATATATATATATATATATATATATATATATATATATATATATATATATATATATTTATATATATACATATATATATATATATATATATATATATATATATTTATATATATCATATATATATATATATATATATATATATATATATATATATATATATATATATATATATATATATATATATATATATATATATATATAAATTGTTGTGACTGTGAAAATAGAGAAAAGAAAAAAGAACAGTGAAAATTTTACAAATTGAAAAAGAGACAAATGGACCAATGGTTGGGTATTTTAACCACTGGGGTCCATACCACCACAAATGATGTTTTTGTAAATCGGGCACTTCCTACATGAGCTGACGCCATCGATCCATTCCAACATTTTCTATAATTTCGGAAACTCTGTTTCCTACAAAAGTGCTCCAGTGGCATGGTGGTTTTTTAAGCCAAGCTAAAACAATTGTGAAGTCTGTCCAAAAACAAGATTCAATATTCGAAATTTGAAGATTTGTTATTATGGAGTGGGCTAATTTTGACGAAAGTACAGCTCCGCAAAGCTCAAGTCGTGGCAACGAAATCTTTTTAATTGGCGACCCTGGTTTTTGACGCTTAAAGGATTGTGTCAAAACTATTATTGACGTTTTCAACAAGAATATACAAGGCGACGGCATATGCACTCTCTGACGCGTCACAAAATCCATAAATTTCGGTTTGATTACAGGGAGTGTATTTGATCCATCTTGGAATAGTAAGAGTATCTATTGATTTTGTGTTCTTTACGTGATTCAATTGCTTCCTGAATCGAATGGTTCCCCGCAAGGACGTCGTCCAAATATAGATTTTGTAAAATAACTTTGGCAGATTTAGGGTATGTGTATCATCAGCTAATTGCATGAGTGTTTGAAGTGCCAAAAAGGGTGCGCAGTTCACTCCGAAAGTGACTGTCCAAAGTTCAAAACCTTCCACAGGTTGGAGGGAGATTTCCTAAAGAGAATTCGTTGATACCGAATCTGTTTTCTATCCAAGAAAATCTGACGGTACATTTTTTTTATCGTTCGTTCCCACGCCTCTCACACCCGCCCCTGCCGACCGAGGGGGCCACCTCCCTATACGTAGAGAGCGCGTACACACCAAAGTCCGGACTAAGGCGAGTTAGCAATGGTTTCGCACCGGCTACAGAAACTTCATCAGCCAGTAAATAAAAAAAAAAAAATAACAGACACACACAGATTAGTAAACAAAGTTAACAAGGTACAGATTTTAAAAATTGCTGCTCATTGGCTGTGTCTACTGTACCGCAAAGGGAAATGTAGATCAAGTGCCAGATGATCAAGCAGCTTAGTAATTTATAACAGAATTTCAATCTACTGTTTACAACTATTACTCAAAGGCGAGTTCTACTAGTTCCGCTTGGGGAGATGTAGATAAGATGCCGTAAAATGAGTTTGGAAAATTAAGACAAAGACATGAAACAATTCACGAAATACTCATTAAACAAACAAAATTACATATGTAGAATATAGTTCTTTATTGTATTTAATGGATTACTTAAGCAAATAGTGTTAAATAAACTGTTATAAATAACACAAAGTGACCTCATAGGGTTGTTAAGCTCATAGTTAGTTCTCGCAAACGATAATTTTAAGGGTTCAAAATTACGAGTTCTACGAGAAGGAACATTATGGTATATTTCATCTATAAGAAATGGAGAATCAATGAGACCGCGTACTAATTTAATGATAAATAGTGCTCTTAACATAAGACCTCTTCTTTCAAGTGATGGAAGGTCAATTAACAATAACCGACTCTCATAAGGAGGAAGAGGTTCGGAAACGTTCCAGTTTAAACCACGTAAAGCGAAAATTAAAAACTGAATTTGTACAGATTCAATTTTATCAGAGTAAAATTTATAAAATGGACTCCACAATATACAGCCATATTCTAATACTGGACGCACTAAGCTAACAAATAATCTTTTAGTTACGTAAGGATCATCAAACTCTTTAGACCAGCGCTTGATGAATCCTAGTAAAGATTTCGCTTTATTAACGCAAGAATCAATATGCAAATGAAACCGAAGCTTAGGATCTAATATTACGCCCAAATCAACAAACGAATCAACATTATCCAATTTGTGGGAGCCAATAAAGTAATTAGATAATAATGGTTGGGATCGAAAGAAAGACAACTTTTTGCATTTTTTTAGATTAAGGGTCATACCATTTGCACTACACCAGTTTACGAGTGAGTATAAATCATGTTGCAAAGAGATTTGACCGCCAAGTGAATTTGTGTGAAGAAAAAGCTTCACATCATCAGCGTACATTAAAATTTTGGAAAAACGAACTACGTTTGGAAGGTCTTTAAGGTAAAGAACAAACAGTAATGGGCCCAAGTGACTTCCCTGGGGTATACCTGATGAAACAATGATGTTCTTCGAAGAGACATCATTAAAAATAACTCTTTGTGTAGGATTATGTAAGTAGGAGGATATCCAGTTTAAGAGTGATGTTGGGAAACCCATTAAGTCTAGTTTTTGAAGCAAGAGTTTATGAACTACCGTATCAAAAGCTTTGCTAAAATCAGTGTAAATAACGTCAGTCTGTTGCTTATTCACAAAGCCTTTATGAACATGACAAGCAAATTCCAATAGATTAGTAATTGTAGATCTACCTTTCATGAAACCGTGTTGACAAGGTGAAATTATGCTTTTTATGTAGTGTAATATTCTTCGTGATACCAAAAGTTCGAAGAGTTTAGGAATGGCGCTTAATTTAGCGATACATCTATAATTACTGATGGCACTCCTATTTCCTGATTTATGCAGGGGAATAACAAAACTCGATCGCCAAAAGCATGGGAAATATCCTTTAGATAGGGAGAAATTAAACATTTTAGTGAGAGGTACAGAAATTTCACTAGCACAAGATTTTAAAATGTACGTTGCGTAACATCAGCGTTGTAAACGTATTTAAAAAAACTCCATTTAACTATTTGTAGAACAAGGAACTGCTGCAATATTGGCCCAGCATAAAAATTATCATTTAAACTTCTTTTATTTGAAGAGGGCCTTGAAGCATTAAAAACTACAAGAAGTTTCGTAGTTAACCGATCTGCTTTGATGACTGCATGGTGCGGTAAATAATAATTTGTGATTTGATCTATTTCCTCAAGTGAAAGTTTTCTCATATGTCCTAAATCTATGTATTCTAATATCGCTTTGTCATATGAGTGATTGATTTCAGGAGTCTTTTTCTCCATTCTAAAGAACTGTGGCAGAGCTATATTTCGAGAATTTCCCAACTCCTCACAATTTTTAAAGGGTAGTGTAACAATATATCTCCCATCTTTATTTTTATTTGTTTCTAGGTAGTTTTGTTCACAAAAGGAGCCTTCTTCCGACCTCAAAACTGTTTTTGGGGGCTCTTCCACCTCCCAGGAACGTGTAATAATTTTTTCTATGGAAGTTGTGTTGAACAAGGAAATGTTATGAATATTTCTATTGGTTTCGGGTATTGGACCGCCTTTTATCCAACCAATTACTAAGAACGAACCATACGATTTTATAGGAGCGTCTACTGTAAAAATTAAGGGTCCTATATCCATCCCCATGAAAAGATCGACAGGTTGAATTGTATGGAATTTAGGGTCTGCTAAGTTAAGACCTATAAAATTTGTAAGTTTAGTCTTTTCAATATTTTGTGTGGGCAAAATTGACGGGAGGGTCTTCAAACCTGGCGCCCAAAACCTTGTTCATGTTACGGGACTTAACCAAATGGTCCCGGAAGCTTCTACAAAATCTTGCCTTTTCACTCTCCTTTCTCGTCTGGACCCTAGTTTTGAGTTAGATGTATGGGAGCCAGTTTGAAGACCCTCCCGTCTATTTTACCCACACAAAATATTGAAAAGACTAAAGTTACAAATATTACAGGTCTTAACTTAGCAGACCCTAAATTCCATACAATTCAACCTGTCGATCTTTTCATGGAGATGGATATAGGACCCTTAATTTTTACAGTAGACACTCCTATAAAATCATATGGTTCTTTCTTAGCACAAAAAAAAAACAGTATTTGGTTGGATAATAGGCGGTCGAATACCCGTAACCAATAGAAATACTCATAACATTTCCTTGTTCAACACAACTTCCATAGAAAAAATTATTACACGTTCTTGGGAGGTGGAAGAGCCCCCAAAAACAGTTGAGTTTGAGGTCGGAAGAAGACACCTTTTGTGAACAAAACTACCTAGAAACAACTAAAAACAAAGATGGGAGATATATTGTTACACTACCCTTTAAAAATTGTGAGGAGTTGGGAAATTCTCGAAATATAGCTCTGCCACAGTTCTTTAGAATGGAGAAAAAGCTTTCAAAGACTCCTGAAATCAAACACTCATACGACAAAGCGATATTAGAATACATAGATTTAGGACATATGAGAAACCTTTCACTTGAGGAAATAGATCAAATCACAAATTATTATTTACCGCACCATGTAGTCATCAAAGCAGATCGGTTAACTACGAAACTTCGTGTAGTTTCTAATGTTTCAAGCCCCTCTTCAAATAAAGAAGTTTAAATGATAATTTTTACGCTAGGCCAATATTGCAGCAAGGCCTTGTTCTACAAATAGTTAAATGGAGGCTTTTTAAATACGTTTACAACGCTGATGTTACGCAAATGTACCGTCAGATTTTCTTGGATAGAAAACAGACTAGGTATCAAAGAATATTCTTAAGGAAACCTGTGGAAGGTTTTGAACTTTTGACTGTCACTTTCGGAGTGAACTGCGCACCCTTTTTGGCACTTCGCACACTCAGGCAATTAGCTGATGATATTAAAGACACATACCCTAAATCTGCCAAAGTTATTTTACAAAATCTATATGTGGACGACGTCCTTGCGGGGGACCAATCGATTCAGGAAGCAATTGAATCACGTAAAGAACTAATTTCGGCATTTGACACTGCAGGTTTTCAGCTTAGAAAATGGACTTTAAATGAGCCCAAAATAATAATAAGATTTACCAGAGAATCAACTTTTACCCCTCAATTGGCTAAATTTACTGAAAATGGAGATTGTTTTTCGTTTACATCGCCTTCTATCGATCACCAGCACCAGAGGGAAGTTTTATCTAGTTGGCTAGCTCCGATAATTGTGGTTGCCAAGTTAATTATGCAGCAGGTTAGACAAAATCGAATGGGATACCACTCTTAAGCCCATGACACTAACAAATTGGCAGAATTTCGTAAAAAATGCAACATCAATAGACACTCTTACTATTCCAAGATGGATCAAATACACTCCCTGTAATCAAACCGAAATTCATGGATTTTGTGACGCGTCAGAGAGTGCATATAACGCCGCCTTGTATATTCTTGTTGAAAACGTCAATAATAGTCTTGACACAATCCTCTAAGCATAATAAACCAGGGTCGCCAAGGTTGCGGAGCTGTACTTTCGTCAAAATTAGCCCACTCGAATATTGAATCTTGTTTTTGGGCAGACTTCACAATTGTTTTAGCTTGGCTTAAAAAACCACCATGCCACTGGAGCACTTTTGTAGGAAACAGAGTTTCCGTCATGTTGTAAAATTTTCACTGTTCTTTTTTATATTTTTTCAATTCTCTATTTTCACAGTCATATATATATATATATATATATATATATATATATATATATATATATATATATATATATATATATAGATCAATGTTTCCATAAAACTTCACTTGTATCACTTTCACTTTGTATGATTATAATTTCCAGTGGTGCGCCAAATGAATAGCACCCACACCGTTGGGCAAAAAATAGGAATTTTTAAAAAATGTTGGGTACATTTATGTACAGAAGGAATGCAGGAGAAATAAAATGACACCTGTTACCACAGCTAGAAATCAAAACTGGAATAAAAAAAAAAGAAAATATTGTTATATTTTTAGATATCGCCTCAACTTATTGAAACACAACATACCATACCAGACCGAGGACTAATAAATTTGGGACATGCTAGAGCCATCGATAATTACAAAAATTCAATTTATATTGTAAATTTAGTGGAGTATGAAACAAATATTCGAGTGATATCTCTTGTGTCAGATGTATTTAAGAAAAAGGGCAACTTACTGGCCCTATAAATATTAAGAGTCTTAAATGAGATGACCAAGGTGCTCAGAAAATTTATAATCAAATTAAAATATTAGAGATAAACAGAGAGAACATTAACATTACACTGAAAAACAAGAATAATTTGAATACCTAAGTCATAGAAAGATTTCAGAATCTGACTAATTACATTAACACCGAACAGAACAAAATAATTTTTTTTAAAAAAAAGGAGGAAAATGTCATTGAAGAAATGCATTATTTAGATCAAGAAATCTTACCATATAATTACTTAATGACCACATTTCGAACTTAGCCGAAGACGTCGTTAGCATATTCTAAGTATAGCAATATAATATTGAATGCAAGAATATCCGCCATTTCTCAATTAAAATTGCAATTCTGCCGTATAATACCCTTACCAATTTATAAAACTAAAATAATGTTGTTGCAAAATGGGCAGGCTTAATCGCTTTATTGTTGTTTTTATAAAAACAACGTTTGTTTATTAGTGCTGAACGATCGTAATGCTTACCATGGGGTAAGACAGGGAATACCTAGGTTTCGGAAAGAGCCACCAGTCCTCATCAGTTCCCTTGTTTTTTGTCTGTTGTTATTTTAAAAATAACTTCTATGACAAAAAAAAACTTTTTTTACCCAAGTGACGAGATTGTAAGCTCAAAAGAAGAGGAACCATAGTACATAAAACCAAAACTTTTTTGGAAAATCTTCAAAATCTTACAACCGCACTTATAAATATTTTAATCTTTCTCCACTTCTTATGCTTTCGTTTTACATGAACGAAGTAGCATAACCATGTAAGATCGTTCTCCACTAATAAACAAAGATTGTTTTTATAAAAACAATAATAAAGGTATTAAGACTGACCATTTTGCAACAACAAAATACTATGATCTCCCGAACAAACAAGCCAACACTGTTCTAAACTAAAATAATAGTAACACAATAATATATAGACTATCGCTGCCGGACTATTAGAAAAAAAAAAACCATGGGTTTGGTGTCATGGGTTTGAGAGTTTTATCCCATTCGATTTTGTCTATATATATATTGATCATTGATCTGGCAACATCGTTATGAACAGCTGCTAAAAATTTTGAGCGTCGCAAAATATAAATTATATTGAGGAAATTTTGTAGTTTTTAAAGTAAAATTATATATTTGAAGTCACCTTGCTAATTTATTGAGTGCTGTGAGTTCAGTGTTGGATGCCTTTTGTTTGCCTGTTTTCCTGATGGTTTTTTATTGCTGCCTTTGCTGAAGTGATTGATTTGTTTTTGCCGCCTTTAAGCTGATTGAGCGCTGTTATGGCACCTGTGAATGTTTACAATTGCCCTATTTGCCGTAAAACTATTGCCCGAGGTGTTTACAGTGTGGGTTGTACTGCATGTCCCAATTATTTTCATCCAAAATGCATTAATGTTGAAATTGCTCTGGTGAAGGCTGACAAGAATTTCAGGTATACGTGCGGGAAATGCCGTAGGCCATCTAAGCAGCATGTACGTTCTTCGGCAGCAAGCAATGATGAGGCTGAGAATCTTGGTGCTGATTCGTTAGCTGGCGGGCCTCGTCTGAGTACTGAATCTGTGCCCGGAAATTCCAATGGGTTTGTTTTTGAGAAGTTGTTCGAAAGGCTACAACTGTCGATGAGAGAGGCTCTTGATGTGCAAATGAGACAATGTGTGGATGACTTTGATGTTTTAGTAAGACAACAACTTAGTGAGCGGTTCGACCAATGTATGGTGGAATATGAGGCTATGGTCCATAGGGTGATGGGTGACGTGCGGTCGGAGTTTATTGATACTTGTCGCAGGCTTAGTGCGGATATTTCGGACTGTCAGACAAATGTGGATCGAATGCAAAATGAACTAAGTGACATCAAAAAGAAAATGTCGGAAATGGAGCGTGAGAGTCTTATTCGCCAAAGGCGTTTGAATCGGGCTGATATTTTAATAAATGGGTTGCCGAAGGCTATACGCAATCTTCAGGAGCCTGTTATGAAGATTGCGAGGCCTTGCAATGTGGAGCTTAACCCAAGCGATATTCAGCACTCTTGCTACATTTTTGGTGGAAAAACAGTCCTTGTGAAATTCACTTCTGTTCACATGAGAGATCTAATTATGTCAAATTACCACCAGGTGAGCTATATTGCATTGAATGATGTGGTCAATACTCATATCGCCTCCAGGGTATACTTGAATGACCACCTTACTTCTCCGGCTGCCAAACCTGTTTTTAAATGTCGTAGGCTACGAGAAAGTAAAAAGATCCTGAAATATGTATTGGTTAACAATGATATTCCAAGAGTCAGAATTACGCTCCCGAATGGTTCTGTTAAAACCTTTGATGCTGCTCAATGTGATTGTTTTTTTGGTTGTGGTGAAAGTCAGAGTGTGTCGGTCGAGGTCCATTCTCCTGTTTCTCGGCAGCTTGATGTGGAAGTCAATGTTGCTGGTTCATCAGCGACTCCTCTAATTTAGTATATTTACTAATTTCAGTAGTCATTTTTAGATTGTTTTATTCTTTTTGCAATTGCTGCTATTGCGCATACACACAGCCATTTCGTTACGTATATTGTTATGGTAGACATCAATGACCTATGTATGTTTCATTTAATATGTCATAAATTTCTTTTTCAAGATATTTTTTTTTTGCGGCTTATTGTTTTTATAATGGTCTCTTGTAATTTAGGACAAATTGTTCATGATAATACTGTGTTACGTTCATCTTTGAGTGCACTAAGTGATAATTTGAATGTTGGCCACTTTAATTGCCGTAGTTTTAATCTCACTTCAAGATCTGCTAAGATTTCTGAAGTGAAAAATATTTGTGAAAATAGTCATTTGCACGTGATAGGGGTAAGCGAAACATGGCTTAAGCCGTCGGTTCCCTCAAAAAGGGTTGAGTTATCGGGCTATAAATGTTGTCGAAATGATCGCCCTATTCAAAGAGGTGGTGGGGTGGCTTTATTTGTTTCGAGGGCAATTAAGTATAAAGTAGTGTTTAAAAGCAGTCAGTATGGGATTGCTGAAAGTTTATTTGTGGAATTGCTGCTTGGTAGGCGGAAGATACTTGTTGGTGTGGTGTATCTTCCGAATGGGCATTTTGAGGCTTTTGAGCGTGATATTAGTGATCTGGTGGTTCGGTATTCTGATGTCATTATTATGGGTGACTTCAACAATGATCTCTTTTCGATTGATTCTTCTGTTAAGGTAAGGGATTCCTGCAGTAGACTTGGCGTGACCATAAGGCACAATATGCTCCCAACTCATTTTAGTGCTGTGCACAGTTCTACTTCACTATTGGACTTTTTCGCCCTTAGTAATGATGAATCTGTTGTTTTTTCCAATCAATTTTTTTGCCCTGGCGTCTCGGACCATGCATTTATTTTCATTTCAGTGGGTATTTCCGTGACTTGTGTGGATCAGTTTTATGAGTTTATTGATTATAATGCTGTTGATCAGACTGATCTGTGCGATGCTATTGCGTCCTTTAATTTTTCTCCAATGAACTCGAATAATGTCAACGAGCAGTGGGCGTGTTTATTTTCATGTTTCAATCTGTTACTTTCTATGTTTCCTGTTAAAAGAAGGCAACTTTTCAGAAATAAGGATAATGACTGGTATTTGTCCTCAGACATCTCTTACTATGCTTCAATTAGAGATATTGCGTTTAAGCAGTATATGATAACAAGAAGTCAAGATGATTGGAGAAATTTCTGTAAAGCCAGGAATAAAGCAAAAGCTGTTGTACGAAAGGCTAAAAGTGTTGCTCATGCATCATTGTTTGAAGATCTTCGAAGCAGTAAAGAGCTCTGGGGTGTCTTAAGTCTAAGGGGTACTCCTCTGACAAATCATATGATTATAGTGGAAATGTTAATGATTTGAATGAATGGTTTGCTCAGAATCAACTTGATAGTCGTTATACAATGCATGACTTCCGGGGTATTAGTGAAGATGTTGGTTTTAGTTTTCGCTGTGTCGATTATGCAGAATTGGAAAGAGCGTTTGTCGCAATTAAGTCCAATGCAGCGGGTTTGGATGGGTTTTCTTTGAAATTTTTGAAAGTTGTTTTTCCCTTGCTTTCCTCCCAATTTCTTAGCTTGGTTAATTCTATATTAACAACTTCTGCTTTTCCTGAAGCCTGGAAGTTAGCAAAAATTGTTCCAGTTAAGAAGAAAAATGTTGTTGGTGGATTGCAAGAATTTCGTCCGATATCTATACTACCCATATGTTCCAAAGTTGTTGAGCATATTTTGAAGTCGCAAATTTTGCTTCATTTGCATAGCTGCAATTTGCTAAATGATGCGCAGTGTGGCTTTAGAAAAAATAGAAGTACATCATCTCTTTTACTTGGATTGACTGACACCATTCGAGCCAATTTTGGTAATTCCAGGTTCTGTGTTCTGTTGGCGCTTGACTTGGAAAAGGCTTTCGACCGTGTAGATCATATTAAGCTAGTGCGCAAATTACATTTGCTGTATGGTTTTTCGGTTCACTGATATCTTCCTACTTGTCTGATAGGAAACAGTTGGTTTATGCTAATAATAATGTTAGCACTATTTTGCCAGTGAGGAGTGGGGTTCCTCAGGGATCAGCGTTGGGTCCTCTTCTATTCATATTGTTTCTTGATGACCTTTTTTCTGATTTGCGATTTTTGTGTGAGCCATTTGCGTTTGCTGATGATGTTCAGTTGTTATTCAAAGGAGATACTCGCTTTGTATCAGTAATTCAGTCTAAGATTGACTGTGCCATGGATATTTTGTTAGATTGGATGAATAATAATAATCTGTGTGTTAACCCGGCAAAGACTAAGGCGCTTTCATTCGCCACGTTTAATAATAGATTAGTGTCCGTTGTGTATAACAATATAAATATTGAGTTTGATTCTGAGCTTCTGTGTTTGGGGGTTCTCCTTGATGATAAGTTGGGTTTTGGGAGTCATATTAGTATGGTGGTTTCTCAGATGATTTTTTCCTTGCGTGGTTTGTACTCCACGGACTTGGCTTTACCTTTTTCTGTTAGAAAGCGACTGGTCCATGCTTTAGTTTTGCCATCGTTTCTTTATTGTTTGGAGGTGTACTCAGGTACGAGTTTGAGTAATATGCATCTGATTCAATTGGCTGTCAACCGTATTGTTCGCTTTGTGTTTAGGTTGAATACCCGTGTTCATATCACACCGTATGTGATAAAATTTTTTGGATGCTCTTTTAAATCATATGTTGATAGTCGGTTGCTGCTTACTTTTTTCAAAGTTATTAAGAATCAGTGTCCTTTATTTTTGGTCATGAAATTTATTTTTTGCTCCTCTGCAAGGCGCAATCAGCTGCAAATTCCTATGGTCCACCATCTCTTGAATGAGTCATTTCATGTTCGTGTTGCGCGTTTGTACAATGCTTTACCAATTGAAAAAAAAGATTTCAGTGTTACCCCAATCACTTTCTTTAAGAGACTTGTTCATCACTTATTCTGATGATATGTTTTTAGCTCTTGTGCGTCTTCCCTGTATTGCTATCTAGCAATAATTGTAGTTTTTTTCAGTTTATTTTTAAGGCCTCTTACATCTATAATACTGGATTTTTAATGAATATTTATTTTTCTTTTCTAATTATTCTCGATGCACTTTCAGAATGAATCTTCATGAATACCTATTAACATTTAATAGTTTTTTCCATGATCTGATATATATATATATATATATATATATATATATATATATATATATATATATATATATATATGTATAAACAGAGATAAACAGAGAGAACATTAATATTACACAGAAAAACAAAAATAATTTGAATACCTAAGTCATATATATATATATATATATATATATATATATATATATATATATACGACGTTCCCAAGAATCGGAAAATAAACAACTGAAACCCTACATTTGAGAAAATGCACTGATTTTTACTTTGAGAATAAGAAGGCAGTCCTTATCCTGGAGAACGAGACTGAAGACAGCATGAAGATTACCTCCCTAGCCATTGCAATACTGGCTTCATTGATGACGACAACATTCCTAATTATTGCAAGGATAACTTACAAACATATAACCCGGAATACCATTGTTCCAGCCACATCCTGTTCCAGTTCCTTGTGGCCGTCACTCTCTTCAAGATCTGTTTTGTTATGTTGTAAAGTTTTTACTACTGTTACTCGCGCATGTTTTGTTGGACCCATTTTTACAGTAGGCATTACTTGGCCACCGCAGTCACATATGTTCTTGTTTACAACAAAGTTAATGATAGTGACGTTGTGTTGAACTGTGTCTAGGATAATTCTCTTACAAACAAATTTAATCATAGAATATTTTAATATTATGTGTAAGAAATTACTGTCTAAAAAACTTTTCCAACTTTTGAAAATGTAATCGACAGCACTATTATTATTTCTATTTCTTAAAAGAATTGTGCAATATAAATGTTCTGTATCTATTTGTTTTATTTTTTAACTGTTTACAAAAATATTTATTGCGTTTGTTAGTTCATTTGTTTGTTCCTGTGTCTTGGAGTTAATAGTTATCTGCCTATGTTCTGATTCAATGATTTCTTTTTGTTGTAAGTTTTACCTTCTCGAAGTCTTAACATACGGCTACAACTTTTAATTCGGTCCCTAGTATGTTAATGGTTCTAGTATGTCTTAGGTGAATACTTATAGTTGCTATGAGATTTCTCATGTGTCGTATGTCTGAGTCCAATATCTGTATCATATGTGACCCGGGACTATTCATTCCTTTACTATTGTCAAATTCATGGTTAGGTTGCTTGAATGTTTTAGGCATTCATATTCCTCCCAAGTAATATTCCTCCCAATTTAGATTAAACTAGTGTAGTAAGTAATTTTTGCTGATATAGATACGGCGAGAAGAAGTATTTACCAGAACGTAAAGTAAAAAGATATAAATATTCTTTATTCTAATTATATCAAAGTGTCTGTATGGTATTCAGTAGCAGCAAAATTGAAGATTTTAGGTCTACTATTGCTCTGGAAATAAGTGCAGGACGATCAAAAACTTTGAGAATTTGTCTACACAGGTGAGAAAAATACTTTTTGTCGGTTGAGAAAATATCGATATATGTTACATCAAGGTGTATGAAGATATGGGTGTTATCTGCCTATGGGGCTGTCGATTGTGTTTAGTTTCTTGAACGATTTTACAATTTGGAACAAATTGTCCGCTATTCTAGTCATTTTGGGGAAAAATGGTTTGTTTATTTTTTCCACATTTTCCTGGACGGCTCTGTGAGTCCTTTTGTGTTCTATGACAGTAATTTCTTTTTGATCGTCTTTGTCGAAAATTTCAGTTACCATGCGGTCAGTGTAACTGAAGATAGTTGTTCGGAAAGTTTTTACTAGTCTGTGGTGAATAAATTCCATTATTGACAGCTTGCAAAAATTGCGTTTACTGGCTTTTAAAATATTTAGGCATACGCTCCTTAATAAATGGCAAAAGTCAGTGGCTGTTGGTCACATTTGTCTTTCAATGAACGGTAGCTGGGATTGTTTGTAGAAAAATAACTTCATCGAATTGTACGAGTTTGTATTTAATATCCTCTACCTCTTCCTGTGCCACTGTGTGATATTCGTAATCTTCTTCATTAGGTGGCACATTGTCTGATCCTGGCTGTTGTAAACATTTGCATGTTGTTACACATGCAACTAATTATTTTGTATTTGACCATCAAACGGACTGTATTGCCGGTTAGGTGTAGGTTATCTTAAGCGTGACGAACTATCAATTTTGATGGGCTGTTCTTGATCTTGTATAGTTGATGTCCCGAATTCTATTAGAATTAGGATTCCTGTTTAAATCTCTGTTTAGAATTTTGAAACCTTTCCTCGATGCTTTAAGAAAATTTACTTGCAACTATATAGCATTTGTGATAAGCCTCAACTTCATGAGCTAAAGCTAACAGAAGGCCAGCCGATCCTGCAGAAGAAAGAACATTGCTTAACAACATTGTGCTTCCCGAAATGAATACTCGCAGCGCATCTGTTCTGTATTTTTCACTTAATGAAGCAGCTACTTGGTTGCCATGAGTTATTACAATCTTATTTAAAAAAAAAAGTTTTTACTTTACTATGTCATAGTACTATAGTATAGTCAAATTTTTCTTGTGGGCGTTGGCATTTCTTGTTCTATTAAGTAGTCTGTTCTTTTAACTTGTCTGCTGATAATTGTTTTAAATTTTAGAGCTGTCTCGGAAGAAGAAAGAATCATTTCTGCGGAAATCTTAATTTTATTCTGCAGTATTTCTGAAGCCTGATAATGTTTGAAACTTTTTCGTTAGCTTTATAAGCGGTGTGTACCTTTATAAGTCGTACATCTCATTCTTTCCTTCGACTTCAGGTAAGGTGTTGGTGTATTTATAGTTATGCTGTGAAATTTTCCCTTATCTCGATTAACTTATCTTTGAAACTCTGTTTCTGTGCGACTAGCGCACTTGTTACCACGGCATCCACAATAGCATTTAATTCCTCGTTAGTTTTTGAATATATTTCCAAGGTGGCAGTTAAGTATAGGTGTGGTTCGTGCGCAACTTATATCGCGAGCTCAACAATTGTATAAGTGTGTTTCGTAAGCCGCTTATAGTCTGAGTTCGTACTCCACTCAGATATCAAGTCTAGTAGTTTCGTATACGTGTATTTTGTACTCAACTTATATTCAGTCCAGAGTCCAGTTTGGCATGAGTGTGTCGTGCGCCACTAATACATCGAATCAAGTAGCTTCGTAAAAGTTTATTTCATAGACCACTTATATTCCAGTTCTTCGATTTAAAATTTGTACACTGATCCCGAGTCACACTCGTTCCCTGCGAACGCCCTACGACCGCCACTCATACTCCCGGTCATTTTGGTCCGAAATGTGTTTCCGACGCCACATACATCTCTGCCAGGCATGCATAAGTCATCGAAAAACGTTGCTCAGTGAAACACCAATGGAGGTCCACTATCGTTACCAACTTGCTTCGTGAGACTGGTGTTAAAAACCCAAACGGAAACCCGTGGCAGTCGTTAAAATGCCGTTAACCCGAGCCTCAGACGCTGAAAACATAGAAATTTCGGACGATAAGCCAATAGTTCCGCAGCGTTTGAGACCGGAGCCACTCGAACACACCACCGGTGGTATTGCCCCTACCCAATATTATTATAATGTATAACGACTTCACGGACGAAACACAACAGTGTTTGTTAGTGGTTGGAGTTGACGATCTCTCCATGGCCAGTCTGACAAAGACTAAGGCCGTGGCATTCTATGTCTCGAACGCTGTCCGATTCAAGAACAATAAGGTGAGAATCGGAGACGAGGAAACCAAGAGTGACAGCGAGGGGGGAGAAAGAAGACCCCCAATCAACACAGAACAGGGAGTCGGTGACAAAATTACCGACTCTCAAGAAGCCCGTCTACTGGAGGACCAATGATCGAGGTCATCCAGAACAACCTTAATCGGAGCGAGACGAGAGATACACATTGGCTTATTTCAGAAACCTTGGACAGTTCAGAAGAAGGTCTCTGGACTAAACCATATTAATTACCAACAGTTCTATGCCAACACAATATGTCACAAAAACTTCTGTTTTCTTTTCTCCCCAGACTTAAGTTTTCTTTTCTCATCATCAGATGAAACAGTACTGAAGCAGGGGAATGGTAACATATACCTAGCGTCATCCAATCCTTAGATAATTTTCAGGTCCGCCGGGCCCTAATGGACTGGAAAAACCACATGCTAAGGAATATATGGATAAGCTGTGGGTTATATGACGTTAACATAAGGGACAAAGCTGGTCAAGGAACTCCACAGGGAGGGATATTATCACCGCTCCTGTGGTTAACCACCATTAACAGTCTTCTAAGGACTTTAACCAATTAAGGCTTTGAACTAATCTGTTATGAAGACGACGTTATAATACTTCTGAGGGGAAAGAACCCTTACTTGCTGTGTAGAAGGGGCGAGTCAGCTCTGAAACTTGCATACAACCCGGAAAAAAACTGAGATATGTCTATTTACTAGGAGAAGAAAACTGGGACGATTCGATGAACCGGTATTCCTGAACAGGACAATCAATATTTCCAATAAAGTTAAATAACTGGGTGTGATTCTAGTTAGGAAACTTAATTGAAGGGACCACATCCAAGAAAGAGCAAAGCTCATATATGTTGGGCAACGTGTAAAAGGGCTATAGGCTCTATATGGTGTTTCAAACCAAATATGATACACTGGCTATTTAAAAGCGTAATTCGACCCGTTCTAACATACGCATCAATAGTCTGGTGGATAAAAATGTAATACCAAAATACTACAGAAAGTCCAACGAATGTGCGCTTAAACGTCTTCGGCGCAATGAGGACAACACCAACTAGTGCACCCAATAGATATTCATATACGGTATGAAGTGGCCGTCGCGTACTTAAGGATTAGGGCAACGGACGAGTGGATAAGCAAAGGCCACGCTACATACCATCAAAAACTTACAGGTAACAACGAGAGAATCAATAGATAATTTTGCATCGGGCCGGATATCAGAAACAATTGTAGTTGCCTCTTGTGTAACTTTAATCCCTACCAGAGACTCGGTAGAAATACAAAATACAGTTTAGATACACATTGGATTAACTCAGGAATATGTCACAAAAACTTATGTTTTCTTTTCTCCTCAGAGTTGTCATCATCAGACGCAACAGTTCTGAAGCAGGGGAATGGCAACATGTACCTAGCTTCAGTATACCTACCGTTTTATGCGTCGACATTACCACCAACGTCAGAAGTGCAGCGGCTGGTGAGCAAAACAAAACAAACCTGTAACGAAGTGCTAGTAGGTAGCGATGCTAACTCTCACCACATTGCGTGGGGTAGTACTAACACTAATAAATGGTGCTAGTCCCTACTAGATTATCTAAATACTAACGATCTAATAATTCTTAGCATTGGGAATAAAGCGACCTTTGTAAACAAAATTAGGGAGGAGATCTCCTATTGACAGAGATGTCAATAGGTTAACGGAGACCCTAGTTAAATCATTCGAGAAATGCTGTCCCCTTGGATGATAGGGGGAAATTCGTAACAAAGGAAAAGAGGCGCGAAGGCTTTACAATAGAGCTCGACGCAAAAAACTAGCAGTATTTTGGGAAAGGGACCATATCAAACTTTATTTCGTCCAACTCAGTCGGAATTTTCAACGCGTGCCTAAAGTTTGCCTATACCACAAAAGCCTGGCCGGAATCGAGGGTAGTTTTTATACCCTAACCTGGAAAGACAAGCTACGCAATACCCAAGTCATAATCTATTTGCAACAACAAAATATTACGGTATCCCAAACAAACATCACAAGGCAGGTTTTGTTGTACGAATAAACGAATGCAAGACAAGTGGAGAGAGATGAAAATATTTGTAAGAGCGGTTTTAATATTTAAAGGGAATGCCAAAGGGATTTTACTTTAATTCAATTCGTTGGCTCCCCTTCTATTGAGCTTACGATCTTATCGCTTGAGTGAAACAGTTTTTCGTCATAGAAGCTATAACTCCTGGTGAGAATATTCCCAGACAAAAACAACATTACAATAAACCAATGTTGTTTCTATAAAAACAACAATAATGGGATTAAGCCTAACTATTTTACAACAACAGAATTCTACGCTATCCCAAACAATAAGGCCAACACTGTTCTTTTATTTTTCTAATGTCTCTCTTATTATTGTTTACTCTAATTCCTTAATTATATTATGAACATATGAATTGTTAAATTAATCCATACCTTAACTACGGAGCCTCCTTATTACTTCCTTGCTGGTTGATTGACCCTCATTGTTGTTTGTGTCAAATCATTATCATTAAAACAACATACCGCTGGGTCACTGTGCATTGAACATAAACAACTAGTAACAATATGCAAGCGTGAAACTAATGCATAAACACTTAACACACAATTCCACTGCCGGATTGATCCGAAACAACAATTTTTTTTTCTGGAGAGCGCCTGCCAACTCAGTACATATATGCCTGTGTTGGTATATTTTTCTGCTTTGGGAGCAGCATATACCGGAATTCCTGCTCCGGATTCCTTTGTCCGTGCTGGGATTTAAGAAAACCCTGAACCATGGTTCTGTTATGCTTGTCAAAACATCATTCACAACGGATCTGTCTCAAAGTGATATAATGCATTTTAGGAATTGTCCCGGATTAGGGGTTACGTTTCATCGTTCTGTGACAACGTAGTTCTCAGCGAGTCTTCGTCGTCTTCATAAGCAGGTCGCCCGATTTCATAGCCTCTAAACTCCGCACTTTTTTTAACCATGAAAAAGTTCACTGGCCAGAATTCAGAGAGTTTACCAAACTTCGCTTTAGAGAACAGCCAAACCCTCCATTTAAATATCCAATATGTCGAGCATTCCAAGCGAAGAGTACTACGTCCTATAACATCTCTTCTCACAGAGATGGTACCACCACAGTTGATGATGGGTAATGTGGGAAATTTCATCCGAAGTAATACAATCTCCACCACATACTTTTTATTAACTTCCAAAAAAGTATATACATATATAAATAATATATATATATATATATATATATATATATATATATATATATATATATATTTATATATATATATATATATATATATATATATATATATATATTGTAGCCAAATTTTTGAATGAAATTGTCTGAAAATCCACAAAAGGACTGACAGAAAAATTTCTATGCAGGTCCAAGTCTACGCATAGGCCTCATATATCAGTACTTCCCTATACTCGGTATTTTGACGATTTTATGTACAATATTCACTGAAAGTGAAGTCCATGCAGGTGCAGGTCTTCATATATGTTGATGATCTTAGCTACATTATTTAGTTCTTTTTTTTAATTCGTATTTGAATATTGTTACGGCTTATGACAAATGTTACTTATGCGGTGGAGGGAATTCTAAGTTCGGCCCGTCCGAAATTATTGCAATTGAAGTCTAAAGTGGTCGATTCATCAAGTGTGCTGGTATATATATTCATGATCAGCATAAAATTCTAAGTCGATTTAACGAAGTCCGCTTGTCAGTTTCCTTCTGTCTTTCTGTTGAAGCAGCCCACATTATACGACGTAGAGCTTTAAAATGTGAAACTGTAGTTTTGTATTGTATCTAGGATGGTTGGTCCACGGTCCACGTTTTGCTATCGTCCCCCCATGTAAGGGTACCTCAAGATATTTGATTCTTTGAGATTTTTGGCACATGTTCACGGATTTATGTAAAAAATGGTATTTGTTTTTCGTAGTTACAGCTCCAACAATCCTTGTAGCATAAAATTTTCTATGTATGTTCCCGTTTTGGTATAACGGTTCCAGGCACTTTATTCAAAACTTTAACTGCATTCACATCCAAGAAAGAGCAAAGCTCATAGATGTTGGGCAACGTGTAAAAGGGCTATAGGGTCTAAGTGATGTTTCAATACAAATATGATACACTGGCTATTTAAATTCGTAATTGTTATAAAAAAAACAATAATCTTATCTATTTTGCAACAACAAAATATTACGGTATCCCAAACAAACATGCCAACACTGTTCTATAAAGAGACAAGGCAAAGCAAAGCTCATAGATGTTGGGCAACGTGTAAAAGGGCTATAGGGTCTAAGTGATGTTTCAATACAAATATGATACACTGGCTATTTAAATTCGTAATTGTTATAAAAAAAAAACAATAATCTTATCTATTTTGCAACAACAAAATATTACGGTATCCCAAACAAACATGCCAACACTGTTCTATAAAGAGACAAGGCACCGTCGACGAAGGGGGTTTTGTTGTACCAGACAAATTTACATGGTTATGCTATTTCACTCAAGTAAACGAATGCATAGCAGGTGGAGTGAGATGAAGATATTTGTAAGAGCGGTTTTAATATTTAGAAGAAATGCCAAATGGATTTTACTATAATTCAATTCTTTGGCTCCTCTTCTATTGAGCTTACGATCTTATCATTTGGGTGAAACAGTTTTTTGTCATAGAAGTTATTTTAAAATAACTCCTGGTGAGAATATTCTCAGACAAAAACAACATTATAATAAACCAATGTTGCTTTTATAAAAACAACAACAGTGGGATTGAGCCTAACTATTTTACAACAACAGAATGCTACGCTATCCCAAACAATAAGGCTAACACTGTTCTTTTTTTTTCAAATGTTTCTCTTATTATTGTTTACTCTAATTCTTTAATTATATTATGAACATATGAATTGTTAAATTAATCCATACCTTAACTACGGAGCCTCCTTATTACTTCCTTGCTGGTTGATTGACCCTCATTGTTGTTTGTGTCAAATCATTATCATTTAAACAACATACCGCTGTGCATTGAACATAAACAACAGTAACAATATGCAAGCGCGAAACCAATGCATAAACACTTAACACACAATTCCACTGCCGGATTGACCCGAAACAACAATTTTTTCTGGAGAGCGGCTGCCAACTCAGTACATATATGCTTGTGTTGGTATATTTTTCTGCTTTGGGAGCAGCATATCCCGGAATTCCTGCTCCGGATTCCATTGTCCGTGCCGGGATTTAAGAAACCCCTGAACCATGGTTCTGTTATGCTTGTCAAAACATCATACTCAACGGATCTGTCTCAGAGTGATATAATGCATTTTAGGAATTGTCCCGGACTTACCTGATTGCGAGACTAGAGCGAAAGGGATTACTTATCATCGTTCTGTGACAACGATCGCCCGATTTCATAGCCTCTGAACTCCACACTTTATTTAACCATGAAAAAGTTCACTGGCCAGAATTCAGAGAGTTTACCAAACTTCGCTTTAGAGAACAGCCAAACCCTCCATTTTGAATAGCCAATAGCTACGTCCTATAACATCTCTTCTCACAGAGAAGGTACCATCACAGTTGATGATGGGTAATGTGGGAAATTTCATCCGAAGTAATACAAGCATTGGGCTCGGACGGAATGTCAATGGTAATGTTAAACAACAATGTAAGGCACCCACATTGTTATATATATATATATATATGTATATATATATATACATATATATTTCGCAATATATTATTAAATTCATCAAAAAAAAGGAACTTCACATGACTGGCAACTAATTTTATCACAAAACTATTTTTAAATGTGGAATATTACATACACATATTTTAATTTTCTCCAACGTCAACGCATAAATAATAATGATAGGAAGCTAAAGAATAAAGAAAGGAAGCAACGAATAAAGATAGAAAGCTAAAATTATTCACACAGTTTAATCTTTTGCCTGCAGGCAGGTCAAGTTCGAAGATGGGACTACGATATCGTGTAGCCCCATAAAACGCCATTTCCCGATATTCGGTATTTTGATGACTGTAGCCAAATTTTTGAATGAAATTGTCTGAAAATCCACAACAGGAGTTCCTTCTGAGTACTGACAGAAAAATTTCTATGCAGGTCCAAGTCTACGCATAGGCCTCATATATCTGTACTTCCCTATACTCGGTATTTTGACGATTTTATGTACAATATTCACTGAAAGTGAAGTCCATGCAGGTGCAGGTCTTCGTATATGTTGATGATCTTAGCTACATTATTTAGTTCTTTTTTTTTAATTCGTATTTGAATATTGTTACGGCTTATGACAAAAGTTACTTATGCGGTGGAGGGAATTCTAAGTTCGGCCCGTCCGAAGTTATTGCTTTTTTACTTGTTATTATAAAAAAAACTTCAAGTGGACAATCCTTTGAAAAAAGTTTCCTCTGCACTTTCTCCTAAAAGGCATATTCATTTAGTTCGCCGGTGCAGTTCGCAGTGAAAGTCTAAAGTGGTCGATTCATCAAGTGTTCTGGTATATATATTCATGATCAGCATAAAATTCTAAGTCGATTTACCGAAGTCCGCTTGTCAGTTTTCCGTCTGTCTTTCTGTTGAAGCAGCCCACATTATACGACGTAGAGCTTTAAAATGTGAAAATGTAGTTTGTATTGTATCTAGGATGGTTGGATTTGAAAATGATGTATCGGTCCACGTTTTGCTATCGTCCCCCTATGTAAGGGTACCTCAAGATATTTGATTCTTTGAAATTTTTGGCACATTTTCACGGATTTATGTAAAAAATGGTATTTGTTTTTTGTAGTTTTAGCTCCAACAATCCTTGTAGCATAAATTTTTCTATGTATGTTCCCGTTTTGGTATAACGGTTCCTGGCACTTTATTCAAAACTTTAACTGCATTCTTCTACCGATCTTACGTGAGTGTGAATTCAGATAAATTTATATAAAAATGTCTTCTTTTCCTAATGTGTTAAAAGTTCGGGCCGTCCGAACATAATGTCTTTCTACAGTCTATAATTTAACCTTCACAGCATATTTTTTGGGAGATGAAACCGAGTTAAAAAAAACTAACAGACATTAAATATGTGTATATTCAAAATTGTTTTACAATCGTTATACTGAGTTTCACAATTTCATCCATCGCGAACATTCAAAATATTCCTATTAATAATAAGGTCAAATATATGTTATAGTCAGCCAGCAAAAGTTATGTATTAGGAAAACGTTTTGCTTTTAAAGTAAGAAAAACAGTTAAAAGTGTGTTGAAGTCAGCAATTTGTATATATATTTTATACTATTTTCTGTATATCTATGCTATGTATGGACTAGGATTGAAAGAAGCAATTGAAGTATATCCTTTGGGCAGCATATGATTTTTTGATATATCAATTATGTCCACGTAAAATGATAATGGCATTTTGGAATTTCGGGGTTTATGAACTTTTCTTATAAACTATAAACTGATGTATATAAATTGTGTGTTCTGCATAGCCTTTTAATAATAGAAGTACTAGTAGGGAATTTAGTGCGTACCGTCATTTCTCAAATCTAATGACAATAGCTTGATTCGAATTCATCTTCAAAACTGGGGATACCATAAACTTATATAGATAATTGCAGAGGTTAAAGTACTCACACAAACACAACTTGTGTAGGATTTCAGACAATTCCGTTGAAAATGTGGCAAAGATCTGGGGGTACCATTATATGGGGGTTTTACGATATCGTTGACCTATATAGGAAATTCTCCTTCAGGGGGTAAAGTCATAAAAACAAAATTCTTGAGTAGAATTTCAGACAGTTTTGTTAAAATATGTGACTAAAATTATCAAAATACCGAATATCTGGGTGTATAGTTATATGGGGAAATATGATATCGTGGACCGATATAGCCCATCTTCGATAAGCGTTTTACGCGAACTTTTTTTATCCCACGTATTAACCCCTTACAAGCGATACGGCCTTGCCGATATGTCCCATTTATCTTATTCTGCCTACTGACAAGTGTGTAAGTGGCCATTATGGTCCACCTTCCACCTAAAACGAAGTTTAGATGAGGTATGACAAAGTTAATGTACCGTCCATGGTATGATGAAACCGTCCATGGTATGGTACAAAAACATATTTGAAATAATATGCCAAAATACACAAAACATTATACTTTCCCCTCCACCATACTATGGAGGGTATATAGTTTTTCATTCTACTTGTAACACTTTGATATACACAAAGTATGTATATTCTTGATTGGCATAAAATTCTATGTCTCTCTGCCTGTGAAAATCATTCTAGCTTCGAACGAAATGAAGTAGATTATCGAATTTTAGTCAGATATGTTTTATATCTGCAGAACTTTTAGTATTGAAAATGGGCTGTATAGGTCCAAGTTGTGGTATAACCTTCATATAACCGTAACGGCAGATTTATGGTCATGGCACAATTCACAATTCACAATTCTAGGTCGAATTTTCTGTAAATTGACAACATGAAAACATCCCTTTCGCAATGGAACTACCTCCTATGACAGAACTGTTAAAAAGGAAATAATTTTTTGTTTATAAATATTCGTATGATCAGTCTACTGTGGACACAAAAGAGCTTCAAACGTGAGTCGTTTCGAATCATTAGAAGCAGTCAACGGGATTCAGAAGAGTAAACCAGCAGCGACGGTTGCTTCCACAACGAACCGTACATGTCAAATATGCAACGGTGATCACCCTTTATATTAATGCAAGCAATTCTTGTTAATGACAGCGCCCGAAAGACAGACATGGGTTTCTAGAACCAAGATGCATTTGAATTGCTTCAAGGATGATCGTCAGGCAAAAACTTGTACAAATGGGAAGTGCAAAAAGAAACACAACAGTCGCTGACAAGCAAATTTAGAACGCGTCTTGAAACTTTTGTGTTACCAAATATGGTACCACCGCAACCAAGTACCGACATCGACATTACATCATGGCCAATTCCAGAAAACATTAGCTAACAGATCCCCGCTTTTATCAAACTGCAAGGATTCATGTACTATTTGGAGCAGAGTTCTACTTTAATCTTATTCTATCACAAGAAATTCGAATGTCGAAGGTGCTTCCTATATTGAAGAATTCCAAACCAGGGTGGATTGCTAGTGGAAGACTTATTAAAAAATTTCTGGGAACAAGACGAAGTTTGTGAAGATCAGGAGTTGACTCTAGCTGAAGAACAGTGTGAAAATCCCTTCAACCTAAATACAACAGTCAATGAGAATGGTCGTTTTGTGGTGCGATTACTACTTTCAGATGCTCCTGAGAAGATATCCAAACCCTTAAATATCTAAGGATGCAAGTTTTCGTGAGCAGCATATTGCTCATGAATGTGTGAAGGCGTATGTGGATCTGGGACATATGACGTAAATTCCACCAAGAGAAGTTCGTGGTAATCATTATTAAATCCCAAAACAATAAAACTCGGGGTTGTGTTCGGCGTGGTCGCTCTGGGTGGTCGCTCAACGATATTTTGCAGTGTTCAAGGAGATCTGTTGGGAATGAATTTGCGGTTTAGACTACCGAGATTAGTTTTCATAACAGGCATTGAGAAGATGTATAGACAAGTTCTAGTCGACGAGATGCCTGAAAAGGCGCAGTTACTTCGAAAGAATTTTATTTTGACAATTTCATGTGTTGGTCTGATCATTAGAAACCTCAAGTTCTATATACAGTTTAACTCTGATTCTTGATGACAGGGGAATACTAAAAGTCGGTGGCAGGTTGGATGGGGCAACCTTAGCATTCGACACAAAACACCCGATGCTGTTACCATACAACGACCCAATTGTAAAACTTATCCAAGTCATGATTCATTTGCTACGTGCAACCTCAAGACAGAAATATTGGATCAACAAGGGGAACCCTATAGCATGTAACATTGAGCAAGGTGTACACGAGTTAAGCAAAATAAGGGAAATCTCCCACCTAACAAAGTCACGCATGCATGGCAATTTATTGTGTTTGTCATTGACTATTGCGGGTCGTTATGATTCCACTACAAAATACGATGGAAGGAACCACACATGCTTTACATCGCTGTGTTTGTATGTTTCGCAACAAATGCTGTGCATTTTAAAATAGTTACTGACAACGGATGCATTCATTACCGTGTTGAAGAGATTTATCAGACAGAAATCAGCTCGATGAATGAAATCAAACAGTATTTGAAGAGAATAGCATAAAGGAAATAACCGAGATATGTTCAAGAGAAAGTGTTGATTTTCATTTTATTCGCCCAAGAGCTCCCCATTTTAGTGGCTTATGGGAAGCTGCGGTGAAGTCAGCGAAGCAACTATTGCTTCGGATCACAATTAATGCATCTTTAACCTACGGAGAGTTGGAAACAATTGTTTTCGAAATAGAGGCAATCTTAAATTCTAGACCGGTGACTCCTATTTCTAACGATCCAGCATTAACACCTGGTCATCTTCTTGCGGGTGAGCCTTTAGCGGCACAGGTTGATCCATCAGCGAACCAATCGTCAACATCGCTTACAAGCAGATGGAAGATAGTATCGCTGTTTAGGCATGAGCTCTGGAAACATTACTTTTCAAGAAAGAAGGAAATGAAGTACACCGATAGCAAACGTTGAGCCTGGTCAATCGGTCATCATTAAGGAAGACAACATGCCTATACTGCACTGGCGCCTAGGCAGAATAACCCGAACATACAAGGGTAACGATGAAGCCGTTCGTGTAGTTGACGCAAAGACACAAAACGACGAATTTAAAAGAGCCATAAACAGATTAGCTCCTTTATGCGAAAATGAAGAAGAATCTTTACCACTTATCTCAGAGAGAAAGTAGTAGTGAAGGAACATTGTCAAAGCAATTTAAGACGTCAAGCAGCATGCTATCGATAATGCTTGTGGCTTTATTATTCCTACCGCTACCGCGACAGCGGAAAGGAAATAGATCACTTATTATGATCATCTCCTGTTTTGGGCAGATATGAATGATTAATTTTCTACAGGGATAAGAACCCTTTACGATTGCCGTAAATTATTTATATTCAGTTTTTGTAAGTATGGCAAACTCGGAATTTTTTGATGACTCGTTATTAAAAATTAATCCATACCTTAACTACGGAGCCTCCTTATTACTTCCTTGCTGGTTGATTGACCATCATTGTTGTTTGTGTCAAATCATTATCATTTAAACAACATACCGCTGTGCATTGAACATAAACAACAGTAACAATATGCAAGCGCGAAACCAATGCATAAACACTTAACACACAATTCCACTGCCGGATTGACCCGAAACAACAATTTTTTCTGGAGAGCGGCTGCCAACTCAGTACATATATGCTTGTGTTGGTATATTTTTCTGCTTTGGGAGCAGCATATCCCGGAATTCCTGCTCCGGATTCCATTGTCCGTGCCGGGATTTAAGAAACCCCTGAACCATGGTTCTGTTATGCTTGTCAAAACATCATACTCAACGGATCTGTCTCAGAGTGATATAATGCATTTTAGGAATTGTCCCGGACTTACCTGATTGCGAGACTAGAGCGAAAGGGATTACTTATCATCGTTCTGTGACAACGATCGCCCGATTTCATAGCCTCTGAACTCCACACTTTATTTAACCATGAAAAAGTTCACTGGCCAGAATTCAGAGAGTTTACCAAACTTCGCTTTAGAGAACAGCCAAACCCTCCATTTTGAATAGCCAATAGCTACGTCCTATAACATCTCTTCTCACAGAGAAGGTACCATCACAGTTGATGATGGGTAATGTGGGAAATTTCATCCGAAGTAATACAAGCATTGGGCTCGGACGGAATGTCAATGGTAATGTTAAACAACAATGTAAGGCACCCACATTGTTATATATATATATATATATATATATATATATATATATATATATATATATATATATATATGTATATATATATATATATATATATATATATATATATATATATATATATATATATATATATATATATATATATATATATATATATATATATATATATATATATATATGTATATATATATATACATATATATTTCGCAATATATTATTAGATTCATCAAAAAAAAAGGAACTTCACATGACTGGCAACTAATTTTATCACAAAACTATTTTTAAATGTGGAATATTACATACACATATTTTAATTTTCTCCAACGTCAACGCATAAATAATAATGATAGGAAGCTAAAGAATAAAGATAGGAAGCAACGAATAAAGATAGAAAGCTAAAATTATTCACACAGTTTAATCTTTTGCCTGCAGGCAGGTCAAGTTCGAAGATGGGACTACGATATCTTGTAGCCCCATAAAACGCCATCTCCCGATATTCGGTATTTTGATGACTGTAGCCAAATTTTTGAATGAAATTGTCTGAAAATCCACAACAGGAGTTCCTTCTGAGTACTGACAGAAAAATTTCTATGCAGGTCCAAGTCTACGCATAGGCCTCATATATCTGTACTTCCCTATACTCGGTATTTTGACGATTTTATGTACAATATTCACTGAAAGTGAAGTCCATGCAGGTGCAGGTCTTCGTATATGTTGATGATCTTAGCTACATTATTTAGTTCTTTTTTTTTAATTCGTATTTGAATATTGTTACGGCTTATGACAAAAGTTACTTATGCGGTGGAGGGAATTCTAAGTTCGGCCCGTCCGAAATTATTGCTTTTTTACTTGTTATTATAAAAAAACTTCAAGTGGACAATCCTTTGAAAAAAGTTTCCTCTGCACTTTCTCCTAAAAGGCATATTCATTTAGTTCGCCGGTGCAGTTCGCAGTGAAAGTCTAAAGTGGTCGATTCATCAAGTGTTCTGGTATATATATTCATGATCAGCATAAAATTCTAAGTCGATTTACCGAAGTCCGCTTGTCAGTTTTCCGTCTGTCTTTCTGTTGAAGCAGCCCACATTATACGACGTAGAGCTTTAAAATGTGAAAATGTAGTTTGTATTGTATCTAGGATGGTTGGATTTGAAAATGATGTATCGGTCCACGTTTTGCTATCGTCCCCCTATGTAAGGGTACCTCAAGATATTTGATTCTTTGAAATTTTTGGCACATTTTCACGGATTTATGTAAAAAATGGTATTTGTTTTTTGTAGTTTTAGCTCCAACAATCCTTGTAGCATAAATTTTTCTATGTATGTTCCCGTTTTGGTATAACGGTTCCTGGCACTTTATTCAAAACTTTAACTGCATTCTTCTACCGATCTTACGTGTGTGTGAATTCAGATAAATTTATATAAAAATGTCTTCTTTTCCTAATGTGTTAAAAGTTCGGGCCGTCCGAACATAATGTCTTTCTACAGTCTATAATTTAACCTTCACAGCATATTTTTTGAGAGATGAAACCGAGTTAAAAAAAACTAACAGACATTAAATATGTGTATATTCAAAATTGTTTTACAATCGTTATACTGAGTTTCACAATTTCATCCATCGCGAACATTCAAAATATTCCTATTAATAATAAGGTCAAATATATGTTATAGTCAGCCAGCAAAAGTTATGTATTAGGAAAACGTTTTGCTTTTAAAGTAAGAAAAACAGTTAAAAGTGTGTTGAAGTCAGCAATTTGTATATATATTTTATACTATTTTCTGTATAGGGTAAATGTACCAGTAGTCGGCACTTTTAGGATTTTCGCGTTGTTAATCGCTCACCATTCTGAGTGGAACATTTCAATTATTACAAAGTTAATTTATTCAGATTCGAAATTTTGTATAGTTTTTGCAATAATAAAAAAAGTTTTAATAACTTTTTATTAAATTTCATTAATTTGTAGTTTTATTAAAACCATGCTTTTTTGCCAGTAGTCGGCACCACTTGCCAATAGTCGGTATGGCATTTTCCAACAGTCGGCATACCAATTTTTTTGTAAGAATAATTAATAATATTAATAATTTAATTCATTAAAATATAATATTTTTGTTTAGTTAAACTGATTCGACGTCTTTATTGTACTTTTCTTAAGAATATGGATTGTTGAGGACCTTCACAGACAAAAATTTAATTTTTGTTAGAATAATTCATCTTTTCTTAGCAAAATTGTGCACAAAGATAGCAGACAATATATTTGAAGTAAACAAAATGCATTTAGTTATAATAGTTTCATTTATTTGGGCTTAAAAATAAAAAGTGCCGACTACTGGGACATGCCGAACTTAGGCACACTTACCCTATCTATGCTATGTATGGACTAGGATTGAAAGAAGCAATTGAAGTATATCCTTTGGGCAGCATATGATTTTTTGATATATCAATTATGTCCACGTAAAATGATAATGGCATTTTGGAATTTCGGGGTTTATGAACTTTTCTTATAAACTATAAACTGATGTATATAAATTGTGTGTTCTGCATAGCCTTTTAATAATAGAAGTACTAGTAGGGAATTTAGTGCGTACCGTCATTTCTCAAATCTAATGACAATAGCTTGATTCGAATTCATCTTCAAAACTGGGGATACCATAAACTTATATAGATAATTGCAGGGGTTAAAGTACTCACACAAACACAACTTGTGTAGGATTTCAGACAATTCCGTTGAAAATGTGGCAAAGATCTGGGGGTACCATTATATGGGGGTTTTACGACATCGTTGACCTATATAGGAAATTCTCCTTCAGGGGGTAAAGTCCTAAAAACAAAATTCTTGAGTAGAATTTCAGACAGTTTTGTTAAAATATGTGACTAAAATTATTAAAATACCGAATATCTGGGTGTATCGTTATATGGGGAAATATGATATCGTGGACCGATATAGCCCGTCTTCGATAAGCGTTTTACGCGAACTTTTTTTATCCCACGTATTAACCCCTTACAAGCGATACGGCCTTGCCGATATGTCCCATTTATCTTATTCTGCCTACTGACAAGTGTGTAAGTGGCCATTATGGTCCACCTTCCACCTAAAACGAAGTTTAGATGAGGTATGACAAAGTTAATGTACCGTCCATGGTATGGTGAAACCGTCCATGGTATGGTACAAAAACATATTTGAAATAATATGCCAAAATACACAAAACATTATACTTTCCCCTCCACCATACTATGGAGGGTATATAGTTTTTCATTCTACTTGTAACACTTTGATATACACAAAGTATGTATATTCTTGATTGGCATAAAATTCTATGTCTCTCTGCCTGTGAAAATCATTCTAGCTTCGAACGAAATGAAGTAGATTATCGAATTTTAGTCAGATATGTTTTATATCTGCAGAACTTTTAGTATTGAAAATGGGCTGTATAGGTCTAAGTTGTGGTATAACCTTCATATAACCGTAACGGCAGATTTATGGTCATGGCTTATAGTCACAATTCTAGGTCGAATTTTCTGTAAATTGACAACATGAAAACATCCCTTTCGCAATGGAACTACCTCCTATGACAGAACTGTTAAAAAGGAAATAATTTTTTGTTTATAAATATTCGTATGATCAGTCTACTGTGGACACAAAAGAGCTTCAAACGTGAGTCGTTTCGAATCATTAGAAGCAGTCAACGGGATTCATAAGAGTAAACCAGCAGCGACGGTTGCTTCCACAACGAACCGTTCATGTCAAATATGCAACGGTGATCACCCTTTATATTAATGCAAGCAATTCTTGTTAATGACAGCGCCCGAAAGACAGACATGGGTTTCTAGAACCAAGATGCATTTGAATTGCTTCAAGGATGATCGTCAGGCAAAAACTTGTACAAATGGGAAGTGCAAAAAGAAACACAACAGTCGCTGACAAGCAAATTTAGAACGCGTCTTGAAACTTTTGTGTTACCAAATATGGTACCACCGCAACCAAGTACCGACATCGACATTACATCATGGCCAATTCCAGAAAACATTAGCTAACAGATCCCCGCTTTTATCAAACTGCAAGGATTCATGTACTATTTGGAGCAGAGTTCTACTTTAATCTTATTCTATCACAAGAAATTCGAATGTCGAAGGTGCTTCCTATATTGAAGAATTCCAAACCAGGGTGGATTGCTAGTGGAAGACTTATTAAAAAATTTCTGGGAACAAGACGAAGTTTGTGAAGATCAGGAGTTGACTCTAGCTGAAGAACAGTGTGAAAATCCCTTCAACCTAAATACAACAGTCAATGAGAATGGTCGTTTTGTGGTGCGATTACTACTTTCAGATGCTCCTGAGAAGACATCCAAACCCTTAAATATCTAAGGATGCAAGTTTTCGTGAGCAGCATATTGCTCATGAATGTGTGAAGGCGTATGTGGATCTGGGACATATGACGTAAATTCCACCAAGAGAAGTTCGTGGTAATCATTATTAAATCCCAAAACAATAAAACTCGGGGTTGTGTTCGGCGTGGTCGCTCTGGGTGGTCGCTCAACGATATTTTGCAGTGTTCAAGGAGACCTGTTGGGAACCTCAAGACAGAAATATTGGATCAACAAGGGGAACCCTATAGCATGTAACATTGAGCAAGGTGTACACGAGTTAAGCAAAATAAGGGAAATCTCCCACCTAACAAAGTCACGCATGCATGGCAATTTATTGTGTTTGTCATTGACTATTGCGGGTCGTTATGATTCCACTACAAAATACGATGGAAGGAACCACACATGCTTTACATCGCTGTGTTTGTATGTTTCGCAACAAATGCTGTGCATTTTAAAATAGTTACTGACAACGGATGCATTCATTACCGTGTTGAAGAGATTTATCAGACAGAAATCAGCTCGATGAATGAAATCAAACAGTATTTGAAGAGAATAGCATAAAGGAAATGACCGAGATATGTTCAAGAGAAAGTGTTGATTTTCATTTTATTCGCCCAAGAGCTCCCCATTTTAGTGGCTTATGGGAAGCTGCGGTGAAGTTAGTGAAGCAACTATTGCTTCGGATCACAATTAATGCATCTTTAACCTACGGAGAGTTGGAAACAATTGTTTTCGAAATAGAGGCAATCTTAAATTCTAGACCGGTGACTCCTATTTCTAACGATCCAGCATTAACACCTGGTCATCTTCTTGCGGGTGAGCCTTTAGCGGCACAGGTTGATCCATCAGCGAACCAATCGTCAACATCGCTTACAAGCAGATGGAAGATAGTATCGCTGTTTAGGCATGAGCTCTGGAAACATTACTTTTCAAGAAAGAAGGAAATGAAGTACACCGATAGCAAACGTTGAGCCTGGTCAATCGGTCATCATTAAGGAAGACAACATGCCTATACTGCACTGGCGCCTAGGCAGAATAACCCGAACATACAAGGGTAACGATGAAGCCGTTCGTGTAGTTGACGCAAAGACACAAAACGACGAATTTAAAAGAGCCATAAACAGATTAGCTCCTTTATGCGAAAATGAAGAAGAATCTTTACCACTTATCTCAGAGAGAAAGTAGTAGTGAAGGAACATTGTCAAAGCAATTTAAGACGTCAAGCAGCATGCTATCGATAATGCTTGTGGCTTTATTATTCCTACCGCTACCGCGACAGCGGAAAGGAAATAGATCACTTATTATGATCATCTCCTGTTTTGGGCAGATATGAATGATTAATTTTCTACAGGGATAAGAACCCTTTACGATTGCCGTAAATTATTTATATTCAGTTTTTGTAAGTATGGCAAACTCGGAATTTTTTGATGACTCGTTATTAAAAATTAATCCATACCTTAACTACGGAGCCTCCTTATTACTTCCTTGCTGGTTGATTGACCCTCATTGTTGTTTGTGTCAAATCATTATCATTTAAACAACATACCGCTGTGCATTGAACATAAACAACAGTAACAATATGCAAGCGCGAAACCAATGCATAAACACTTAACACACAATTCCACTGCCGGATTGACCCGAAACAACAATTTTTTCTGGAGAGCGGCTGCCAACTCAGTACATATATGCTTGTGTTGGTATATTTTTCTGCTTTGGGAGCAGCATATCCCGGAATTCCTGCTCCGGATTCCATTGTCCGTGCCGGGATTTAAGAAACCCCTGAACCATGGTTCTGTTATGCTTGTCAAAACATCATACTCAACGGATCTGTCTCAGAGTGATATAATGCATTTTAGGAATTGTCCCGGACTTACCTGATTGCGAGACTAGAGCGAAAGGGATTACTTATCATCGTTCTGTGACAACGATCGCCCGATTTCATAGCCTCTGAACTCCACACTTTATTTAACCATGAAAAAGTTCACTGGCCAGAATTCAGAGAGTTTACCAAACTTCGCTTTAGAGAACAGCCAAACCCTCCATTTTGAATAGCCAATAGCTACGTCCTATAACATCTCTTCTCGCAGAGAAGGTACCATCACAGTTGATGATGGGTAATGTGGGAAATTTCATCCGAAGTAATACAAGCATTGGGCTCGGACGGAATGTCAATGGTAATGTTAAACAACAATGTAAGGCACCCACATTGTTATATATATATATATATATATATATATATATATATATATATATATATATATATATATATATATATACATGTATATATATATATATACATATATATTTCGCAATATATTATTAGATTCATCAAAAAAAAGGAACTTCACATGACTGGCAACTAATTTTATCACAAAACTATTTTTAAATGTGGAATATTACATACACATATTTTAATTTTCTCCAACGTCAACGCATAAATAATAATGATAGGAAGCTAAAGAATAAAGAAAGGAAGCAACGAATAAAGATAGAAAGCTAAAATTATTCACACAGTTTAATCTTTTGCCTGCAGGCAGGTCAAGTTCGAAGATGGGACTACGATATCGTGTAGCCCCATAAAACGCCATCTCCCGATATTCGGTATTTTGATGACTGTAGCCAAATTTTTGAATGAAATTGTCTGAAAATCCACAACAGGAGTTCCTTCTGAGTACTGACAGAAAAATTTCTATGCAGGTCCAAGTCTACGCATAGGCCTCATATATCTGTACTTCCCTATACTCGGTATTTTGACGATTTTATGTACAATATTCACTGAAAGTGAAGTCCATGCAGGTGCAGGTCTTCGTATATGTTGATGATCTTAGCTACATTATTTAGTTCTTTTTTTTTAATTCGTATTTGAATATTGTTACGGCTTATGACAAAAGTTACTTATGCGGTGGAGGGAATTCTAAGTTCGGCCCGTCCGAAATTATTGCTTTTTTACTTGTTATTATAAAAAAAACTTCAAGTGGACAATCCTTTGAAAAAAGTTTCCTCTGCACTTTCTCCTAAAAGGCATATTCATTTAGTTCGCCGGTGCAGTTCGCAGTGAAAGTCTAAAGTGGTCGATTCATCAAGTGTTCTGGTATATATATTCATGATCAGCATAAAATTCTAAGTCGATTTACCGAAGTCCGCTTGTCAGTTTTCCGTCTGTCTTTCTGTTGAAGCAGCCCACATTATACGACGTAGAGCTTTAAAATGTGAAAATGTAGTTTGTATTGTATCTAGGATGGTTGGATTTGAAAATGATGTATCGGTCCACGTTTTGCTATCGTCCCCCTATGTAAGGGTACCTCAAGATATTTGATTCTTTGAAATTTTTGGCACATTTTCACGGATTTATGTAAAAAATGGTATTTGTTTTTTGTAGTTTTAGCTCCAACAATCCTTGTAGCATAAATTTTTCTATGTATGTTCCCGTTTTGGTATAACGGTTCCTGGCACTTTATTCAAAACTTTAACTGCATTCTTCTACCGATCTTACGTGTGTGTGAATTCAGATAAATTTATATAAAAATGTCTTCTTTTCCTAATGTGTTAAAAGTTCGGGCCGTCCGAACATAATGTCTTTCTACAGTCTATAATTTAACCTTCACAGCATATTTTTTGAGAGATGAAACCGAGTTAAAAAAAACTAACAGACATTAAATATGTGTATATTCAAAATTGTTTTACAATCGTTATACTGAGTTTCACAATTTCATCCATCGCGAACATTCAAAATATTCCTATTAATAATAAGGTCAAATATATGTTATAGTCAGCCAGCAAAAGTTATGTATTAGGAAAACGTTTTGCTTTTAAAGTAAGAAAAACAGTTAAAAGTGTGTTGAAGTCAGCAATTTGTATATATATTTTATACTATTTTCTGTATATCTATGCTATGTATGGACTAGGATTGAAAGAAGCAATTGAAGTATATCCTTTGGGCAGCATATGATTTTTTGATATATCAATTATGTCCACGTAAAATGATAATGGCATTTTGGAATTTCGGGGTTTATGAACTTTTCTTATAAACTATAAACTGATGTATATAAATTGTGTGTTCTGCATAGCCTTTTAATAATAGAAGTACTAGTAGGGAATTTAGTGCGTACCGTCATTTCTCAAATCTAATGACAATAGCTTGATTCGAATTCATCTTCAAAACTGGGGATACCATAAACTTATATAGATAATTGCAGGGGTTAAAGTACTCACACAAACACAACTTGTGTAGGATTTCAGACAATTCCGTTGAAAATGTGGCAAAGATCTGGGGGTACCATTATATGGGGGTTTTACGACATCGTTGACCTATATAGGAAATTCTCCTTCAGGGGGTAAAGTCCTAAAAACAAAATTCTTGAGTAGAATTTCAGACAGTTTTGTTAAAATATGTGACTAAAATTATTAAAATACCGAATATCTGGGTGTATCGTTATATGGGGAAATATGATATCGTGGACCGATATAGCCCGTCTTCGATAAGCGTTTTACGCGAACTTTTTTTATCCCACGTATTAACCCCTTACAAGCGATACGGCCTTGCCGATATGTCCCATTTATCTTATTCTGCCTACTGACAAGTGTGTAAGTGGCCATTATGGTCCACCTTCCACCTAAAACGAAGTTTAGATGAGGTATGACAAAGTTAATGTACCGTCCATGGTATGGTGAAACCGTCCATGGTATGGTACAAAAACATATTTGAAATAATATGCCAAAATACACAAAACATTATACTTTCCCCTCCACCATACTATGGAGGGTATATAGTTTTTCATTCTACTTGTAACACTTTGATATACACAAAGTATGTATATTCTTGATTGGCATAAAATTCTATGTCTCTCTGCCTGTGAAAATCATTCTAGCTTCGAACGAAATGAAGTAGATTATCGAATTTTAGTCAGATATGTTTTATATCTGCAGAACTTTTAGTATTGAAAATGGGCTGTATAGGTCTAAGTTGTGGTATAACCTTCATATAACCGTAACGGCAGATTTATGGTCATGGCTTATAGTCACAATTCTAGGTCGAATTTTCTGTAAATTGACAACATGAAAACATCCCTTTCGCAATGGAACTACCTCCTATGACAGAACTGTTAAAAAGGAAATAATTTTTTGTTTATAAATATTCGTATGATCAGTCTACTGTGGACACAAAAGAGCTTCAAACGTGAGTCGTTTCGAATCATTAGAAGCAGTCAACGGGATTCATAAGAGTAAACCAGCAGCGACGGTTGCTTCCACAACGAACCGTTCATGTCAAATATGCAACGGTGATCACCCTTTATATTAATGCAAGCAATTCTTGTTAATGACAGCGCCCGAAAGACAGACATGGGTTTCTAGAACCAAGATGCATTTGAATTGCTTCAAGGATGATCGTCAGGCAAAAACTTGTACAAATGGGAAGTGCAAAAAGAAACACAACAGTCGCTGACAAGCAAATTTAGAACGCGTCTTGAAACTTTTGTGTTACCAAATATGGTACCACCGCAACCAAGTACCGACATCGACATTACATCATGGCCAATTCCAGAAAACATTAGCTAACAGATCCCCGCTTTTATCAAACTGCAAGGATTCATGTACTATTTGGAGCAGAGTTCTACTTTAATCTTATTCTATCACAAGAAATTCGAATGTCGAAGGTGCTTCCTATATTGAAGAATTCCAAACCAGGGTGGATTGCTAGTGGAAGACTTATTAAAAAATTTCTGGGAACAAGACGAAGTTTGTGAAGATCAGGAGTTGACTCTAGCTGAAGAACAGTGTGAAAATCCCTTCAACCTAAATACAACAGTCAATGAGAATGGTCGTTTTGTGGTGCGATTACTACTTTCAGATGCTCCTGAGAAGACATCCAAACCCTTAAATATCTAAGGATGCAAGTTTTCGTGAGCAGCATATTGCTCATGAATGTGTGAAGGCGTATGTGGATCTGGGACATATGACGTAAATTCCACCAAGAGAAGTTCGTGGTAATCATTATTAAATCCCAAAACAATAAAACTCGGGGTTGTGTTCGGCGTGGTCGCTCTGGGTGGTCGCTCAACGATATTTTGCAGTGTTCAAGGAGACCTGTTGGGAACCTCAAGACAGAAATATTGGATCAACAAGGGGAACCCTATAGCATGTAACATTGAGCAAGGTGTACACGAGTTAAGCAAAATAAGGGAAATCTCCCACCTAACAAAGTCACGCATGCATGGCAATTTATTGTGTTTGTCATTGACTATTGCGGGTCGTTATGATTCCACTACAAAATACGATGGAAGGAACCACACATGCTTTACATCGCTGTGTTTGTATGTTTCGCAACAAATGCTGTGCATTTTAAAATAGTTACTGACAACGGATGCATTCATTACCGTGTTGAAGAGATTTATCAGACGGAAATCAGCTCGATGAATGAAATCAAACAGTATTTGAAGAGAATAGCATAAAGGAAATGACCGAGATATGTTCAAGAGAAAGTGTTGATTTTCATTTTATTCGCCCAAGAGCTCCCCATTTTAGTGGCTTATGGGAAGCTGCGGTGAAGTCAGCGAAGCAACTATTGCTTCGGATCACAATTAATGCATCTTTAACCTACGGAGAGTTGGAAACAATTGTTTTCGAAATAGAGGCAATCTTAAATTCTAGACCGGTGACTCCTATTTCTAACGATCCAGCATTAACACCTGGTCATCTTCTTGCGGGTGAGCCTTTAGCGGCACAGGTTGATCCATCAGCGAACCAATCGTCAACATCGCTTACAAGCAGATGGAAGATAGTATCGCTGTTTAGGCATGAGCTCTGGAAACATTACTTTTCAAGAAAGAAGGAAATGAAGTACACCGATAGCAAACGTTGAGCCTGGTCAATCGGTCATCATTAAGGAAGACAACATGCCTATACTGCACTGGCGCCTAGGCAGAATAACCCGAACATACAAGGGTAACGATGAAGCCGTTCGTGTAGTTGACGCAAAGACACAAAACGACGAATTTAAAAGAGCCATAAACAGATTAGCTCCTTTATGCGAAAATGAAGAAGAATCTTTACCACTTATCTCAGAGAGAAAGTAGTAGTGAAGGAACATTGTCAAAGCAATTTAAGACGTCAAGCAGCATGCTATCGATAATGCTTGTGGCTTTATTATTCCTACCGCTACCGCGACAGCGGAAAGGAAATAGATCACTTATTATGATCATCTCCTGTTTTGGGCAGATATGAATGATTAATTTTCTACAGGGATAAGAACCCTTTACGATTGCCGTAAATTATTTATATTCAGTTTTTGTAAGTATGGCAAACTCGGAATTTTTTGATGACTCGTTATTAAAAATTAATCCATACCTTAACTACGGAGCCTCCTTATTACTTCCTTGCTGGTTGATTGACCCTCATTGTTGTTTGTGTCAAATCATTATCATTTAAACAACATACCGCTGTGCATTGAACATAAACAACAGTAACAATATGCAAGCGCGAAACCAATGCATAAACACTTAACACACAATTCCACTGCCGGATTGACCCGAAACAACAATTTTTTCTGGAGAGCGGCTGCCAACTCAGTACATATATGCTTGTGTTGGTATATTTTTCTGCTTTGGGAGCAGCATATCCCGGAATTCCTGCTCCGGATTCCATTGTCCGTGCCGGGATTTAAGAAACCCCTGAACCATGGTTCTGTTATGCTTGTCAAAACATCATACTCAACGGATCTGTCTCAGAGTGATATAATGCATTTTAGGAATTGTCCCGGACTTACCTGATTGCGAGACTAGAGCGAAAGGGATTACTTATCATCGTTCTGTGACAACGATCGCCCGATTTCATAGCCTCTGAACTCCACACTTTATTTAACCATGAAAAAGTTCACTGGCCAGAATTCAGAGAGTTTACCAAACTTCGCTTTAGAGAACAGCCAAACCCTCCATTTTGAATAGCCAATAGCTACGTCCTATAACATCTCTTCTCACAGAGAAGGTACCATCACAGTTGATGATGGGTAATGTGGGAAATTTCATCCGAAGTAATACAAGCATTGGGCTCGGACGGAATGTCAATGGTAATGTTAAACAACAATGTAAGGCACCCACATTGTTATATATATATATATATATATATATATATATATATATATATATATATATATATATATATATATATATACATATATATTTCGCAATATATTATTAGATTCATCAAAAAAAAGGAACTTCACATGACTGGCAACTAATTTTATCACAAAACTATTTTTAAATGTGGAATATTACATACACATATTTTAATTTTCTCCAACGTCAACGCATAAATAATAATGATAGGAAGCTAAAGAATAAAGAAAGGAAGCAACGAATAAAGATAGAAAGCTAAAATTATTCACACAGTTTAATCTTTTGCCTGCAGGCAGGTCAAGTTCGAAGATGGGACTACGATATCGTGTAGCCCCATAAAACGCCATCTCCCGATATTCGGTATTTTGATGACTGTAGCCAAATTTTTGAATGAAATTGTCTGAAAATCCACAACAGGAGTTCCTTCTGAGTACTGACAGAAAAATTTCTATGCAGGTCCAAGTCTACGCATAGGCCTCATATATCTGTACTTCCCTATACTCGGTATTTTGACGATTTTATGTACAATATTCACTGAAAGTGAAGTCCATGCAGGTGCAGGTCTTCGTATATGTTGATGATCTTAGCTACATTATTTAGTTCTTTTTTTTTAATTCGTATTTGAATATTGTTACGGCTTATGACAAAAGTTACTTATGCGGTGGAGGGAATTCTAAGTTCGGCCCGTCCGAAATTATTGCTTTTTTACTTGTTATTATAAAAAAAACTTCAAGTGGACAATCCTTTGAAAAAAGTTTCCTCTGCACTTTCTCCTAAAAGGCATATTCATTTAGTTCGCCGGTGCAGTTCGCAGTGAAAGTCTAAAGTGGTCGATTCATCAAGTGTTCTGGTATATATATTCATGATCAGCATAAAATTCTAAGTCGATTTACCGAAGTCCGATTGTCAGTTTTCCGTCTGTCTTTCTGTTGAAGCAGCCCACATTATACGACGTAGAGCTTTAAAATGTGAAAATGTAGTTTGTATTGTATCTAGGATGGTTGGATTTGAAAATGATGTATCGGTCCACGTTTTGCTATCGTCCCCCTATGTATAGACAAGTTCTAGTCGACGAGATGCAGGCGCAGTTACTTCGAAAGAATTTTATTTTGACAATTTCATGTGTTGGTCTGATCATTAGAAACCTCAAGTTCTATATACAGTTTAACTCTGATTCTTGATGACAGGGGAATACTAAAAGTCGGTGGCAGGTTGGATGGGGCAACCTTAGCATTCGACACAAAACACCCGATGCTGTTACCATACAACGACCCAATTGTAAAACTTATCCAAGTCATGATTCATTTGCTACGTGCAACCTCAAGACAGAAATATTGGATCAACAAGGGGAACCCTATAGCATGTAACATTGAGCAAGGTGTACACGAGTTAAGCAAAATAAGGGAAATCTCCCACCTAACAAAGTCACGCATGCATGGCAATTTATTGTGTTTGTCATTGACTATTGCGGGTCGTTATGATTCCACTACAAAATACGATGGAAGGAACCACACATGCTTTACATCGCTGTGTTTGTATGTTTCGCAACAAATGCTGTGCATTTTAAAATAGTTACTGACAACGGATGCATTCATTACCGTGTTGAAGAGATTTATCAGACGGAAATCAGCTCGATGAATGAAATCAAACAGTATTTGAAGAGAATAGCATAAAGGAAATGACCGAGATATGTTCAAGAGAAAGTGTTGATTTTCATTTTATTCGCCCAAGAGCTCCCCATTTTAGTGGCTTATGGGAAGCTGCGGTGAAGTCAGCGAAGCAACTATTGCTTCGGATCACAATTAATGCATCTTTAACCTACGGAGAGTTGGAAACAATTGTTTTCGAAATAGAGGCAATCTTAAATTCTAGACCGGTGACTCCTATTTCTAACGATCCAGCATTAACACCTGGTCATCTTCTTGCGGGTGAGCCTTTAGCGGCACAGGTTGATCCATCAGCGAACCAATCGTCAACATCGCTTACAAGCAGATGGAAGATAGTATCGCTGTTTAGGCATGAGCTCTGGAAACATTACTTTTCAAGAAAGAAGGAAATGAAGTACACCGATAGCAAACGTTGAGCCTGGTCAATCGGTCATCATTAAGAAAGACAACATGCCTATACTGCACTGGCGCCTAGGCAGAATAACCCGAACATACAAGGGTAACGATGAAGCCGTTCGTGTAGTTGACGCAAAGACACAAAACGACGAATTTAAAAGAGCCATAAACAGATTAGCTCCTTTATGCGAAAATGAAGAAGAATCTTTACCACTTATCTCAGAGAGAAAGTAGTAGTGAAGGAACATTGTCAAAGCAATTTAAGACGTCAAGCAGCATGCTATCGATAATGCTTGTGGCTTTATTATTCCTACCGCTACCGCGACAGCGGAAAGGAAATAGATCACTTATTATGATCATCTCCTGTTTTGGGCAGATATGAATGATTAATTTTCTACAGGGATAAGAACCCTTTACGATTGCCGTAAATTATTTATATTCAGTTTTTGTAAGTATGGCAAACTCGGAATTTTTTGATGACTCGTTATGTTGAGGAGTGTTGACACGGCTGGTACAGGAGATTTTTTATCGTAGTTTTTTAAATTCTGGTATATGGAGTTATTAATCATTACTTCTTCATCGAACGTAATGAGAGTCGTGCCGTTCACTGGTTGTCCATAGATGATCATCTAAAACTGTTAACGGTTTGAGATGGCTTGGACGAGTGGTGCACTGCGTGATCTCTCAAAAATTAAGTGGATGCGCACAAGATGTATTGTGTTGTTCTCTGCAGAATTTGTAGTAAGGATGCCCATGCAGTTTACAATTGGAATTATTCTGTCACCGCAGGATAGTGCCATTGTGTTCTATTGGATGCATTATTATTATAATATTACAAACTAATTTAATCCTAGAATAATTTATTATAAAATTTACAAAATTATCGTTTAGCGCGACCTTAATATTAGACACTTCAATAATATCGGTAATAGTGATATTATTGAAGCGTCTATTGATTAAATTCTCCAAATTACTGGAGTCTAAAATTGATGCGTTAATTATTTCTAATTTTGAAAGAGTGATAGATAACATTAGGTTTTCAAATTCTATGATAATAATTATATTTCTTGATAGCAGATTCTCATATAAATATTTCGTGTTTTGTTTTTTCGTTATTTATCAAACTATTTATTGTTTCTGATAATTCGTTTATTTTCTTGGGTTTTAGTGTTAATGCCTATCTGCCAATGTTCTGATTGAATGAGCTCTTTCTCTGTAAATTTAATTTTTCCAAAATCGTCAAAATCTGGAGTGCCAGTTACAACTTTTAACGCGGTACCCAGGAAAATTAGACTTCGAGCATACCTATGATTAATCTTTAGTGTTTCTATAAGCGTCTTCATATGTCGTATATCCGAGTCCAATAGCTGTCTCATGTGTGACCTGGGAAAATTGATTCTCATTTCCTCAGTCTCTTTTACGATCACTGAGTACATGGGTAAGTTTGTTGAGTGTTTTAGATATCCGAATTCCTTCCAAATAACGGCATTTCCGTCCATATTTAGTACGTAATTCGAATTGGTGTAATCAGTCATTTTTTGCAGATACTGTCACCGTAAGAAGAAACATTGTCCAAATCTTGACGAAAAAGAAAAGCAAAAGTAAACTTTATGTTAATTACCTCAAATTGTCTTTATGGACCACCCTCCCTTTTATTAAGACTGTGGTCCCCTAGCCTGCTTCGACGGTTTCTTCAGTGTACAATTGCGTAAGTTTACATTGAAAAGTCTGTTTTGTCTTGTTTGGATTAACCTTTGCAACTGAATATTGTGTGCATTCAAAATTTGTTTCCCTAATTTCTGTGTTAAGTTCACTAGTCAGCGGATGAATTATGTCAATGGATCGTTTATCCGTGACTGAATGAATTGTCCTATTGTATTCTATTGTTGCTTGATATGTTAATTCGGCTGTGTTTTCAATGTTTCTTTCGATCTTCAGACTTCGTGCTGTTTCTACCAAGGTGCTGTGATATCTCTCTATCTGTGCATTTGAGCAACTATCAAGCGGTGGAGCATTGCAGATTCCTACGTTAAACCGATTATGTAAAATAGACTTGATTGTTTCAGAATTAATAGATGGTTCGTTATCACAACATATTGTTTTTGTCCTCGGGTAATAGTTCATAAGCTGTAAAATGGCGGATTTCACGTCCATAATGGTCCTGGATGCGATTAATTGGATGATTGCGAATTTTGAGAATTTATCAACGCAAGTGAGAAAGAATTTCTTGTCAATCGAGAAAATGTCGATATGCAACATTTCCCCAGTATATGAAGGAAAAGGCGTTTCTCCAAGAATTTGTCTCTTGGGGTGTCGATCGTATTTCGCTTTTTGGCATACTTTACAGTTTGAAACCACCTCGTTAGCTATCATCGTCATTTTTGGGAAAAATAGTCTTGCAGAATATGTTTAACATTCTCCTGGGCAGCTCTATGTGCTCTATGGTGTTCCAAGACAGTAATTTCTTTTTGTTCGTTTTTGTCAAAAATGTCAGTTACCATGCGATCAGTGTAACGGAATGTAGTTGACGGAAGGTTTCCACTAATCTGTGTTGAATGAATGTCAGTGCTTTTAATCGAAAAATATAGCATTCACCACATCACTTTTAACTACATCGCATATTCTTTGGACAAGCCTTTCAAAATGAGAAATACAAGAAATGTCGAGTTTTCTTACCAAACATAATGGTTGTTCTTACTGAATCACTTCCGCTTTCTTCTATCATTATTTGGTTCCGAATGCAGTTTACTTGTTTGTCTGTCTTTTCGATTATGTAAGTGAGCGACAGCTCGCTATGCCCTGTTGCAATATCCGGCTGCACGCCTTCTTCTAAGGCGTGAATGTGTTGTCGGGACAGGGCATCAGATACATAGTTTTCTTTTCCTGGTTTCTAAAAGATTTTTGGATTGTGCTCATCAATGAACGCTTTCCAACGTTTAATTTTGGCGTTCGGATTGCGATCTGAAACGGAAAATGTCAGAGGCTGGTGGTCCGTAAAAATATTTCAAATTTTCACGCCGTATAAATAGTTCCTGCGTTTCTTTAAGGGCCACACTATGGCCAGTAGTTCCCTTTCATTCGTAGTGAAATTTAATTCTCTATCTTTTAAAGGTCTTGAAATCATGGTTATCGGCTTTCCATCTTGGGATTTAAGATTTATTTTTATCCTTTTCGATTGGGAAGCACTACTTGTGCCGTTTTCGTCTTTCAGAATATCGGTTAGTGGTTTGGCAATAGAAGCAAAATCTTTAATAAAGCATCTGTAGTAGCTTGCCAATCCCAGAAACGACTTTACATTAAAGAGTGTTGCAGGTGTTTCATAATTGAGGATGGCCTCTACCTTTTCTGGATTAATTTTTATGCCATTTATAGCAACTATAAAGCCTAGATATTCAACGCTTTCTTGAAGAAAATGTAATTTCTACCGAGAAATTCTCATATTGGCAGCACATGATTTGTCCAATACCCATTCAATATGCTAGAAGTGATCTTCCGTTTTCTAAAATGGAATAAAATGTATTTAACATTTCGTCTAGGAATCTTGATCATTGAAGTATTGTCCAGTCAGTTGATTCCAGAAATTTTGCACGATTTAGTAACTGTCACTTGAATGGCGAACAAATATAAAATTAAGCAGTTTTTTATAGTAATAAGAAATGTTATAAATATGATAAACCACTACTGAAAAGGGGAACAGTGCATCGATTAGTATGTTCACAGATTGTATTTGGTAAAAATTCATTCATTCATTCAAAAATGACAAACTTGGAGTTGAAGGGGGCTGGAACTTTAATTTTACTTAAGCCACTGGATTCTATATTCTCTTTCAATAAGCTGGTATTTCTCAACAAACCTTTAAACAGCACCTATGAAACACACGCTGGTGAGCTCGACATCTTACACGAGGAGCTGAAAAACATTTGAAATCGGAAGCCTTCCACAACTAATGAAATCCACAGCCATTCATCATTGTACCATCGGCTACCAAGCTCTTTGTTTTGGAATCGGGGTGGCCCTATTATTATAATTGAGTTTTGCCAATACACAACTTCCAAAAACATCAACCCAACATGTACACCCGGCAGTCACTATCGTCATCATACGTCATTGATCAGACAGTTTCTTGAATGTTCCCCGCTCAAAGGAACATTATTGTGTTTGTTTTCTCTTTCGAGACGAGCTTAATGATCAGGGATTTGCAGTGAAAAGGAAAGCCAGATAGACACTATCACACACTCACCAGTATGCGACGCGTTTCGCCGTTGGTTAAGCGGCCATCAGGCATATTTGGTGTGGATGATGGCTTAAAAGGCCGTTCTCTGGAAAGTAGTATATATTTCGAACTTATTGCAAATTAGCATATGCGAATTATACACTAGAAACTCTCCAGGTTCGACTCAAGGTCTATTGGCAGATCTTTTTCACAGCAAAGTTTTGTTTTGTAGTGATGGATTTTTTGTCCACAACAACTACATTGCTTCCAATGCATACACTGGTTTTAGTGCTGCTTTAGGAAGACGGGTTAATGGCTCTGAACGTAGAGACGGCAACTTCTAGTTGGCTGCACACCGAGGTCCGCGGTTCAAATCCCACAGCCAGGCTCGGCTGAATTTTTGAGTTTTGCCTTGTTAAGGCGAAGATCATATGTTTTATGATTTATGTGTTTGTTTTCTCTTTCGAGACGACCTTAATGATCAGGAAATTGCAGTGAAAAGGAAAGCCAGATAGACACTATCACACACACACCAGTATGCCACGCGTTTCGCGTTTGTTTATAAATATTTCTACTTTTTTATTATTATCATGTGTCACCATATAAATGACCTAAATAATTTTTTTCTTTACTTCAAGCAGACCAATAACCTAAATAAAGAAACATCGGTTTGTTTCACATTGCATGTAATGGTAGTTTTAATCAAATCCAAAATTAATAAATAGCATGCAAAAATAAATATTCTTTGTAGATTGCAAGAAATTGTAAGCCTATTAAGATTACACAATTCAAGTGTTGTGTACATCTACTTTCCTTTACATTAATAAACAGTATCATTTTCTTGAACAGTTACACGCCTTCTTAAAGTCCCCATAGAGCGCCACCTCTTCATATTTGACCAAATCAAATAAGGAGGTAGAATAGCACTTAAAAATACAGAAATACAGCCTTGAGATTATGCCCGCTTCCTGTCAAAATTTTTCAATCTGTTCAATCTTCCAATTCCATGACAAACTACCGAATTCCGGTGGGTATTGTTATAAGGGAGACATACGATATCGTAGACCGATATAGCCCATTTTCGAACTTGACCTGCCTACAGACAAAGGACTGACCTGTGAAAATTGTAGATTCCCATCTAAATTCATTTTCCTAATTACTAAAGAATGACAGAAAGGGCTAAATCGTCTTAGAATATCACTCTGATCAAGAATATATATACTTTGTTAGGTCTAAAATTTTTATTTTAATGCGTTACAAACGGAACGAACGGAAGTATTGTGGAGGGTTTAAATATTTTAATCAGTTGTTAGCTCTACCTTACCTCTTTATTGTAACATGGATACTACCATGGGAAAATCGCTTGAAAATCATGCTCCTAATTTGAATTATGTTTCAGAGAGAAAAGAGAAAGTGTAGTCTTCCCAAAATCTATTAATATGAATTTAAATTTGAACAGAATTTGAAAATAGTCAAATTTATTTTGTATATTATTCAAAACGATGCATACACACACAAATTGTTTATATATTTTGACATTACAAGGTTATCAAAAGCAAAAATTGTATTAAGGTAATTGCTGTGCCCTACCTTGTCTTCATTGTACCATGAGTACAACTTCCTATGAAAGAAAATTGTCTGTACAGATCCACGTCTTCGCATAGCCCCTGTAAAAGTTCGATACATTCCACCACAACTTTCCGATTCCAGTCAATAACGGATTCTGATTGGCGCACTGAGCGGATAGCCGCTGGGCATTGGTTGTTGTCGGTTTGTTCTCAAGTTGTATCGATCTTATGTGTTCACTAGTCTGTAGTTGCATATGTATTGTAAATACCCATTGGATACTCAGCGATCGCTTGGAACCACTGCGTTCACTTGTCTGGTAGTCGAAGCGTAAACTTCTCGCGCGCTAGCACCTCGTTCTCGGTTATACTTAGCAGGCCTCTGACGCCAGCCTAAATTGCTATGGTAAATTTGTTGTTGTATTACAAAAGAGATACACCAATAAAGAATTAAACTATCTAAAATTTGATACTTATAACTACTTGTGTTTAATTTCTTAGCTATTTCTTCTTCTCACCGCCATTACCACACACGCGAATGACCCTCACCTCATCACCTCTCACCATAACATAATAACTCTGGGGAGTTATCGTTGCTCTCGTCGCTGTCGAAGCCATTCTCGCATCGAGCCGAATAGAAGCTAGTTGTCCCTTGCTTATCGTTGGTCCCTTTTATGCACAAGTAGAAATTGTTAAATCCTGCCTAATCGTCATAATTACCATCTAACAATAAGGTGCGTAAATTCAGATTTTATTTGAAGTGCGCTACCCGCGGTTGTTGTGTATAAAATAATTGATTTGGTCAATATTTTTTTATTTTGAACCGTTATTTTACACCAAATACAGTCCAATTGTCGCATACAATTGCTTTCGTTGCATAGATCACCCTAAGTCGCTTTCATCACACCAAAAATATTTGACGTTGTTGTTATTACTCCATTCTCATTCTTTGGAAGAATTTCAGCAAATATTTCAATCTATTTCTGCTAAATTCTAATACCTATACAGTACATACATTCTCATAACATCGATCCCAACAAGTGTTGATCATCGAAAGAATTACTTTCCACTTGTTGTTATACCCCCTCCTATTATCCACCTAATTGTCGTTTTGGTTAATTCGTTATTATCCCTCACCAACCAAATACAATCGGTGCTGCTAGTCACCATTTTCCTTCATTGAACTTTGCAATAACAATATACATAACAACCGGCCCATACGTCGTTTAGTTGATTGTCCTCTTTTTAATATTCTTGAAAAAAATTCACCCTACATTCGGCACCCACAAACTCACACGCACTCCATATAATAGTAAAAAATATTAAATTTCGGCCATTTGTTAATGTTTCGAGTAATTGATTGAAAATTTGTTAATAAATTTTAAATCACCTATATTTGGCATATACCCCAACATATTTCCCATCTTAATAATAAACATTTAAACAATTGTTGAATTATGTTGTATTAATAGTGATTCGTAATACTTTTTGGCACCAATGTGTTGCAAGTTTTAGAATCTTAGAAATTAGTAAGCATTCACATTCAAATAACACCTTACATTTGGCAAGTAGAATAAGTTTTTCACATATAAAAAGTTTTTCTTAAATTTTCTTCTATTCAATTGTGGTTTAATTAGAGTAGCTTATCGCTTTGCTTGTTTTCTCACATGTAGGTGCAAAATGTCGATGACACGATTTCTTCGCTTCAATTCGAGCATACCTATGATTAATCTTTAGTGTTTCTATAAGCGTCTTCATATGTCGTATATCCGAGTCCACTAGCTGTCTCATGTGTGACCTGGGAAAATTGATTCTCATTTCCTCAGTCTCTTTTACGATCACTGAGTACATGGTTAAGTTTGTTGAGTGTTTTAGATATCCGAATTCCTTCCAAATAACGGCATTTCCGTCCATATTTAGTACGTAATTCGAATTGGTGTAATCAGTCATTTTTTGCAGATACTGTCACCGTAAGAAGAAACATTGTCCAAATCTTGACGAAAAAGAAAAGCAAAAGTAAACTTTATGTTAATTACCTCAAATTGTCTTTATGGACCACCCTCCCTTTTATTAAGACTGTGGTCCCCTAGCCTGCTTCGACGGTTTCTTCAGTGTATAATTGCGTAAGTTTACATTGAAAAGTCTGTTTTGTCTTGTTTGGTTTAACCTTTGCAACTGAATATTGTGTGCATTCAAAATTTGTTTCCCTAATTTCTGTGTTAAGTTCACTAGTCAGCGGATGAATTATGTCAATGGATCGTTTATCCGTGACTGAATGAATTGTCCTATTGTATTCTATTGTTGCTTGATATGTTAATTCGGCTGTGTTTTCAATGTTTCTTTCGATCTTCAGACTTCGTGCTGTTTCTACCAAGGTGCTGTGATATCTCTCTATCTGTGCATTTGAGCAACTATCAAGCGGTGGAGCATTGCAGATTCCTACGTTAAACCGATTATGTAAAATAGACTTGATTGTTTCAGAATTAATAGATGGTTCGTTATCACAACATATTGTTTTTGTCCTCGGGTAATAGTTCATAAGCTGTAAAATGGCGGATTTCACGTCCATAATGGTCCTGGATGCGATTAATTGGATGATTGCGAATTTTGAGAATTTATCAACGCAAGTGAGAAAGAATTTCTTGTCAATCGAGAAAATGTCGATATGCAACATTTCCCCAGTATATGAAGGAAAAGGCGTTTCTCCAAGAATTTGTCTCTTGGGGTGTCGATCGTATTTCGCTTTTTGGCATACTTTACAGTTTGAAACCACCTCGTTAGCTATCATCGTCATTTTTGGGAAAAATAGTCTTGCAGAATATGTTTAACATTCTCCTGGGCAGCTCTATGTGCTCTATGGTGTTCCAAGACAGTAATTTCTTTTTGTTCGTTTTTGTCAAAAATGTCAGTTACCATGCGATCAGTGTAACGGAATGTAGTTGACGGAAGGTTTCCACTAATCTGTGTTGAATGAATGTCAGTGCTTTTAATCGAAAAATATAGCATTCACCACATCACTTTTAACTACATCGCATATTCTTTGGACAAGCCTTTCAAAATGAGAAATACAAGAAATGTCGAGTTTTCTTACCAAACATAATGGTTGTTCTTACTGAATCACTTCCGCTTTCTTCTATCATTATTTGGTTCCGAATGCAGTTTACTTGTTTGTCTGTCTTTTCGATTATGTAAGTGAGCGACAGCTCGCTATGCCCTGTTGCAATATCCGGCTGCACGTCTTCTTCTAAGGCGTGAATGTGCTGTCGGGACAGGGTATCAGATACATAGTTTTCTTTTCCTGGTTTCTAAAAGATTTTTGGATTGTGCTCATCAATGAACGCTTTCCAACGTTTAATTTTGGCGTTCGGATTGCGATCTGAAACGGAAAATGTCAGAGGCTGGTGGTCCGTAAAAATATTTCAAATTTTCTCGCCGTATAAATAGTTCCTGCGTTTCTTTAAGGGCCACACTATGGCCAGTAGTTCCCTTTCATTCGTAGCGAAATTTAATTCTCTATCTTTTAAAGGTCTTGAAATCATGGTTATCGGCTTTCCATCTTGGGATTTAAGATTTATTTTTATCCTTTTCGATTGGGAAGCACTGCTTGTGCCGTTTTCGTCTTTCAGAATATCGGTTAGTGGTTTGGCAATAGAAGCAAAATCTTTAATAAAGCATCTGTAGTAGCTTGCCAATCCCAGAAACGACTTTACATTAAAGAGTGTTGCAGGTGTTTCATAATTGAGGATGGCCTCTACCTTTTCTGGATTCATTTTTATGCCATTTATAGCAACTATAAAGCCTAGATATTCAACGCTTTCTTGAAGAAAATGTAATTTCTACCGAGAAATTCTCATATTGGCAGCACATGATTTGTCCAATACCCATTCAATATGCTAGACGTGATCTTCCGTTTTCTAAAATGGAATAAAATGTATTTAACATTTCGTCTAGGAATCTTGATCATTGAAGTATTGTCCAGTCAGTTGATTCCAGAAATTTTGCACGATTTAGTAACTGTCACTTGAATGGCGAACAAATATAAAATTAAGCAGTTTTTTATAGTAATAAGAAATGTTATAAATATGATAAACCACTACTGAAAAGGGGAACAGTGCATCGATTAGTATGTTCACAGATTGTATTTGGTAAAAATTCATTCATTCATTCAAAAATGACAAACTTGGAGTTGAAGGGGGCTGGAACTTTAATTTTACTTAAGCCACTGGATTCTATATTCTCTTTCAATAAGCTGGTATTTCTCAACAAACCTTTAAACAGCACCTATGAAACACACGCTGGTGAGCTCGACATCTTACACGAGGAGCTGAAAAACATTTGAAATCGGAAGCCTTCCACAACTAATGAAATCCACAGCCATTCATCATTGTACCATCGGCTACCTAGCTCTTTGTTTTGGAATCGGGGTGGCCCTATTATTATAATTGAGTTTTACCAACAACAACAACAACATCAACCCAACATGTACACCCGGCAGTCACTATCGTCATCATACGTCATTGATCAGACAGTTTCTTGAATGTTCCCCGCTCAAAGGAACATTATTGTGTTTGTTTTCTCTTTCGAGACGAGCTTAATGATCAGGGATTTGCAGTGAAAAGGAAAGCCAGATAGACACTATCACACACTCACCAGTATGCGACGCGTTTCGCCGTTGGTTAAGCGGCCATCAGGCATATTTGGTGTGGATGATGGCTTACAAGGGCCGTTCTCTGGAAAGTAGTATATATTTCGAACTCATTGCAAATTAGCATATGCGAATTATACACTAGAAACTCTCCAGGTTCGACTCAAGGTCTATTGGCAGATCTTTTTCACAGCAAAGTTTTGTTTTGTAGTGATGGATTTTTTGTCCACAACAACTACATTGCTTCCAATGCATACACTTGTTTTAGTGCTGCTTTAGGAAGACGGGTTAATGGCTCTGAACGTAGAGACGGCAACTTCTAGTTGGCTGCACACCGAGGTCCGCGGTTCAAATCCCACAGCCAGGCTCGGCTGAATTTTTGAGTTTTGCCTTGTTAAGGTGAAGATCATATGTTTTATGATTTATGTGTTTGTTTTCTCTTTCGAGACGAGCTTAATGATCAGGAATTTGCAGTGAAAAGGAAAGCCAGATAGACACTATCACACCCACACCAGTATGCCACGCGTTTCGCGTTTGTTTATAAATATTTCTACTTTTTTATTATTATCATGTGTCACCATATAAATGACCTAAATAATTTTTTTCTTTACTTCAAGCAGACCAATAACCTAAATAAAGAAACATCGGTTTGTTTCACATTGCATGTAATGGTAGTTTTAATCAAATCCAAAATTAATAAATAGCATGCAAAAATAAATATTCTTTGTAGATTGCAAGAAATTGTAAGCCTATTAAGATAACACAATTCAAGTGTTGTGTACATCTACTTTCCTTTACATTAATAAACAGTATCATTTTCTTGAACAGTTACACGCCTTCTTAAAGTCCCCATAGAGCGCCACCTCTTCATATTTGACCAAATTCAAATAAGGAGGTAGAATAGCACTTAAAAATACAGAAATACAGCCTTGAGATTATGCCCGCTTCCTGTCAAAATTTTTCAATCTGTTCAATCTTCCAATTCCATGACAAACTACCGAATTCCGGTGGGTATTGTTATAAGGGAGACATACGATATCGTAGACCGATATAGCCCATTTTCGAACTTGACCTGCCTACAGACAAAGGACTGACCTGTGAAAATTGTAGATTCCCATCTAAATTAATTTTCCTAATTACTAAAGAATGACAGAAAGGGCTAAATCGTCTTAGAATATCACTCTGATCAAGAATATATATACTTTGTTAGGTCTAAAATTTTTATTTTAATGCGTTACAAACGGAACGAACGGAAGTATTGTGGAGGGTTTAAATATTGTAATCAGTTGTTAGCTCTACCTTACCTCTTTATTGTAACATGGATACTACCATGGGAAAATCGCTTGAAAATCATGCTCCTAACTTGAATTATGTTTCAGAGAGAAAAGAGAAAGTGTAGTCTTCCCAAAATCTATTAATATGAATTTAAATTTGAACAGAATTTGAAAATTGTCAAATTTATTTTGTATATTATTCAAAACGATGCATACACACACAAATTGTTTATATATTTTGACATTACAAGGTTATCAAAAGCAAAAATTGTATTAAGGTGATTGCTGTGCCCTACCTTGTCTTCATTGTACCATGAGTACAACTTCCTATGAAAGAAAATTGTCTGTACAGATCCACGTCTTCGCATAGCCCCTGTAAAAGTTCGATACATTCCACCACAACTTTCCGATTCCAGTCAATAACGGATTCTGATTGGCGCACTGAGCGGATAGCCGCTGGGCATTGGATGTTGTCGGTTTTTTCTCAAGTTGTATCGATCTTATGTGTTCACTAGTCTGTAGTTGCATATGTATTGTAAATACCCATTGGATACTCAGCGATCGCTTGGAACCACTGCGTTCACTTGTCTGGTAGTCGAAGCGTAAACTTCTCGCGCGCTAGCACCTCGTTCTCGGTTATACTTACCAGGCCTCTGACGCCAGCCTAAATTGCTATGGTAAATTTATTGTTGTATTACAAAAGAGATACACCAATAAAGAATTAAACTATCTAAAATTTGATACTTATAACTACTTGTGTTTAATTTCTTAGCTATTTCTTCTTCTCACCGCCATTACCACACACGCGAATGACCCTCACCTCATCACCTCTCACCATAACATAATAACTCTGGGGAGTTATCGTTGCTCTCGTCGCTGTCGAAGCCATTCTCGCATCGAGCCGAATAGAAGCTAGTTGTCCCTTGCTTATCGTTGGTCCCTTTTATGCACAAGTAGAAATTGTTAAATCCTGTCTAATCGTCATAATTACCATCTAACAATAAGGTGCGTAAATTCAGATTTTATTTGAAGTGCGCTACCCGCGGTTGTTGTGTATAAAATAATTGATTTGGTCAATATTTTTTATTTTGAGCCGTTATTTTACACCAAATACAGTCCAATTGTCGCATACAATTGCTTTCGTTGCATAGATCACACTAAGTCGCTTTCATCACACCAGAAATATTTGACGTTGTTGTTATTACTCCATTCTCATTCTTTGGAAGAATTTCAGCAAATATTTCAATCTATTTCTGCTAAATTCTAATACCTATACAGTACATACATTCTCATAACATCGATCCCAACAAGTGTTGATCATCGAAAGAATTACTTTCCACTTGTTGTTATACCCCCTCCTATTATCCACCTAATTGTCGTTTTGGTTAATTCGTTATTATCCCTCACCAACCAAATACAATCGGTGCTGCTAGTCACCATTTTCCTTCATTGAACTTTGCAATAACAATATACATAACAACCGGCCCATACGTCGTTTAGTTGATTGTCCTCTTTTTAATATTCTTGAAAAAAATTCACCCTACATTCGGCACCCACAAACTCACACGCACTCCATATAATAGTAAAAAATATTAAATTTCGGCCATTTGTTAATGTTTCGAGTAATTGATTGAAAATTTGTTAATAAATTTTAAATCACCTATATTTGGCATATACCCCAACATATTTCCCATCTTAATAATAAACATTTAAACAATTGTTGAATTATGTTGTATTAATAGTGATTCGTAATACTTTTTGGCACCAATGTGTTGCAAGTTTTAGAATCTTAGAAATTAGTAAGCATTCACATTCAAATAACACCTTACATTTGGCAAGTAGAAGAAGTTTTTCACATATAAAAAGTTTTTCTTAAATTTTCTTCTATTCAATTGTGGTTTACACGATTTCTTCGCTTCAATCGAGCCGCTCAAATGCTTCTCAGATGTGTAGAACATTTCGTTTAACTCAATGAATCCACTTATAATGTATACAATCTCGAAAATTCGCAGTTTAGAGTTTCGGGAAATGTGGAACAAGTCAAGTGCACATATGATGTGTGCAAATCTTACCTTAGTGTCGTTGAAGATAAATATAATAATTCTATTATTACATATAGTCGGTATTTGAACACAATTAATCGGCATCTTGATGGCCTAAAGTCATCAGGTTCTGAGAATCTGCGGTATGCTATGGCTCCTCCACTTGCAACAACTCCTCCACAATCTGGTAGTCGAATTGAACCTAGTGCACTGTTGAGTAATCCTACTTTAGCGCCATCATCTATGCTACTTTCGTACAATTCCGTCCACCTGGTTTAATGCTTCTTACGCCACGCTTTTGATATTCCTTTCTTTTTTCTATTCCTTTCTATTTCAATATACTTTTGAAATGGAATAAATAGTTGTCTTGCTGCAATGGCCGATATTGTGCATATTTATTTGCAGCAGTCATTGTTGCTTTCTTGACAAGACTTAAAGAAAGAATACAAACTTTGCAATGTATTCACCATACCCGTAGAAATTTTCCCACAAAGAACATTGCTCTTCCAACATTGGCAAGTAAATCGTTGTCGTAAAATATTGCTTGGCTAAGTCTTTGCGCTGACCTATACCTTAAGATTCAAAAATCTATTTTCGGGTACGCTGTAACCGGTTCAGCGCCCCTTCGACAGTAATATAATCCTATCATTTAAATCGACCAATTTAGAAAACGTGTTTCTGAATTTACTAGAGTCGTGGTCCTAGCAAGGGGAATGTATAAGTTGGATACGTTGCACTACAACTTCCCGGTACTGTCAATCACGAATGCTGATTGGAGCACTGGCATCTTCCCTACAACTCTCTTGGCCGTAGTGAGGGGATCGCCGCTGGGCATTGGTTTCTCTCATTGGAGTAACAAGAAATCCTCTGCGATAGAACCTCTGCGTTCACTTGTCTGTAGTTGTATATGTATAGTAAACAGATATGGGATCCTCAGCGATCACTGAAAATGTCTACGTTCACTTGTCTGGTAGCCGAAGCGTAAACTTCTCGCGCGGTAACCCCTCGTTCACGGTTATACCAACCAGGCCTCTGACGTCACTCCAAATTACTAAGGTAATTTTGTTATTGTATTAGAAAAAGAAGATTCACCTAAATTAATTAAACTATTTTGAAATTGATACAAATAACTACTTGTGTTTTTTTTTTTCTTTCCTATTTCTTCCTTTCACCGCCTTCACCACACACGCAAATCACCCTCACCTCTCACCATCACATAATGACTCTGGGGAGTTATTGTTGCTCTCATCGCTGTCGAAGCCATTCTCCCCACTTTTCTGAGTTGAACAGCCCTCAATGTTTGGAATTTTGATATAACTGTAACACAAGATATTTGTCATTTTTATAGCGGCATTTTTAACAGATTTTATTTACAGTTTGCACGTCTTTTTCTTTTAACTCGCTAGCATTTGAACCACGGCAAGTCCATATTGGAACTTGTACATATATACATAAAATAATTTTTCTCAGGACCTTTAAACCGAGTATAAACCGATAGTATAATGGTAGACCGAAGCATTCAACAGTTTACTCAACAAGATTGCTTTACCTACGTAGTGAATGTGGTGTTATAAATACCATTTGTAGTAGTAAGGACCAATATTTTTTTTTTTAGTATTAAACATATTCAATATGAAAGAATCCGTTATGAAATCTATTAAGAATTGACTGTTATTACACCAATAAAAGAAATAAAGAAATAGTATAATAAACAAAAATGTTCATCATTAATAAAAATAATACTGTAAAAAATTAATAAAATTTAATTAATTTAATGTTAAACAAATATGTTCATTAAGTCCTTTTTGATTTGTTTTCTTTTTTCAATCGCTCCCAACGCCACTCTTACCCGCCCCTGCCGACCGAGGGGTCCACTTCCCCATAACGCAGGGAGAACGTACATATAATAATCCGGATTATGGGGGGTTAGTCAAGTTAGGGAACACCGGCAACAGTAAATACATCAGCCGGTTAAACAAATTACAAGTTAATTAAAGAAAATTAAGAATAATTGACAATGTACATACAACACAGTAACACATATGCCTGGCAACTACTTGCATCTACAGATGAAGACAAAGCAATACGATTGCACAGGTTATTATATATTTCACATAATGATCTGAGTGGTTTACTTAGCTTATAAATGGATTTTACTACAGACAGATTAGGAGGCATATAATTACGAGTAAAACGAGAGTGCACGTTAAAGTTTATTTGGAGTCAAATAAGACAAATTGTGTTTGGACAGATTCGATTTTATGTTTAAGCTTAGTATTAAGTCCTAACGTTTTGGTAAAGTAGGGTCAAAGATTTAATTAGTTTTTGACATAGGCTACACAGGGGGAACTGTTATTCGTCATAGAATAACAGTTCCCCCACGAATAACAGTTCCCCCTGTGTAGCCTATGTCAAAAACTAATTAAATCTTTGACCCTACTTTACCAAAACGTTAGGACTTAATACTAAGCTTAAACATATTTATTTGTTTTGGCTGTGACTTCAAAATCTTGGTATAAAAAAGACAGATTACATGAAAATGGCGGGAGAGTTCTGATAGCTTTAGATAGATAGAATTTGCATCGGTTAAATTAAATTACTTAAGTAACGTCATTATTTGAACATTACACCACATTCTGAGGTACAAATTTATCTTGCACATGCAGACTTAATAAACCAAGTCTCGAAGTTACAAATTTGAAAATTTGAATAGTTTTGCTTCGGTGACTTTAATTTACCTCAAATTAGGTGGGTTTCTGGTGAAAATAAATTGATTATGTACTAGTTTTGCCTAATACTACATTATCCGGTGTATTCTGGGACACTATTTATGATCAACGACAACTCCAAATAAATTATATACGAAATATAAAAAATAGAATTCTTGATCTAGTCTTTTTTACGCTTGTAAAAGTTTCTCTGCGTAGATCTTCACCACACATCTCTACATTTACAAATACAGGACAATTCATTAAAACTAATTTCTAAACAAAAGTCAATAAGAAAATTAAATTTTGCCAAATCTGATTTTGAACTACTGCAGCTTGCACTATCCAACATAAATTAATGCATTCCTTAAAGTTAGTTCTGAGGAAGAACCTGCTTGGTCTACTCCTTATCTTAGGAAATTACGAAATATTAAAAGTAAATTATTTAAAAAATTCAAAATATACAATTCTTTGTTAAATTATTTCAATTATTCTAAAGTTAGAAGTAAGTGCAATACTGAAAATTCAAGGTGTTACTCTAACTATACATCTAAAATGAGAAGAGACTTTAAGTCAAATCCCAAAATTTTCAACAAATTTGTTAATTCAAAAAGAAGAGTCCGAAAATTCCTTGGTAGTATGAAGCGTGGTGATAAAAAGGCGTCTACCTCTGCTGAAATTGCAGAATTCTTTCAAAAAATTTACAATACTTTTGTTTTACCTATCATTTCTCCATATCAACATGGTTTCATCAAAGGAAGGTCGACTTTGACGAATCTAATAGAACTGACATGTCATGTATACAGAGGGTTTTCTATGAAAAACAAACAGATATATTTTACACTGATTTCAACAAAGTGTTCGATAGGGCTGCACAAATTATTATTACATAAACTGGATATGATGGGATATCCGTGGATCATGGATTTCTTCTTATTTAAAAAAAAAACGGACACAACAGGTATCTTTCAGTTACATCATTTCTAAAACCATTGAAGTGCATTCTGGTGTTCCTCAAGGAAGTCATTTAAGTCCTTTGCTTTTTGTTCTATATTTAAATGATCTTCCATCGGTAATTCACTTTTCTAAAATCCTAATGTTCGCAGACGATGTTAAACTTTTTTGTAATATTGAGTCAGACGTCCAAGCTTCACGTGCTATGTTAACGGGATGTCGCTTAATCTCATAAAGTGTAAAAAATTATCTCTATCTAGATCACGATCGTTTTCCTTTGACTACTTAATAGGTTCTTACAAACTGCATAATGCTGACACTTTTGTTGATCTTGGCATTATTTTAGATGGTAAACTGCGCTTCAATTTACACATCGAGTCTTGTGTCAACAAAGCGAAATCATTAAAAGTGTTTATAAAACGCTGGACTAAGGAATTCGACCGATATGTGACTAAATGCTTGTTTGTCAGTCTGGTTCGGCATACATTAGAATATGGTTGTGTATTATGGAGCCCTTATTATAAATGCTATTCAAATAAAATCGAATCTGTCCAAACACAATTTGTCTTATTTGACTCCAAATAAACTTTAACGTGCACTCTCGTTTTACTCGTAATTATATGCCTCCTAATCTGTCTGTAGTAAAATCCATTTATAAGCTAAGTAAACCACTCAGATCATTATGTGAAATATATAATAACCTGTGCAATCGTATTGCTTTGTCTTCATCTGTAGATGCAAGTAGTTGCCAGGCATATGTGTTACTGTGTTGTATGTACATTGTCAATTATTCTTAATTTTCTTTAATTAACTTGTAATTTGTTTAACCGGCTGATGTATTTACTGTTGCCGGTGTTCCCTAACTTGACTAACCCCCCATAATCCGGATTATTATATGTACGTTCTCCCTGCGTTATGGGGAAGTGGACCCCTCGGTCGGCAGGGGCGGGTAAGAGTGGCGTTGGGAGCGATTGAAAAAAGAAAACAAATCAAAAAGGACTTAATGAACATATTTGTTTAACATTAATTAATTAAATTTTATTAATTTTTTACAGTATTATTTTTATTAATGATGAACATTTTTGTTTATTATACTATTTCTTTATTTCTTTTATTGGTGTAATAACAGTCAATTCTTAATAGATTTCATAACGGATTCTTTCATATTGAATATGTTTAATACTAAAAAAAAAAAAAAATATTGGTCCTTACTACTACAAATGGTATTTATAACACCACATTCACTACGTAGGTAAAGCAATCTTGTTGAGTAAACTGTTGAATGCTTCGGTCTACCATTATACTATCGGTTTATACTCGGTTTAAAGGTCCTGAGAAAAATTATTTTATGTATATATGTACAAGTTCCAATATGGACTTGCCGTGGTTCAAATGCTAGCGAGTTAAAAGAAAAAGACGTGCAAACTGTAAATAAAATCTGTTAAAAATGCCGCTATAAAAATGACAAATATCTTGTGTTACAGTTATATCAAAATTCCAAACATTGAGGGCTGTTCAACTCAGAAAAGTGGGGAGAATGGCTTCGACAGCGATGAGAGCAACAATAACTCCCCAGAGTCATTATGTGATGGTGAGAGGTGAGGGTGATTTGCGTGTGTGGTGAAGGCGGTGAAAGGAAGAAATAGGAAAGAAATAAAAACACAAGTAGTTATTTGTATCAATTTCAAAATAGTTTAATTAATTTAGGTGAATCTTCTTTTTCTAATACAATAACAAAATTACCTTAGTAATTTGGAGTGGCGTCAGAGGCCTGGTTGGTATAACCGTGAACGAGGGGTTACCGCGCGAGAAGTTTACGCTTCGGCTACCAGACAAGTGAACGTAGACATTTTCAGTGATCGCTGAGGATCCCATATCTGTTTACTATACATATACAACTACAGACAAGTGAACGCAGAGGTTCTATCGCAGAGGATTTCTTGTTACTCCAATGAGAGAAACCAATGCCCAGCGGCGATCCCCTCACTACGGCCAAGAGAGTTGTAGGGAAGATGCCAGTGCTCCAATCAGCATTCGTGATTGACAGTACCGGGAAGTTGTAGTGCAACGTATCCAACTTATACATTCCCCTTGCTAGGACCACGACTCTAGTAAATTCAGAAACACGTTTTCTAAATTGGTCGATTTAAATGATAGGATTATATTACTGTCGAAGGGGCGCTGAACCGGTTACAGCGTACCCGAAAATAGATTTTTGAATCTTAAGGTATAGGTCAGCGCAAAGACTTAGCCAAGCAATATTTTACGACAACGATTTACTTGCCAATGTTGGAAGAGCAATGTTCTTTGTGGGAAAATTTCTACGGGTATGGTGAATACATTGCAAAGTTTGTATTCTTTCTTTAAGTCTTGTCAAGAAAGCAACAATGACTGCTGCAAATAAATATGCACAATATCGGCCATTGCAGCAAGACAACTATTTATTCCATTTCAAAAATATATTGAAATAGAAAGGAATAGAAAAAAGAAAGGAATATCAAAAGCGTGGCGTAAGAAGCATTAAACCAGGTGGACGGAATTGTACGAAAGTAGCATAGATGATGGCGCTAAAGTAGGATTACTCAACAGTGCACTAGGTTCAATTCGACTACCAGATTGTGGAGGAGTTGTTGCAAGTGGAGGAGCCATAGCATACCGCAGATTCTCAGAACCTGATGACTTTAGGCCATCAAGATGCCGATTAATTGTGTTCAAATACCGACTATATGTAATAATAGAATTATTATATTTATCTTCAACGACACTAAGGTAAGATTTGCACACATCATATGTGCACTTGACTTGTTCCACATTTCCCGAAACTCTAAACTGCGAATTTTCGAGATTGTATACATTATAAGTGGATTCATTGAGTTAAACGAAATGTTCTACACATCTGAGAAGCATTTGAGCGGCTCGATTGAAGCGAAGAAATCGTGTCATCGACATTTTGCACCTACATGTGAGAAAACAAGCAAAGCGATAAGCTACTCTAATTAAACCACAATTGAATAGAAGAAAATTTAAGAAAAACTTTTTATATGTGAAAAACTTCTTCTACTTGCCAAATGTAAGGTGTTATTTGAATGTGAATGCTTACTAATTTCTAAGATTCTAAAACTTGCAACACATTGGTGCCAAAAAGTATTACGAATCACTATTAATACAACATAATTCAACAATTGTTTAAATGTTTATTATTAAGATGGGAAATATGTTGGGGTATATGCCAAATATAGGTGATTTAAAATTTATTAACAAATTTTCAATCAATTAATCGAAACATTAACAAATGACCGAAATTTAATATTTTTTACTATTATATGGAGTGCGTGTGAGTTTGTGGGTGCCGAATGTAGGGTGAATTTTTTTCAAGAATATTAAAAAGAGGACAATCAACTAAACGACGTATGGGCCGGTTGTTATGTATATTGTTATTGCAAAGTTCAATGAAGGAAAATGGTGACTAGCAGCACCGATTGTATTTGGTTGGTGAGGGATAATAACGAATTAACCAAAACGACAATTAGGTGGATAATAGGAGGGGGTATAACAACAAGTGGAAAGTAATTCTTTCGATGATCAACACTTGTTGGGATCGATGTTATGAGAATGTATGTACTGTATAGGTATTAGAATTTAGCAGAAATAGATTGAAATATTTGCTGAAATTCTTCCAAAGAATGAGAATGGAGTAATAACAACAACGTCAAATATTTCTGGTGTGATGAAAGCGACTTAGTGTGATCTATGCAACGAAAGCAATTGTATGCGACAATTGGACTGTATTTGGTGTAAAATAACGGTTCAAAATAAAAAATATTGACCAAATCAATTATTTTATACACAACAACCGCGGGTAGCGCACTTCAAATAAAATCTGAATTTACGCACCTTATTGTTAGATGGTAATTATGACGATTAGACAGGATTTAACAATTTCTACTTGTGCATAAAAGGGACCAACGATAAGCAAGGGACAACTAGCTTCTATTCGGCTCGATGCAAGAATGGCTTCGACAGCGACGAGAGCAACGATAACTCCCCAGAGTTACTATGTTATGGTGAGAGGTGATGAGGTGAGGGTCATTCGCGTGTGTGGTAATGGCGGTGAGAAGAAGAAATAGCTAAGAAATTAAACACAAGTAGTTATAAGTATCAAATTTTAGATAGTTTAATTCTTTATTGGTGTATCTCTTTTGTAATACAACAACAAATTTACCATAGCAATTTAGGCTGGCGTCAGAGGCCTGGTAAGTATAAACGAGAACGAGGTGCTAGCGCGCGAGAAGTTTACGCTTCGACTACCAGACAAGTGAACGCAGTGGTTCCAAGCGATCGCTGAGTATCCAATGGGTATTTACAATACATATGCAACTACAGACTAGTGAACACATAAGATCGATACAACTTGAGAACAAACCGACAACAACCAATGCCCAGCGGCTATCCGCTCAGTGCGCCAATCAGAATCCGTTATTGACTGGAATCGGAAAGTTGTGGTGGAATGTATCGAACTTTTACAGGGGCTATGCGAAGACGTGGATCTGTACAGACAATTTTCTTTCATAGGAAGTTGTACTCATGGTACAATGAAGACAAGGTAGGGCACAGCAATCACCTTAATACAATTTTTGCTTTTGATAACCTTGTAATGTCAAAATATATAAACAATTTGTGTGTGTATGCATCGTTTTGAATAATATACAAAATAAATTTGACTATTTTCAAATTCTGTTCAAATTTAAATTCATATTAATAGATTTTGGGAAGACTACACTTTCTCTTTTCTCTCTGAAACATAATTCAAGTTAGGAGCATGATTTTCAAGCGATTTTCCCATGGTAGTATCCATGTTACAATAAAGAGGTAAGGTAGAGCTAACAACTGATTACAATATTTAAACCCTCCACAATACTTCCGTTCGTTCCGTTTGTAACGCATTAAAATAAAAATTTTAGACCTAACAAAGTATATATATTCTTGATCAGAGTGATATTCTAAGACGATTTAGCCCTTTCTGTCATTCTTTAGTAATTAGGAAAATGAATTTAGATGGAAATCTACAATTTTCACAGGTCAGTCCTTTGTCTGTAGGCAGGTCAAGTTCGAAAATGGGCTATATCGGTCTACGATATCGTATGTCTCCCTTATAACAATACCCACCGGAATTCGGTAGTTTGTCATGGAATTGGAAGATTGAACAGATTGACAAATTTTGACAGGAAGCGGGCATAATCTCAAGGCTGTATTTCTGTATTTTTAAGTGCTATTCTACCTCCTTATTTGAATTTGGTCAAATATGAAGAGGTGGCGCTCTATGGGGACTTTAAGAAGGCGTGTAACTGTTCAAGAAAATGATACTGTTTATTAATGTAAAGGAAAGTAGATGTACACAACACTTGAATTGTGTTATCTTAATAGGCTTACAATTTCTTGCAATCTACAAAGAATATTTATTTTTGCATCCTATTTATTAATTTTGGATTTGATTAAAACTACCATTACATGCAATGTGAAACAAACCGATGTTTCTTTATTTAGGTTATTGGTCTGCTTGAAGTAAAGAAAAAAATTATTTAGGTTATTTATATGGTGACACATGATAATAATAAAAAAGTAGAAATATTTATAAACAAACGCGAAACGCGTGGCATACTGGTGTGGGTGTGATAGTGTCTATCTGGCTTTCCTTTTCACTGCAAATTCCTGATCATTATTTGGAGTCAAATAAGACAAATTGTGTTTGGACAGATTCGATTTTATTTGAATAGCATTTATAATAAGGGCTCCATAATACACAACCATATTCTAATGTATGCCGAACCAGACTGACAAACAAGCATTTAGTCACATATCGGTCGAATTCCTTAGTCCAGCGTTTTATAAACACTTTTAATGATTTCGCTTTGTTGACACAAGACTCGATGTGTAAATTGAAGCGCAGTTTACCATCTAAAATAATGCCAAGATCAACAAAAGTGTCAGCATTATGCAGTTTGTAAGAACCTATTAAGTAGTCAAAGGAAAACGGTCGTGATTTAGATAGAGATAATTTTTTACACTTTATGAGATTAAGCGACATCCCGTTAACATAGCACGTGAAGCTTGGACGTCTGACTCAATATTACAAAAAAGTTTAACATCGTCTGCGAACATTAGGATTTTAGAAAAGTGAATTACCGATGGAAGATCATTTAAATATAGAACAAAAAGCAAAGGACTTAAATGACTTCCTTGAGGAACACCAGAATGCACTTCAATGGTTTTAGAAATGATGTAACTGAAAGATACCTGTTGTGTCCGTTTTTTAAAATAAGAAGAAATCCATGATCCACGGATATCCCATCATATCCAGTTTATGTAATAATAATTTGTGCAGCCCTATCGAACACTTTGTTGAAATCAGTGTAAAATATATCTGTTTGTTTTTCATAGAAAACCCTCTGTATACATGACATGTCAGTTCTATTAGATTCGTCAAAGTCGACCTTCCTTTGATGAAACCATGTTGATATGGAGAAATGATAGGTAAATCAAAAGTATTGTAAATTTTTTGAAAGAATTCTGCAATTTCAGCAGAGGTAGACGCCTTTTTATCACCACGCTTCATACTACCAAGGAATTTTCGGACTCTTCCTTTTGAATTAACAAATTTGTTGAAAATTTTGGGATTTGACTTAAAGTCTCTTCTCATTTTAGATGTATAGTTAGAGTAACACCTTGAATTTTCAGTATTGCACTTACTTCTAACTTTAGAATAATTGAAATAATTTAACAAAGAATTGTATATTTTGAATTTTTTAAATAATTTACTTTTAATATTTCGTAATTTCCTAAGATAAGGAGTAGACCAAGCAGGTTCTTCCTCAGAACTAACTTTATTGTAAATACCCATTGGATACTCAGCGATCGCTTGGAACCACTGCGTTCACTTGTCTGGTAGTCGAAGCGTAAACTTCTCGCGCGCTAGCACCTCGTTCTCGGTTATACTTACCAGGCCTCTGACGCCAGCCTAAATTGCTATGGTAAATTTATTGTTGTATTACAAAAGAGATACACCAATAAAGAATTAAACTATCTAAAATTTGATACTTATAACTACTTGTGTTTAATTTCTTAGCTATTTCTTCTTCTCACCGCCATTACCACACACGCGAATGACCCTCACCTCATCACCTCTCACCATAACATAATAACTCTGGGGAGTTATCGTTGCTCTCGTCGCTGTCGAAGCCATTCTCGCATCGAGCCGAATAGAAGCTAGTTGTCCCTTGCTTATCGTTGGTCCCTTTTATGCACAAGTAGAAATTGTTAAATCCTGTCTAATCGTCATAATTACCATCTAACAATAAGGTGCGTAAATTCAGATTTTATTTGAAGTGCGCTACCCGCGGTTGTTGTGTATAAAATAGTTGATTTGGTCAATATTTTTTATTTTGAGCCGTTATTTTACACCAAATACAGTCCAATTGTCGCATACAATTGCTTTCGTTGCATAGATCACACTAAGTCGCTTTCATCACACCAGAAATATTTGACGTTGTTGTTATTACTCCATTCTCATTCTTTGGAAGAATTTCAGCAAATATTTCAATCTATTTCTGCTAAATTCTAATACCTATACAGTACATACATTCTCATAACATCGATCCCAACAAGTGTTGATCATCGAAAGAATTACTTTCCACTTGTTGTTATACCCCCTCCTATTATCCACCTAATTGTCGTTTTGGTTAATTCGTTATTATCCCTCACCAACCAAATACAATCGGTGCTGCTAGTCACCATTTTCCTTCATTGAACTTTGCAATAACAATATACATAACAACCGGCCCATACGTCGTTTAGTTGATTGTCCTCTTTTTAATATTCTTGAAAAAAATTCACCCTACATTCGGCACCCACAAACTCACACGCACTCCATATAATAGTAAAAAATATTAAATTTCGGCCATTTGTTAATGTTTCGAGTAATTGATTGAAAATTTGTTAATAAATTTTAAATCACCTATATTTGGCATATACCCCAACATATTTCCCATCTTAATAATAAACATTTAAACAATTGTTGAATTATGTTGTATTAATAGTGATTCGTAATACTTTTTGGCACCAATGTGTTGCAAGTTTTAGAATCTTAGAAATTAGTAAGCATTCACATTCAAATAACACCTTACATTTGGCAAGTAGAAGAAGTTTTTCACATATAAAAAGTTTTTCTTAAATTTTCTTCTATTCAATTGTGGTTTACACGATTTCTTCGCTTCAATCGAGCCGCTCAAATGCTTCTCAGATGTGTAGAACATTTCGTTTAACTCAATGAATCCACTTATAATGTATACAATCTCGAAAATTCGCAGTTTAGAGTTTCGGGAAATGTGGAACAAGTCAAGTGCACATATGATGTGTGCAAATCTTACCTTAGTGTCGTTGAAGATAAATATAATAATTCTATTATTACATATAGTCGGTATTTGAACACAATTAATCGGCATCTTGATGGCCTAAAGTCATCAGGTTCTGAGAATCTGCGGTATGCTATGGCTCCTCCACTTGCAACAACTCCTCCACAATCTGGTAGTCGAATTGAACCTAGTGCACTGTTGAGTAATCCTACTTTAGCGCCATCATCTATGCTACTTTCGTACAATTCCGTCCACCTGGTTTAATGCTTCTTACGCCACGCTTTTGATATTCCTTTCTTTTTTCTATTCCTTTCTATTTCAATATATTTTTGAAATGGAATAAATAGTTGTCTTGCTGCAATGGCCGATATTGTGCATATTTATTTGCAGCAGTCATTGTTGCTTTCTTGACAAGACTTAAAGAAAGAATACAAACTTTGCAATGTATTCACCATACCCGTAGAAATTTTCCCACAAAGAACATTGCTCTTCCAACATTGGCAAGTAAATCGTTGTCGTAAAATATTGCTTGGCTAAGTCTTTGCGCTGACCTATACCTTAAGATTCAAAAATCTATTTTCGGGTACGCTGTAACCGGTTCAGCGCCCCTTCGACAGTAATATAATCCTATCATTTAAATCGACCAATTTAGAAAACGTGTTTCTGAATTTACTAGAGTCGTGGTCCTAGCAAGGGGAATGTATAAGTTGGATACGTTGCACTACAACTTCCCGGTACTGTCAATCACGAATGCTGATTGGAGCACTGGCATCTTCCCTACAACTCTCTTGGCCGTAGTGAGGGGATCGCCGCTGGGCATTGGTTTCTCTCATTGGAGTAACAAGAAATCCTCTGCGATAGAACCTCTGCGTTCACTTGTCTGTAGTTGTATATGTATAGTAAACAGATATGGGATCCTCAGCGATCACTGAAAATGTCTACGTTCACTTGTCTGGTAGCCGAAGCGTAAACTTCTCGCGCGGTAACCCCTCGTTCACGGTTATACCAACCAGGCCTCTGACGCCACTCCAAATTACTAAGGTAATTTTGTTATTGTATTAGAAAAAGAAGATTCACCTAAATTAATTAAACTATTTTGAAATTGATACAAATAACTACTTGTGTTTTTTTTTTCTTTCCTATTTCTTCCTTTCACCGCCTTCACCACACACGCAAATCACCCTCACCTCTCACCATCACATAATGACTCTGGGGAGTTATTGTTGCTCTCATCGCTGTCGAAGCCATTCTCCCCACTTTTCTGAGTTGAACAGCCCTCAATGTTTGGAATTTTGATATAACTGTAACACAAGATATTTGTCATTTTTATAGCGGCATTTTTAACAGATTTTATTTACAGTTTGCACGTCTTTTTCTTTTAACTCGCTAGCATTTGAACCACGGCAAGTCCATATTGGAACTTGTACATATATACATAAAATAATTTTTCTCAGGACCTTTAAACCGAGTATAAACCGATAGTATAATGGTAGACCGAAGCATTCAACAGTTTACTCAACAAGATTGCTTTACCAACAAAAGCAATCTTGTTGAGTAAACTAAAATGTTCATCATTAATAAAAGTAATACTGTAAAAAATTAATAAAATTTAATTAATTTAATGTTAAACAAATATGTTCATTAAGTCCTTTTTGATTTGTTTTCTTTTTTCAATCGCTCCCAACGCCACTCTTACCCGCCCCTGCCGACCGAGGGGTCCACTTCCCCATAACGCAGGGAGAACGTACATATAATAATCCGGATTATGGGGGGTTAGTCAAGTTAGGGAACACCGGCAACAGTAAATACATCAGCCGGTTAAACAAATTACAAGTTAATTAAAGAAAATTAAGAATAATTGACAATGTACATACAACACAGTAACACATATGCCTGGCAACTACTTGCATCTACAGATGAAGACAAAGCAATACGATTGCACAGGTTATTATATATTTCACATAATGATCTGAGTGGTTTACTTAGCTTATAAATGGATTTTACTACAGACAGATTAGGAGGCATATAATTACGAGTAAAACGAGAGTGCACGTTAAAGTTTATTTGGAGTCAAATAAGACAAATTGTGTTTGGACAGATTCGATTTTATGTTTAAGCTTAGTATTAAGTCCTAACGTTTTGGTAAAGTAGGGTCAAAGATTTAATTAGTTTTTGACATAGGCTACACAGGGGGAACTGTTATTCGTCATAGAATAACAGTTCCCCCACGAATAACAGTTCCCCCTGTGTAGCCTATGTCAAAAACTAATTAAATCTTTGACCCTACTTTACCAAAACGTTAGGACTTAATACTAAGCTTAAACATATTTATTTGTTTTGGCTGTGACTTCAAAATCTTGGTATAAAAAAGACAGATTACATGAAAATGGCGGGAGAGTTCTGATAGCTTTAGATAGATAGAATTTGCATCGGTTAAATTAAATTACTTAAGTAACGTCATTATTTGAACATTACAACACATTCTGAGGTACAAATTTATCTTGCACATGCAGACTTAATAAACCAAGTCTCGAAGTTACAAATTTGAAAATTTGAATAGTTTTGCTTCGGTGACTTTAATTTACCTCAAATTAGGTGGGTTTCTGGTGAAAATAAATTTGATTATGTACTAGTTTTGCCTAATACTACATTATCCGGTGTATTCTGGGACACTATTTATGATCAACGACAACTCCAAATAAATTATATACGAAATATAAAAAATAGAATTCTTGATCTAGTCTTTTTTACGCTTGTAAAAGTTTCTCTGCGTAGATCTTCACCACACATCTCTACATTTACAAATACAGGACAATTCATTAAAACTAATTTCTAAACAAAAGTCAATAAGAAAATTAAATTTTGCCAAATCTGATTTTGAACTACTGCAGCTTGCACTATCCAACATAAATTAATGCATTCCTTAAAGTTAGTTCTGAGGAAGAACCTGCTTGGTCTACTCCTTATCTTAGGAAATTACGAAATATTAAAAGTAAATTATTTAAAAAATTCAAAATATACAATTCTTTGTTAAATTATTTCAATTATTCTAAAGTTAGAAGTAAGTGCAATACTGAAAATTCAAGGTGTTACTCTAACTATACATCTAAAATGAGAAGAGACTTTAAGTCAAATCCCAAAATTTTCAACAAATTTGTTAATTCAAAAAGAAGAGTCCGAAAATTCCTTGGTAGTATGAAGCGTGGTGATAAAAAGGCGTCTACCTCTGCTGAAATTGCAGAATTCTTTCAAAAAATTTACAATACTTTTGTTTTACCTATCATTTCTCCATATCAACATGGTTTCATCAAAGGAAGGTCGACTTTGACGAATCTAATAGAACTGACATGTCATGTATACAGAGGGTTTTCTATGAAAAACAAACAGATATATTTTACACTGATTTCAACAAAGTGTTCGATAGGGCTGCACAAATTATTATTACATAAACTGGATATGATGGGATATCCGTGGATCATGGATTTCTTCTTATTTAAAAAAAAAAAACGGACACAACAGGTATCTTTCAGTTACATCATTTCTAAAACCATTGAAGTGCATTCTGGTGTTCCTCAAGGAAGTCATTTAAGTCCTTTGCTTTTTGTTCTATATTTAAATGATCTTCCATCGGTAATTCACTTTTCTAAAATCCTAATGTTCGCAGACGATGTTAAACTTTTTTGTAATATTGAGTCAGACGTCCAAGCTTCACGTGCTATGTTAACGGGATGTCGCTTAATCTCATAAAGTGTAAAAAATTATCTCTATCTAGATCACGATCGTTTTCCTTTGACTACTTAATAGGTTCTTACAAACTGCATAATGCTGACACTTTTGTTGATCTTGGCATTATTTTAGATGGTAAACTGCGCTTCAATTTACACATCGAGTCTTGTGTCAACAAAGCGAAATCATTAAAAGTGTTTATAAAACGCTGGACTAAGGAATTCGACCGATATGTGACTAAATGCTTGTTTGTCAGTCTGGTTCGGCATACATTAGAATATGGTTGTGTATTATGGAGCCCTTATTATAAATGCTATTCAAATAAAATCGAATCTGTCCAAACACAATTTGTCTTATTTGACTCCAAATAAACTTTAACGTGCACTCTCGTTTTACTCGTAATTATATGCCTCCTAATCTGTCTGTAGTAAAATCCATTTATAAGCTAAGTAAACCACTCAGATCATTATGTGAAATATATAATAACCTGTGCAATCGTATTGCTTTGTCTTCATCTGTAGATGCAAGTAGTTGCCAGACATATGTGTTACTGTGTTGTATGTACATTGTCAATTATTCTTAATTTTCTTTAATTAACTTGTAATTTGTTTAACCGGCTGATGTATTTACTGTTGCCGGTGTTCCCTAACTTGACTAACCCCCCATAATCCGGATATTATATGTACGTTCTCCCTGCGTTATGGGGAAGTGGACCCCTCGGTCGGCAGGGGCGGGTAAGAGTGGCGTTGGGAGCGATTGAAAAAAGAAAACAAATCAAAAAGGACTTAATGAACATATTTGTTTAACATTAAATTAATTAAATTTTATTAATTTTTTACAGTATTATTTTTATTAATGATGAACATTTTTGTTTATTATACTATTTCTTTATTTCTTTTATTGGTGTAATAACAGTCAATTCTTAATAGATTTCATAACGGATTCTTTCATATTGAATATGTTTAATACTAAAAAAAAAAAAATATTGGTCCTTACTACTACAAATGGTATTTATAACACCACATTCACTACGTAGGTAAAGCAATCTTGTTGAGTAAACTGTTGAATGCTTCGGTCTACCATTATACTATCGGTTTATACTCGGTTTAAAGGTCCTGAGAAAAATTATTTTATGTATATATGTACAAGTTCCAATATGGACTTGCCGTGGTTCAAATGCTAGCGAGTTAAAAGAAAAAGACGTGCAAACTGTAAATAAAATCTGTTAAAAATGCCGCTATAAAAATGACAAATATCTTGTGTTACAGTTATATCAAAATTCCAAACATTGAGGGCTGTTCAACTCAGAAAAGTGGGGAGAATGGCTTCGACAGCGATGAGAGCAACAATAACTCCCCAGAGTCATTATGTGATGGTGAGAGGTGAGGGTGATTTGCGTGTGTGGTGAAGGCGGTGAAAGGAAGAAATAGGAAAGAAATAAAACACAAGTAGTTATTTGTATCAATTTCAAAATAGTTTAATTAATTTAGGTGAATCTTCTTTTTCTAATACAATAACAAAATTACCTTAGTAATTTGGAGTGGCGTCAGAGGCCTGGTTGGTATAACCGTGAACGAGGGGTTACCGCGCGAGAAGTTTACGCTTCGGCTACCAGACAAGTGAACGTAGACATTTTCAGTGATCGCTGAGGATCCCATATCTAGTAAATTCAGAAACACGTTTTCTAAATTGGTCGATTTAAATGATAGGATTATATTACTGTCGAAGGGGCGCTGAACCGGTTACAGCGTACCCGAAAATAGATTTTTGAATCTTAAGGTATAGGTCAGCGCAAAGACTTAGCCAAGCAATATTTTACGACAACGATTTACTTGCCAATGTTGGAAGAGCAATGTTCTTTGTGGGAAAATTTCTACGGGTATGGTGAATACATTGCAAAGTTTGTATTCTTTCTTTAAGTCTTGTCAAGAAAGCAACAATGACTGCTGCAAATAAATATGCACAATATCGGCCATTGCAGCAAGACAACTATTTATTCCATTTCAAAAATATATTGAAATAGAAAGGAATAGAAAAAAGAAAGGAATATCAAAAGCGTGGCGTAAGAAGCATTAAACCAGGTGGACGGAATTGTACGAAAGTAGCATAGATGATGGCGCTAAAGTAGGATTACTCAACAGTGCACTAGGTTCAATTCGACTACCAGATTGTGGAGGAGTTGTTGCAAGTGGAGGAGCCATAGCATACCGCAGATTCTCAGAACCTGATGACTTTAGGCCATCAAGATGCCGATTAATTGTGTTCAAATACCGACTATATGTAATAATAGAATTATTATATTTATCTTCAACGACACTAAGGTAAGATTTGCACACATCATATGTGCACTTGACTTGTTCCACATTTCCCGAAACTCTAAACTGCGAATTTTCGAGATTGTATACATTATAAGTGGATTCATTGAGTTAAACGAAATGTTCTACACATCTGAGAAGCATTTGAGCGGCTCGATTGAAGCGAAGAAATCGTGTCATCGACATTTTGCACCTACATGTGAGAAAACAAGCAAAGCGATAAGCTACTCTAATTAAACCACAATTGAATAGAAGAAAATTTAAGAAAAACTTTTTATATGTGAAAAACTTCTTCTACTTGCCAAATGTAAGGTGTTATTTGAATGTGAATGCTTACTAATTTCTAAGATTCTAAAACTTGCAACACATTGGTGCCAAAAAGTATTACGAATCACTATTAATACAACATAATTCAACAATTGTTTAAATGTTTATTATTAAGATGGGAAATATGTTGGGGTATATGCCAAATATAGGTGATTTAAAATTTATTAACAAATTTTCAATCAATTAATCGAAACATTAACAAATGACCGAAATTTAATATTTTTTACTATTATATGGAGTGCGTGTGAGTTTGTGGGTGCCGAATGTAGGGTGAATTTTTTTCAAGAATATTAAAAAGAGGACAATCAACTAAACGACGTATGGGCCGGTTGTTATGTATATTGTTATTGCAAAGTTCAATGAAGGAAAATGGTGACTAGCAGCACCGATTGTATTTGGTTGGTGAGGGATAATAACGAATTAACCAAAACGACAATTAGGTGGATAATAGGAGGGGGTATAACAACAAGTGGAAAGTAATTCTTTCGATGATCAACACTTGTTGGGATCGATGTTATGAGAATGTATGTACTGTATAGGTATTAGAATTTAGCAGAAATAGATTGAAATATTTGCTGAAATTCTTCCAAAGAATGAGAATGGAGTAATAACAACAACGTCAAATATTTCTGGTGTGATGAAAGCGACTTAGTGTGATCTATGCAACGAAAGCAATTGTATGCGACAATTGGACTGTATTTGGTGTAAAATAACGGTTCAAAATAAAAAATATTGACCAAATCAATTATTTTATACACAACAACCGCGGGTAGCGCACTTCAAATAAAATCTGAATTTACGCACCTTATTGTTAGATGGTAATTATGACGATTAGACAGGATTTAACAATTTCTACTTGTGCATAAAAGGGACCAACGATAAGCAAGGGACAACTAGCTTCTATTCGGCTCGATGCAAGAATGGCTTCGACAGCGACGAGAGCAACGATAACTCCCCAGAGTTACTATGTTATGGTGAGAGGTGATGAGGTGAGGGTCATTCGCGTGTGTGGTAATGGCGGTGAGAAGAAGAAATAGCTAAGAAATTAAACACAAGTAGTTATAAGTATCAAATTTTAGATAGTTTAATTCTTTATTGGTGTATCTCTTTTGTAATACAACAACAAATTTACCATAGCAATTTAGGCTGGCGTCAGAGGCCTGGTAAGTATAAACGAGAACGAGGTGCTAGCGCGCGAGAAGTTTACGCTTCGACTACCAGACAAGTGAACGCAGTGGTTCCAAGCGATCGCTGAGTATCCAATGGGTATTTACAATACATATGCAACTACAGACTAGTGAACACATAAGATCGATACAACTTGAGAACAAACCGACAACAACCAATGCCCAGCGGCTATCCGCTCAGTGCGCCAATCAGAATCCGTTATTGACTGGAATCGGAAAGTTGTGGTGGAATGTATCGAACTTTTACAGGGGCTATGCGAAGACGTGGATCTGTACAGACAATTTTCTTTCATAGGAAGTTGTACTCATGGTACAATGAAGACAAGGTAGGGCACAGCAATCACCTTAATACAATTTTTGCTTTTGATAACCTTGTAATGTCAAAATATATAAACAATTTGTGTGTGTATGCATCGTTTTGAATAATATACAAAATAATATACAAAATAAATTTGACAAATTTAAATTCATATTAATAGATTTTGGGAAGACTACACTTTCTCTTTTCTCTCTGAAACATAATTCAAGTTAGGAGCATGATTTTCAAGCGATTTTCCCATGGTAGTATCCATGTTACAATAAAGAGGTAAGGTAGAGCTAACAACTGATTAAAATATTTAAACCCTCCACAATACTTCCGTTCGTTCCGTTTGTAACGCATTAAAATAAAAATTTTAGACCTAACAAAGTATATATATTCTTGATCAGAGTGATATTCTAAGACGATTTAGCCCTTTCTGTCATTCTTTAGTAATTAGGAAAATGAATTTAGATGGAATCTACAATTTTCACAGGTCAGTCCTTTGTCTGTAGGCAGGTCAAGTTCGAAAATGGGCTATATCGGTCTACGATATCGTATGTCTCCCTTATAACAATACCCACCGGAATTCGGTAGTTTGTCATGGAATTGGAAGATTGAACAGATTGAAAAATTTTGACAGGAAGCGGGCATAATCTCAAGGCTGTATTTCTGTATTTTTAAGTGCTATTCTACCTCCTTATTTGAATTTGGTCAAATATGAAGAGGTGGCGCTCTATGGGGACTTTAAGAAGGCGTGTAACTGTTCAAGAAAATGATACTGTTTATTAATGTAAAGGAAAGTAGATGTACACAACACTTGAATTGTGTTATCTTAATAGGCTTACAATTTCTTGCAATCTACAAAGAATATTTATTTTCGCATGCTATTTATTAATTTTGGATTTGATTAAAACTACCATTACATGCAATGTGAAACAAACCGATGTTTCTTTATTTAGGTTATTGGTCTGCTTGAAGTAAAGAAAAAAATTATTTAGGTCATTTATATGGTGACACATGATAATAATAAAAAAGTAGAAATATTTATAAACAAACGCGAAACGCGTGGCATACTGGTGTGGGTGTGATAGTGTCTATCTGGCTTTCCTTTTCACTGCAAATTCCTGATCATTATTTGGAGTCAAATAAGACAAATTGTGTTTGGACAGATTCGATTTTATTTGAATAGCATTTATAATAAGGGCTCCATAATACACAACCATATTCTAATGTATGCCGAACCAGACTGACAAACAAGCATTTAGTCACATATCGGTCGAATTCCTTAGTCCAGCGTTTTATAAACACTTTTAATGATTTCGCTTTGTTGACACAAGACTCGATGTGTAAATTGAAGCGCAGTTTACCATCTAAAATAATGCCAAGATCAACAAAAGTGTCAGCATTATGCAGTTTGTAAGAACCTATTAAGTAGTCAAAGGAAAACGGTCGTGATTTAGATAGAGATAATTTTTTACACTTTATGAGATTAAGCGACATCCCGTTAACATAGCACGTGAAGCTTGGACGTCTGACTCAATATTACAAAAAAGTTTAACATCGTCTGCGAACATTAGGATTTTAGAAAAGTGAATTACCGATGGAAGATCATTTAAATATAGAACAAAAAGCAAAGGACTTAAATGACTTCCTTGAGGAACACCAGAATGCACTTCAATGGTTTTAGAAATGATGTAACTGAAAGATACCTGTTGTGTCCGTTTTTTAAAATAAGAAGAAATCCATGATCCACGGATATCCCATCATATCCAGTTTATGTAATAATAATTTGTGCAGCCCTATCGAACACTTTGTTGAAATCAGTGTAAAATATATCTGTTTGTTTTTCATAGAAAACCCTCTGTATACATGACATGTCAGTTCTATTAGATTCGTCAAAGTCGACCTTCCTTTGATGAAACCATGTTGATATGGAGAAATGATAGGTAAATCAAAAGTATTGTAAATTTTTTGAAAGAATTCTGCAATTTCAGCAGAGGTAGACGCCTTTTTATCACCACGCTTCATACTACCAAGGAATTTTCGGACTCTTCCTTTTGAATTAACAAATTTGTTGAAAATGTTGGGATTTGACTTAAAGTCTCTTCTCATTTTAGATGTATAGTTAGAGTAACACCTTGAATTTTCAGTATTGCACTTACTTCTAACTTTAGAATAATTGAAATAATTTAACAAAGAATTGTATATTTTGAATTTTTTAAATAATTTACTTTTAATATTTCGTAATTTCCTAAGATAAGGAGTAGACCAAGCAGGTTCTTCCTCAGAACTAACTTTAAGGAATGCATTAATTTATGTTGGATAGTGCAAGCTGCAGTAGTTCAAAATCAGATTTGGCAAAATTTAATTTTCTTATTGACTTTTGTTTAGAAAATAGTTTTAATGAATTGTCCTGTATTTGTAAATGTGGAGATGTGTGGTGAAGATCTACGCAGAGAAACTTTTACAAGCGTAAAAAAGACTAGATCAAGAATTCTATTTTTTATATTTCGTATATAATTTATTTGGAGTTGTCGTTGATCATAAATAGTGTCCCAGAATACACCGGATAATGTAGTATTAGGCAAAACTAGTACATAATCAAATTTATTTTCACCAGAAACCCACCTAATTTGAGGTAAATTAAAGTCACCGAAGCAAAACTATTCAAATTTTCAAATTTGTAACTTCGAGACTTGGTTTATTAAGTCTGCATGTGCAAGATAAATTTGTACCTCAGAATGTGGTGTAATGTTCAAATAATGACGTTACTTAAGTAATTTAATTTAACCGATACAAATTCTATCTATCTAAAGCTATCAGAACTCTCCCGCCATTTTCATGTAATCTGTCTTTTTTATACCAAGATTTTTAAGTCACAGCCAAAACAAATAAATATGTTTAAGCTTAGTATTAAGTCCTAACGTTTTGGTAAAGTAGGGTCAAAGATTTAATTAGTTTTTGACATAGGCTACACAGGGGGAACTGTTATTCGTCATAGAATAACAGTTCCCCCACGAATAACAGTTCCCCCTGTGTAGCCTATGTCAAAAACTAATTAAATCTTTGACCCTACTTTACCAAAACGTTAGAACTTAATACTAAGCTTAAACATACAACGGAATGTAGTTGACGGAAGGTTTCCACTAATCTGTGTTGAATGAATGCCAGTGCTTTTAATCGAAAAATATAGCATTCACCACATCACTTTTAACTACATCGCATATTCTTTGGACAAGTCTTTCAAAATGAGAAATACAAGAAATGTCGAGTTTTCTTACCAACCATAATGGTTGTTCTTACTGAATCACTTCCGCTTTCTTCTATCATTATTTGGTTCCGAATGCAGTTTACTTGTTTGTCTGTCTTTTCGATTATGTAAGTGAGCGACAGCTCGCTATGCCCTGTTGCAATATCCGGCTGCACGTCTTCTTCTAAAGCGTGAATGTGTTTTCGGGACAGGGCATCAGATACATAGTTTTCTTTTCCTGGTTTGTAAAAGATTTTTGGATTGTGCTCATCAATGAACGCTTTCCAACGTTTAATTTTGGCGTTCGGATTGCGATCTGAAACGGAAAATGTCAGAGGCTGGTGGTCCGTAAAAATATTTCAAATATTCACGCCGTATAAATATTTCCTGCGTTTCTTTAATTGCCACACTATGGCCAGTAGTTCCCTTTCATTCGTAGCGAAATTTAATTCTCTATCTTTTAAAGGTCTTGAAATCATGGTTATCGGCTTTCCATCTTGGGATTTAAGATTTATTTTTATCCTTTTCGATTGGGAAGCACTACTTTTGCCGTTTTCGTCTTTCAGAATATCGGTTAGTGGTTTGGCAATAGAAGCAAAATCTTTAATAAAGCATCTGTAGTAGCTTGCCAATCCCAGAAACGACTTTACATTAAAGAGTTTTGCAGGTGTTTCATAATTGAGGATGGCCTCTACCTTTTCTGGATTCATTTTTATGCCATTTATAGCAACTATAAAGCCTAGATGATCAACACTTTCTTGAAGAAAATGTAATTTCTACCGAGAAATTCTCATATTGGCAGCACATGATTTGTCCAATACCCATTCAATATGCTAGACGTGATCTTCCGTTTTCTAAAATGGAATAAAATGTATTTAACATTTCGTCTAGGAATCTTGATCATTGAAGTATTGTCCAGTCAGTTGATTCCAGAAATTTTGCACGATTTAGTAACTGTCACTTGAATGGCGAACAAATATAAAATTAAGCAGTTTTTTATAGTAATAAGAAATGTTATAAATATGATAAACCACTACTGAAAAGGGGAACAGTGCATCGATTAGTATGTTCACAGATTGTATTTGGTAAAAATTCATTCATTCATTCTAAAATGACAAACTTGGAGTTGAAGGGGGCTGGAACTTTAATTTTACTTAAGCCACTGGATTCTATATTCTCTTTCAATAAGCTGGTATTTCTCAACAAACCTTTAAACAGCACCTATGAAACACACGCTGGTGAGCTCGACATCTTACACGAGGAGCTGAAAAACATTTGAAATCGGAAGCCTTCCACAACTAATGAAATCCACAGCCATTCATCATTGTACCATCGGCTACCTAGCTCTTTGTTTTGGAATCGGGGTGGCCCTATTATTATAATTGAGTTTTGCCAATACACAACTTCCAAAAACATCAACCCAACATGTACACCCGGCAGTCACTATCGTCATCATACGTCATTGATCAGACAGTTTCTTGAATGTTCCCCGCTCAAAGGAACATTATTGTGTTTGTTTTCTCTTTCGAGACGAGCTTAATGATCAGGGATTTGCAGTGAAAAGGAAAGCCAGATAGACACTATCACACACTCACCAGTATGCGACGCGTTTCGCCGTTGGTTAAGCGGCCATCAGGCATATTTGGTGTGGATGATGGATTACAAGGGCCGTTCTCTGGAAAGTAGTATATATTTCGAACTTATTGCAAATTAGCATATGCGAATTATACACTAGAAACTCTCCAGGTTCGACTCAAGGTCTATTGGCAGATCTTTTTCACAGCAAAGTTTTGTTTTGCAGTGATGGATTTTTTGTCCACAACAACTACATTGCTTCCAATGCATACACTTGTTTTAGTGCTGCTTCTAGTTGGCTGCACACCGAGGTCCGCGGTACAAATCCCACAGCCAAGCTCGGCTGAATTTTTGAGTTTTGCCTTGTTAAGACGAAGATCATATGTTTTATGATTTATGTGTTTGTTTTCTCTTTCGAGACGAGCTTAATGATCAGGAATTTGCAGTGAAAAGGAAAGCCAGATAGACACTATCACACACACACCAGTATGCCACGCGTTTCGCGTTTGTTTATAAATATTTCTACTTTTTTATTATTATCATGTGTCACCATATAAATGACCTAAATAATTTTTTTCTTTACTTCAAGCAGACCAATAACCTAAATAAAGAAACGTCGGTTTGTTTCACATTGCATGTAATGGTAATGGATAGCATGCAAAAATAAATATTCTTTGTAGATTGCAAGAAATTGTAAGCCTATTAAGATTACACAATTCAAGTGTTGTTTACATCTACTTTCCTTTACATTAATAAACAGTATCATTTTCTTGAACAGTTACACGCCTTCTTAAAGTCCCCATAGAGCGCCACCTCTTCATATTTGACCAAATTCAAATAAGGAGGTAGAATAGCACTTAAAAATACAGAAATACAGCCTTGAGATTATGCCCGCTTCCTGTCAAAATTATTCAATCTGTTCAATCTTCCAATTCCATGACAAACTACCGAATTCCGGTTGGTATTGTTATAAGGGAGACATACGATATCGTAGACCGATATAGCCCATTTTCGAACTTGACCTGCCTACAGACAAAGGACTGACCTGTGAAAATTGTAGATTCCCATCTAAATTCATTTTCCTAATTACTAAAGAATGACAGAAAGGGCTAAATCGTCTTAGAATATCACTCTGATCAAGAATATATATACTTTGTTAGGTCTAAAATTTTTATTTTAATGCGTTACAAACGGAACGAACGGAAGTATTGTGGAGGGTTTAAATATTTTAATCAGTTGTTAGCTCTACCTTACCTCTTTATTGTAACATGGATACTACCATGGGAAAATCGCTTGAAAATCATGCTCCTAACTTGAATTATGTTTCAGAGAGAAAAGAGAAAGTGTAGTCTTCCCAAAATCTATTAATATGAATTTAAATTTGAACAGAATTTGAAAATTGTCAAATTTATTTTGTATATTATTCAAAACGATGCATACACACACAAATTGTTTATATATTTTGACATTACAAGGTTATCAAAAGCAAAAATTGTATTAAGGTGATTGCTGTGCCCTACCTTGTCTTCATTGTACCATGAGTACAACTTCCTATGAAAGAAAATTGTCTGTACAGATCCACGTCTTCGCATAGCCCCTGTAAAAGTTCGATACATTCCACCACAACTTTCCGATTCCAGTCAATAACGGATTCTGATTGGCGCACTGAGCGGATAGCCGCTGGGCATTGGTTGTTGTCGGTTTGTTCTCAAGTTGTATCGATCTTATGTGTTCACTAGTCTGTAGTTGCATATGTATTGTAAATACCCATTGGATACTCAGCGATCGCTTGGAACCACTGCGTTCACTTGTCTGGTAGTCGAAGCGTAAACTTCTCGCGCGCTAGCACCTCGTTCTCGGTTATACTTACCAGGCCTCTGACGCCAGCCTAAATTGCTATGGTAAATTTATTGTTGTATTACAAAAGAGATACACCAATAAAGAATTAAACTATCTAAAATTTGATACTTATAACTACTTGTGTTTAATTTCTTAGCTATTTCTTCTTCTCACCGCCATTACCACACACGCGAATGACCCTCACCTCATCACCTCTCACCATAACATAATAACTCTGGGGAGTTATCGTTGCTCTCGTCGCTGTCGAAGCCATTCTCGCATCGAGCCGAATAGAAGCTAGTTGTCCCTTGCTTATCGTTGGTCCCTTTTATGCACAAGTAGAAATTGTTAAATCCTGTCTAATCGTCATAATTACCATCTAACAATAAGGTGCGTAAATTCAGATTTTATTTGAAGTGCGCTACCCGCGGTTGTTGTGTATAAAATAATTGATTTGGTCAATATTTTTTTATTTTGAACCGTTATTTTACACCAAATACAGTCCAACTGTCGCATACAATTGCTTTCGTTGCATAGATCACCCTAAGTCGCTTTCATCACACCAGAAATATTTGACGTTGTTGTTATTACTCCATTCTCATTCTTTGGAAGAATTTCAGCAAATATTTCAATCTATTTCTGCTAAATTCTAATACCTATACAGTACATACATTCTCATAACATCGATCCCAACAAGTGTTGATCATCGAAAGAATTACTTTCCACTTGTTGTTATACCCCCTCCTATTATCCACCTAATTGTCGTTTTGGTTAATTCGTTATTATCCCTCACCAACCAAATACAATCGGTGCTGCTAGTCACCATTTTCCTTCATTGAACTTTGCAATAACAATATACATAACAACCGGCCCATACGTCGTTTAGTTGATTGTCCTCTTTTTAATATTCTTGAAAAAAATTCACCCTACATTCGGCACCCACAAACTCACACGCACTCCTTATAATAGTAAAAAATATTAAATTTCGGCCATTTGTTAATGTTTCGAGTAATTGATTGAAAATTTGTTAATAAATTTTAAATCACCTATATTTGGCATATACCCCAACATATTTCCCATCTTAATAATAAACATTTAAACAATTGTTGAATTATGTTGTATTAATATTGATTCGTAATACTTTTTGGCACCAATGTGTTGCAAGTTTTAGAATCTTAGAAATTAGTAAGCATTCACATTCAAATAACACCTTACATTTGGCAAGTAGAAGAAGTTTTTCACATATAAAAAGTTTTTCTTAAATTTTCTTCTATTCAATTGTGGTTTAATTAGAGTAGCTTATCGCTTTGCTTGTTTTCTCACATGTAGGTGCAAAATGTCGATGACACGATTTCTTCGCTTCAATCGGGCCGCTCAAATGCTTCTCAGATGTGTAGAACATTTCGTTTAACTCAATGAATCCTCTTATAATGTATACAATCTCGAAAATTCGCAGTTTAGACTTTCGGGAAATGTGGAACAAGTCAAGTGCACATATGATGTGTGCAAATCTTACCTTAGTGTCGTTGAAGATAAATATAATAATTCTATTATTACATATAGTCGGTATTTGAACACAATTAATCGGCATCTTGATGGCCTAAAGTCATCAGGTTCTGATGACAACAACTCCTCCACAATCTGGTAGTCGAATTGAACCTAGTGCACTGTTGAGTAATCCTACTTTAGCGCCATCATCTATGCTACTTTCGTACAATTCCGTCCACCTGGTTTAATGCTTCTTACGCCACGCTTTTGATATTCCTTTCTTTCTTCTATTCCTTTCTATTTCAATATATTTTTGAAATGGAATAAATAGTTGTCTTGCTGCAATGGCCGATATTGTGCATATTTATTTGCAGCAGTCATTGTTGCTTTCTTGACAAGACTTAAAGAAAGAATACAAACTTTGCAATGTATTCACCATACCCGTAGAAATTTTCCCACAAAGAACATTGCTCTTCCAACATTGGCAAGTAAATCGTTGTCGTAAAATATTGCTTGGCTAAGTCTTTGCGCTGACCTATACCTTAAGATTCAAAAATCTATTTTCGGGTACGCTGTAACCGGTTCAGCGCCCCTTCGACAGTAATATAATCCTATCATTTAAATCGACCAATTTAGAAAACGTGTTTCTGAATTTACTAGAGTCGTGGTCCTAGCAAGGGGAATGTATAAGTTGGATACGTTGCACTACAACTTCCCGGTACTGTCAATCACGAATGCTGATTGGAGCACTGGCATCTTCCCTACAACTCTCTTGGCCGTAGTGAGGGGATCGCCGCTGGGCATTGGTTTCTCTCATTGGAGTAACAAGAAATCCTCTGCGATAGAACCTCTGCGTTCACTTGTCTGTAGTTGTATATGTATAGTAAACAGATATGGGATCCTCAGCGATCACTGAAAATGTCTACGTTCACTTGTCTGGTAGCCGAAGCGTAAACTTCTCGCGCGGTAACCCCTCGTTCACGGTTATACCAACCAGGCCTCTGACGCCACTCCAAATTACTAAGGTAATTTTGTTATTGTATTAGAAAAAGAAGATTCACCTAAATTAATTAAACTATTTTGAAATTGATACAAATAACTACTTGTGTTTTATTTCTTTCCTATTTCTTCCTTTCACCGCCTTCACCACACACGCAAATCACCCTCACCACTCACCATCACATAATGACTCTGGGGAGTTATTGTTGCTCTCATCGCTGTCGAAGCCATTCTCCCCACTTTTCTGAGTTGAACAGCCCTCAATGTTTGGAATTTTGATATAACTGTAACACAAGATATTTGTCATTTTTATAGCGGCATTTTTAACAGATTTTATTTACAGTTTGCACGTCTTTTTCTTTTAACTCGCTAGCATTTGAACCACGGCAAGTCCATATTGGAACTTGTACATATACATAAAATAATTTTTCTCAGGACCTTTAAACCGAGTATAAACTGATAGTATAATGGTAGACCGAAGCATTCAACAGTTTACTCAACAAGATTGCTTTACCTACGTAGTGAATGGTGTTATAAATACCATTTGTAGTAGTAAGGACCAATATTTTTTTTTAGTATTAAACTTATTCAATATGAAAGAATCCGTTACGAAATCTATTAAGAATTGACTGTTATTACACCAATAAAAGAAATAAAGAAATAGTATAATAAACAAAAATGTTCATCATTAATAAAAATAATAGTGTAACGAATTAATAAAATTTAATTAATTTAATGTTAAACAAATATGTTCATTAAGTCCTTTTTGATTTGTTTTCTTTTTTCAATCGCTCCCAACGCCACTTTTACCCGCCCCTGCCGACCGAGGGGTCCACTTCCCCATAACGCAGGGAGAACGTACATATAATAATCCGGATTATGGGGGGTTAGTCAAGTTAGGGAACACCGGCAACAGTAAATACATCAGCCGGTTAAACAAATTACATGTTAATTAAAGAAAATTAAGAATAATTGACAATGCACATACAACACAGTAACACATATGCCTGGCAACTACTTGCATCTACAGATGAAGACAAAGCAATACGATTGCACAGGTTATTATATATTTCACATAATGATCTGAGTGGTATACTTAGCTTATAAATGGAGTTTACTACAGACAGATTAGGAGGCATATAATTACGAGTAAAACGAGAGTGCACGTTAAAGTTTATTTCAGTGATTACAAATTTGGAGTCATATAAGACAAATTGTGTTTGGACAGATTCGATTTTATTTGAATAGCATTTATAATAAGGGCTCCATAATACACAACCATATTCTAATGTATGCCGAACCAGACTGGCAAACAAGCGTTTAGTCACATATCGGTCGAATTCCTTAGTCCAGCGTTTTATAAAAACTTTTAACGATTTCGCTTTGTTGACACAAGACTCGATGTGTAAATTGAAGCGCAGTTTACCATCTAAAATAACGCCAAGATCAACAAAAGTGTCAGCATTATGCAGTTTGTAAGAACCTATTAAGTAGTCAAAGGAAAACGGTCGTGATCTAGATAGAGATAATTTTTTACACTTTATGAAATTAAGCGACATCCCGTTAACATAGCACGTGAAGCTTGGACGTCTGACTCAATATTACAAAAAAGTTTAACATCGTCTGCGAACATTAAGATTTTAGAAAAGTGAATTACCGATAGAAGACCATTTAAATGTAGAACAAAAAGCAAAGGACTTAAATGACTACCTTGAGTAACACCAGAATGCACTTCAATGGTTTTAGAAATGATGTAACTGAAAGATACCTGTTGAAGGCATCCAAGGGCCCGGCTTCTCGGCCTTTGCCCACAACTTCCACTCCGTCCGCTAGCAAGCCGGTCGCGACTAAACCTCCCCCACCAGCCCCTTCAAGCTCTAAGCCTGATAAGGTTCACAAGGGAGAGGTCAAGTCACAAACGGCAGGCCAAACAGGACGGAAGAGGAAATACTCGCAAACCATCTACCCGGATAATCTTCGGGTAGCAATCATCGACAAGGCTGAACCGGAAGGTAAAATCAGCGACAGTCGATGGTTGCTATTCGAAGATCGTCTGAGGGAGAAGACAACTTCACGGGAGAGGGTGACCCACGAAGTATGCAGTTCGGCAGTGCAACCCTTTACAAAGGCGTGAAAGTAATGTGCTGCGAGAACCAGGAATCTAAGGACTACCTGGTCACCGCAGTATCTGGCTTTCGCGATATCTGGCAGGGTGTGATCTGGCGGCTGTATCCTTAAAGGACATCCCCTGCCGTAAGGTATTGACAGCTTGGGTGCCACCACCATCCGTGGATCCGGCACGCATTCTGACAATACTGGGCAAGCAGAACCCCAACCTCAAAACGGACAACTGGCGTCTTGTCAGTTCAGTACGTCTCTTACGCGGTCTCCAATGGTGATAAGGTAAGGACGTGTATTGTTGCCAAAGAGAGTTTAAACCTTATCTTCCTTAGCAACAACAGTGCAGGAGACGTTACGGTAGCGAGATTGGAGTCTAAATCCGGAAGGGTTCACATTTTCATATCTCTATATCTACCGTACGAGCGACCTGACCCACCTGTACATGAAGTAGAGGAACTGCTCGAAGATCTGGCTGACAAAGGGCATCTAATCATAGGTTGTGATACCAACGCACACCACTTCCAATGGGGTAGCAACGATACCAACGTCAGAGGTGAGTCGATTTTTGATTTTATCTTAAAATATAATCTCAAAATTTGTAATAGGGGCAATGACGCAACATTCCAAATTAAAGACAGGGCAGAGGTCATTGACCTCACCCTAACTAACAAGGATGAATCCCTAATACAAGACTGGAAAGTCTCTCCTGAGTGCTCGTTTCGGATCACCGGAAGATAGTTTTCAAAGTCTTAGTAGATGGTATTCCTCAAAAACCACATAGGAATCCAAGGAAGGCACATTGGGACAAATTTACGGAGCTGGCTACACCCAGGCTTCACTGTTTCGACAACATGGTCTTAGCCTCAACCCTCGATATAGACAACTCCGTAAATACGATAACGAGTGCTTTGATTGATTGCTATCAAAAAGTCTGTCCGCAAACCTACCCAGGGAAGAAATGTCAACCAGTTTGGTGGTCAAAGCATTTAGCCAACTTAAAGAGGGACAGTAGACGACTGTATAATAGGGCCAACAAGACCAAACTACGTACTGACTGGGATGCCTATAAGGCATCCTTTAACAAGTACAACAGTGAGATCAAGAAGGCCAAGCGCACATCTTGGGTATGTTTCACGGAGTCGATTGAAAGTGTCAACGACGCCTCCAGATTTCGTAAAATCCTTTCGAAGGATCCTAAATCCATAGGAAGCATAAAACGAGACTAAGACTAGAGACTCTTAATCTGCTAGCCAACACACACTTCCCAGGCTGTATCGACGCTGCAAGCAATCGGCAAACCGATCAAGTGCATCGTGATCATACGGCTAGTGAACAAAACTTGGCTAACAGAATAGTAAGCATACCCAAAATCAAATGGGCAATAGATACATTCAAGCCTTTTAAATCTCCAGGACCAGACGGTATTATTCCCGCTATGATACAGCGTGTCTCAGCGTCATTATCCCCAATACTGGGGGAGATTTTCAAAACTTGTCTGTGTCTATCCTACATTCCTGAAGCTTGGAGAGAAGTCACAGTTACTTATATCCCCAAAGCGGGGAAACCGAGTCACTCACTTCCCAAGGACTATAGACCAATAAGTCTCTCATCCTTTCTATTGAAAACTTTGGAAAGGCTGATAGACATAGAGATCAGATCTCTAGTACCCAAGACCGTCATCAGCAATGCTCAACATGCCTATATGAAAGGTAAGTCTGTTGAAACAGCGCAACACGATGTCGTAGAGTATATAGAGAAGAACATGAATGGTTCCTTATTCACCTTGGCTGCATTCCTCGATATTGAGGGAGCCTTTAACAACGTCACGCTAGAATCCATTCATGATTCCTTATCAAAACTTAAAATACCCCAACTCCTCATAGACTGGATTGGTACCATGCTTAGCAGCAGAATTATCAACTCGAGCATTGGGGAAATATCTGTCAGGAAATCGGTCACGAGGGGCACTCCGCAAGGGGGTGTCCTATCACCATTACTCTGGCTTTTGGTCATCAATAATATAATTATGGATCTAGAGGTAACAGGAACGAAAGTAGTCGCATACGCTGATGACGTCGTCCTATTAATCGCTGGGAAATTCCTGCAAACAATCTCGGATCTAATGCAAGGAGCTCTAGTCACCTTATCACGGTGGGCGCGTCGCAATGGACTAGGCGTGAACCCATCAAAGACAGAGCTAGTCCTTTTCACTAAAAGACGTAAATACCCTACATTTACACCACCGAAACTAGATGGAGTCAGTTTAAACCTTTCGCTATAAGCCAAATACCTTGGAACTATCCTTGACCACCGACTAAGTTGGAAGAGGAACACCGAGGAACGAGCTAAGAGAGGCTTAATTGCACTATATTCCTGCAAGAATTCTATAGGCAAGAGTTGGGGCCTCAAACCGCACATCATCAAATGGATGTATGAGTCAATCGTTCGCCCCATTCTAACCTATGGATCTCTAGTATGGTGGCGTTCTTTGAAGAAGTTAACTTATCTACGACATATTAACAAAGTTCAACGGGCCGCATCCTTATTAATAACGGGTGCCTTCAGGAGCACGCCTCAAGCAGCACTGGATACTCTACTGGGTCTAGGCCCACTGAATTTATATGTGGAGGAACAGGCATCCAGGAGTGCTCTTCGACTCAGAGAACTAGGTGAATGGCGCAGTCAACCCTTTGGACATTCTGCGATTCTAAGGCGTGTAAGGAATGTGGGAGAGACAGACTTTGCAAGTTACTATATTTCACCACGACTAAGCTTCTACCCACCTGACATACACATACCTGACAGAGACGCCTGGGCTCAAAACAACCCACCTTTCCGCGGCATAGCTGTCTATACCGACGATTCAAAGATGGAGTGTGGAACGGGAGCTGGTGTCTTCTGTGATACTCTTAACGTTCGTGAATCCTACAAGCTTGGAAACAACTGTAGCGTTTTTCAGGCGGAAATCATTGCTGTGAAAAAGGCCATTGACCTGCTGGTCACGAGGAACATTGAAGTCAGTAGTCCGGTGACTATATATGTCGATAGTCAAGCGGCACTGAAGGCCTTGAGTTCCTTTACAATCAAGTCTAGGGCTGTTTTGAACTGCAGGGAAGCCTTGGAAAACACTGGGTTGTCCATCAAGCTTTGTTGGGTTCCTGGACATTTTAACATCCCAGGTAACGAGACTGCAGACGAACTGGCCAGATCAGGATCCGAATCAACTACAATTCAAGTAGACAACTCGGTTAAACCACCACTGAGTCATTTCCTGCAGGTTATTCACAAACACTACTCTGAGAAGATCCAACAAAAATGTCTGGATGAAATTGGTTGTACCATCCCCAAACGAATCTGGCCCACGCTCTCGGAGAAGGGAACAAGGTCGCTGATGTCATTGTCAAAACCTGATTTAAAACTCGTGGTGGGCATCATCACAGGTCACTGTAAGGTGAGGGCTATGACATCGAAATGGGACAGCGACGGCATTGACTACTGTAGGATCTGTCAAGATGAAGAAGAAATCGAGACAATCGAACACTTACTCTGCCACTGCCCAGCACTCATTAATGTGAGGCATAGACTAGTGGGAGAACTAGTGTCACATGACTTGTCGTCTTACTTCAACTAGCAGTAGTAATACTTCAACTAGCCAGAAGACTCAAGTGGCTAAAGACGACTCGGCAAACTCCTCAGCCGTAGATTCTCACTCTACTACACTATCCCTTATATTCATCTTCGCTATCAATCACTTTTTCTTCTATCTCTCAAAACTCTTTTCTAGGATGAATACAATGGACCTATAGGTCTCCGAGTGGAGCGGTTGCCGTATGGCAATCGCGCGTCCTTTAACCTAACCTAACCTACCTGTTGTGTCCGTTTTTTAAAATAAGAAGAAATCCATGATCCACGGATATCCCATCATATCCAGTTTATGTAATAATAATTTGTGCAGCCCTATCGAACACTTTGTTGAAATCAGTGTAAAATATATCTGTTTGTTTTTCATAGAAAACCCTCTGTATACATGACATGTCAGTTCTATTAGATTCGTCAAAGTCGACCTTCCTTTGATGAAACCATGTTGATATGGAGAAATGATAGGTAAAACAAAAGTAGAGTAAATTTGTTGAAAGAATTCTGCAATTTCAGCAGAGGTAGAGGCCTTTTTATCACCAAGCTTCATACTACCAAGGAATTTTTGGACTCTTCTTTCTGAATTAACAAATTTGTTGAGAATTTTGGGATTTGACTTAAAGTCTCTTCTCATTTTATATGTATAGTTAGAGTAACACCTTGAATTTTCAATATTGTACTTACTTCTAACTTTAGAATAATTGAAATAATTTAACAAAGAATTGTATATTTTGAATTTTTTAAATAATTTACTTTTAATATTTCGTAATTTCCTAAGATAAGGAGTAGACCAATCAGGTTCTTCCTCAGAACTAACTTTAAACCTGGGACTGATGTTGAGAATGCATTATTTAAGGAATGTATTAATTTATGTTGGATAATGCAAGCTGCAGTAGTTCAAAATCAGACTTGGCAAAATTTAATTTTCTTATTGACTTTTGTTTAGAAAATAGTTTTAATGAATTGTCCTGTATTTCTAAATGTAGAGATGTGTGGTGAAGATCTACGCAGAGAAACTTTTACAAGCGTTAAAAAGACTAGATCAAGAATTCTATTTTTTATATTTCGTATATAATTTATTTGGAGTTGTCATTGATCATAAATAGTGTCCCAGAACACACCGGATAATGTAGCATTAGGCAAAACTAGTACATAATCAAATTTATTTTCACAAGAAACCCACCTAATTTGAGGTAAGTTAAAGTCACCGAAGCAAAACAATTCAAATTTTCAAGTTTGTAACTTCGAGACTTGGTTTATTAAGTCTGCATGTCCAAGATAAATTTGTACCTCAGAATGTGGTGTAATGTTCAAATAATGACGTTACTTAAGTAATTTAATTTAACCGATACAAATTCTATCTATCTAAAGCTATCAGAACTCTCCCGCCATTTTCATGTAATCTGTCTTTTCTATACCAAGATTTTGAAGTCACAGCCAAAACAAATAAATATGTTTAAGCTTAGTATTAAGTTCTCTAACGTTTTGGTACAGTAAGGTCAAAGATTTAGTTAGTTTTTGACATAGGCTACACAGGGGGAACTACAGGGGGAACAGTTTACAGTTTATTTACAGCCCACATTATTTGATGTAGAGCGTCAAATTTTAGGATGGTTGGTATTAAAAATGAGATGTATCGGTCCATGTTTTGGTATAGTCCCCATATAACGGTTCCTCCCAATATTCGCTATTTTTATGATTTTTATACCCTCCACCTTCGAAAGGAGGGTATATTAACTTTGTCATTCCGCTTGTAACATCCTTAAATATTCGTCGTAGACCCCATAAAGTATATATTCTCATAATCAGCATAAAATTAAGTCGATTAACGATGTGCGACTGTCTGTCTGTTGAAATCACGATACAGCCCACATTATTTGACGTAGCAGAGCAATTTGTATTGTGTCTAGGATGGTTGGTATTGAATATGATATATATCGGTCCACGTTCTGGTATAGTCCCCATATAACGGTACCTCCCGATATTCGGTATTTTGATGATTTTTGCCACATTCTTTTCGCGGATTTGTCTGCATATTAGTATTTGTAAGTCATAACGGTGCCAGTGCGTGTGGCAAAACATTGGTGGAATAGCCCCACAAAAAGGTACCTCCCGATATTCGGTATGTTGATTATTTTTGCCACATTTTTTCAGGGATTTATCTAAAAATTGGTATTTGTTGGTCATAATGGGTTCCAGCTCCGGTGGCGAAACATTGCATGTATGGGTCCACGATTTGGTACAGCCCCCATATAACGGTACCTCCCGATATTCGGTATTTTGATGGTGATTCACGGATTTGTCTAAAAATTGCTATATGTGGGTCATAATGGGTACTAGTTCGTGTGGCGAAACATTGTAAGTATAAGTCCACGTTGTATAGCCCCATACAACGATACCTCCCGATATTCGGTATTTGGATGATTTTCGCCGCATTTTTTCACGGATTTGCCTAAAATTTGGTATTTGTTGGTCATAATGGGTTCTAGATCCGGTAGCAAAACATTGTGTGTATAGGTCCACGTTTTTGTATAGCCCCATATAGCGGTACCTACCGTTATTCGCTATTATTATGATTTTTTTTTACTTGTTACATTCCCCATTTTAGTTTGGAGTGTATAGTCAGTTTGCCATTTCATATGTAACACATCGAGATATGCATATAGACCCACAATGTATTTACATTCTTGATTTAGCGATCCTATGGCGATTTAGCGACGTCCGCCAGCCTGTTTGTGGAAATCACTCTAGCTTTCCAAGCGATCGCTTGGAACCACTGCGTTCACTTGTCTGGTAGTCGAAGCGTAAACTTCTCGCGCGCTAGCACCTCGTTCTCGGTTATACTTACCAGGCCTCTGACGCCAGCCTAAATTGCTATGGTAAATTTGTTGTTGTATTACAAAAGAGATACACCAATAAAGAATTAAACTATCTAAAATTTGATACTTATAACTACTTGTGTTTAATTTCTTAGCTATTTCTTCTTCTCACCGCCATTACCACACACGCGAATGACCCTCACTTCATCACCATAACATAATAACTCTGGGGAGTTATCGTTGCTCTCGTCGCTGTCGAAGCCATTCTCGCATCGAGCCGAATAGAAGCTAATTGTCCCTTGCTTATCGTTGGTCCCTTTTATGCACAAGTAGAAATTGTTAAATCCTGTCCAATCGTCATAATTACCATCTAACAATAAGGTGCGTAAATTCAGATTTTATTTGAAATGCGCTACCCGCGGTTGTTGTGTATAAAATAATTGATTTGGTCAATTTTTTTTATTTATTGTCGCATACAATTGCTTTCGTTGCATAGATCACCCTAAGCCGCTTTCATCACACCAGAAATATTTGACGTTGTTGTTATTACTCCATTCTCATTCTTTGGAAGAATTTCAGCAAAAATTCCAATCTATTTCTGCTAAATTCTAATACCTATACAGTACATACATTCTCATAACATCGATCCCAACAAGTGTTGATCATCTAAAGAATTAATTTCCACTTGTTGTTATACCCCCTCCTATTATCCACCTAATTGTCGTTTTGGTTAATTCGTTATTATCCCTCACCAACCAAATACAATCGGTGCTGCTAGTCACCATTTTCCTTCGTTGAACTTTGCAATAACAATATACATAACAACCGGCCCATACGTCGTTTAGTTGATTGTCCTCTTTTTAATATTCTTGAAAAAAATTCACCCTACATTCGGCACCCACACACTCACACGCACTCCATATAATAGTAAAAAACATTAAATTTCGGCCATTTGTTAATGTTTCGAGTAATTGATTGAAAATTTGTTAATAAATTTTAAATCACCTATATTTGGCATATACCTCAACATATTTCCCATCTTAATAATAAACATTTAAACAATTGTTGAATTATGTTGTATTAATAGTGATTCGTAATACTTTTTGGCACCAATGTGTTGCAAGTTTAAGAATCTTAGAAATTTGTAAGCATTCACATTCAAATAACACCTTACATGTGGCAAGTAGAAGAAGTTTTTCACATATAAAAAGTTTTTCTTAAATTTTCTTCTATTCAATTGTGGTTTAATTAGAGTAGCTTATTGCTTTGCTTGTTTTCTCACATATTCTCACCATAACAGTTAATTTCTAAGACTCTCATTTGCATTGATCTATAGTTACATTACCTAAAATTAATTCATATTTTCGCAAATCTAATGTAGGTGCAAAATGTCGATAACACGATTTCTTCGCTTCAATCGAGCCGCTCAAATGCTTCTCAGAAGTGTAGAACATTTCGTTTAACTCAATGAATCCACTTATAATGTATACATTCTCGAAAATTCGCAGTTCAGAGTTTCGGGAAATGTGGAACAAGTCAAGTGCACATATGATATATGCAAATCGTACCTTAGTGTCGTTGAAGATAAATATAATAATTCTATTATTACATATAGTCGTTATTTGAACACAATTAATCGGCATCTTGATGGCCTAAAGTCATCAGGTTCTGAGAATCTGCGGTATGCTATGGCTCCTCCACTTGCAACAACTCCTCCACAATCTGGTAGTCGAATTGAACCTAGTGCACTGTTGAGTAATCCTACTTTAGCGCCATCATCTATGCTACTTTCGTACAATTCCGTCCACCCGGTTTAATGCTTCTTACGCCACGCTTTTGATATTCCTTTCTTTCTTCTATTCTTTTCTATTTCAATATATTTTTGAAATGGAATAAATAGTTGTCTTGCTGCAATTGCCGATATTGTGCATATTTATTTGCAGCAGTCATTGTTGCTTTCTTGACAAGACTTAAAGAAAGAATACAAACTTTGCAATGTATTCACCATACCCGTAGAAATTTGCCCACAAAGAACATTGCTCTTCCAGCATTGGCAAGTAAATCGTTGTCGTAAAATATTGCTTGGCTAAGTCTTTGCTGCAAAAAATGTTTGCTACTTCAAGTTCGTTGATATCTAAGCATATAGACACATTTCATCGCACCTATATATTGCTATCGAAACGCCGTCCAAAAAATGTGCCTCCTTTTCGATATACTAATTTTTGTCAAACACTAATTGCTTCATTTTCCCTAAATAGAGTCATGTGTCCCTCTGCCTCCAGTTTATTAAACTTTCGTTTGAACACAAATTCTCGCTTGTTAAAAAGAATGAACGTTGGCCAAGTGGTTGAACATTGTCGCAGTACAAATTGTCGCAAATCTTGCAAACAAACCCACCACAACCTTCTCAGTTCTTCTCAACCCTGTACCAAACAAAATACGAATGCCAGTCTCCCAACACCATTCAGCATATTGTGCTCTTGGGAACCGCTCTAGCCCACATAGTTTATCAAACTTAAAATGAACATGGTATTTTAACTCGCTCTGAAGCTACTCTCTCTAACTCTATTGCACCAAGACAAATTTGTTCTTTTAAGTTGTCTTCCCCTAAAATTCAGCTAGAATTGTGGAAACAAAAGCGTTAGTCTTACTGAAAGTCAATGAGAAGTTATTCTCGTCACCATCTTTTTGTAATTTAAAGACTCGATTTCCAAATCTTGAATTAGCGGATTCTTTCTATGACTGCCCAATAGTCTTGTTACGAGGCGCTGACCTATACCTTAAGATTCTTGAAGCTGAACCGCCCAAAATTGTCTTAAACTCGTTCCTGGCCCAAAAATCTATTTTCGAGTACACTGTAACCGGTTCAGTGCCCCCCTCGACAGTAATATAATCCCATCATTTAAATCGACCAATTTAGAAAACGCGTATCTGAATTTACGTTCTCTCCTATCTTATAAAACTTTTTGATATCATTTACTAGAGTCGTGGTCCTAGCAAGGGGAATGTATAAGTTGGATACGTTGCACTACAAATTCCCGGTATTGTCAATCACGAGTGCTAATTGGAGCACTGGCATCTTCCCTACAACTCTCTTGGCCGTAGTGAGCGGATCGCTGCTGGGCATTGGTTGCTCTCATTGAAGTAATTGTAGTTGTAATAAAAAATAAACAAGAAATCCTCTGCGATAGAACCTCTGCGTTCACTTGTCTGTAGTTGTATATGTATAGTAAACAGATATGGGATCCTCAGCGATCACTGAAAATGTCTACGTTCACTTGTCTGGTAGCCGAAGCGTAAACTTCTCGCGCGGTAACCCCTCGTTCACGGTTATACCAACCAGGCCTCTGACGCCACTCCAAATTACTAAGGTATTTTGTTATTGTATTAGAAAAAGAAGATTCACCTAAATTAATTCAACTATTTTGAAATTGATACTAATAACTACTAGTGTTTTATTTCTTTCCTATTTCTTCCATTCACCGCCTTCACCACACACGCAAATCACCCTCACCTCTCACCATCACATAATGGCTCTGGGGAGTTATTGTTGCTCTCATCGCTGTCGAAGCCACTCTCCCCACTTCCCTGAGTTGAACAGCCCTCAATGTTTGGAATTTTGATATAACTGTAACACAAGATATTTTTATAGTGGCATTTTTAACAGATTTTATTTACAGTTTGCACGTCTTTTTCTTTTAACACGCTAGCATTTGAACCACGGCAAGTCCATATTGGAACTTGTACACATATACATAAAATAATTTTTCTCAGGACCTTTAAACCGAGTATAAATCGATAGTATAATGGTAGACCGAAGCATTCAACAGTTTACTCAACAAGACTGCTTTACCTACGTAATGAATGTGGTGTTATAAATACCATTTGTAGTAGTAAGGACCAATATTTATTTTTTAGTATTAAACATATTCAATATGAAAGAATCCGTTATGAAATCTATTAAGAATTGACTGTTATTACACCAATAAAATAAATAAAGAAATAGTATAATAAACAAAAATGTTCATCATTAATAAAAATAATACTGTAAAAAATTAATAAAATTTAATTTGTTTTCTTTTTTCAATCGCTCCCAACGCCACTCTTACCCGCCCCTGCCGACCGAGGGGTCCACTTCCCCATAACGCAGGGACAACGTACATATAATAATCCGGATTATGGGGGGTTAGCCAAGTTAGGGAACACCGGCAACAGTAAATACATCAGCCGGTTAAACAAATTACATGTTAATTAAAGAAAATTAAGAATTAATGACAATGCCATACATCACAGTAACACCTATGCCTGGCAACTACTTGCATCTACAGATGAAGACAAAGCAATACGATTGCACAGGTTATTATATATTTCACATAATGATCTGAGTGGTATACTTAGCTTATAAATGGAGTTTACTACAGACAGATTAGGAGGCATATAATTACGAGTAAAACGAGAGTGCACGTTAAAGTTTATTTCAGTGATTACAAATTTGGAGTCATATAAGACAAATTGTGTTTGGACAGATTCGATTTTATTTGAATAGCATTTATAATAAGGGCTCCATAATACACAACCATATTCTAATGTATGCCGAACTAGACTGGCAAACAAGCGTTTAGTCACATATCGGTCGAATTCCTTAGTCCAGCGTTTTATAAACACTTTTAACGATTTCGCTTTGTTGACACAAGACCATCTAAAATAACGCCAAGATCAACAAAAGTGTCAGCATTATGCAGTTTGTAAGAACCTATTAAGTAGTCAAAGGAAACCGGTCGTGATCTAGATAGAGATAATTTTTTACACTTTATGAAATTAAGCGACGTCTGACTCAATATTACAAAAAAGTTTAACATCGTCTGAGAACATTAAGATTTTAGAAAAGTGAATTACCGATAGAAGACCATTTAAATATAGAACAAAAAGCAAAGGACTTAAATGACTACCTTGAGGAACACCAGAATGCACTTCAATGGTTTTAGAAATGATGTAACTGAAAGATACCTGTTGAAGGCATCCAAGGGCCCGGCTTCTCGGCCTTTGCCCACAACTTCCACTCCGTCCGCTAGCAAGCCGGTCGCGACTAAACCTCCCCCACCAGCCCCTTCAAGCTCTAAGCCTGATAAGGTTCACAAGGGAGAGGTCAAGTCACAAACGGCAGGCCAAACAGGACGGAAGAGGAAATACTCGCAAACCATCTACCCGGATAATCTTCGGGTAGCAATCATCGACAAGGCTGAACCGGAAGGTAAAATCAGCGACAGTCGATGGTTGCTATTCGAAGATCGTCTGAGGGAGAAGACAACTTCACGGGAGAGGGTGACCCACGAAGTATGCAGTATGTGCTGGGAGAACCAGGAATCTAAGGACTACCTGGTCACCGCAGTATCTGGCTTTCGCGATATCTGGCAGGGATGTGATCTGGCGGCTGTATCCTTAAAGGACATCCCCTGCCGTAAGGTATTGACAGCTTGGGTGCCACCACCATCCGTGGATCCGGCACGCATTCTGACAATACTGGGCAAGCAGAACCCCAACCTCAAAACGGACAACTGGCGTCTTGTCAGTTCAGTACGTCTCTTACGCGGTCTCCAATGGTGATAAGGTGAGGACGTGTATTGTTGCCAAAAAGAGTTTAAACCTTATCTTCCTTAGCAACAACAGTGCAGGAGACGTTACGGTAGCGAGATTGGAGTCTAAATCCGGAAGGGTTCACATTTTCATATCTCTATATCTACCGTACGAGCGACCTGACCCACCTGTACATGAAGTAGAGGAGCTGCTCGAAGATCTGGCTGACAAAGGGCATCTAATCATAGGTTGTGATACCAACGCACACCACTTCCAATGGGGTAGCAACGATACCAACGTCAGAGGTGAGTCGATTTTTGATTTTATCTTAAAATATAATCTCAAAATTTGTAATAGGGGCAATGACGCAACATTCCTAATTAAAGACAGGGCAGATGTCATTGACCTCACCCTAACTAACAAGGATGAATCCCTAATACAAGACTGGAAAGTCTCTCCTGAGTGCTCGTTTCAGATCACCGGAAGATAGTTTTCAAAGTCTTAGTAGATGGTATTCCTCAAAAACCACATAGGAATCCAAGGAAGGCACATTGGGACAAATTTACGGAGCTGGCTACACCCAGGCTTCACTGTTTCGACAACATGGTCTTAACCTCAACCCTCGATATAGACAACTCCGTAAATGCGATAACGAGTGCTTTGATTGATTGCTATGAAAAACTCTGTCCGCTAACCTACCCAGGGAAGAAATGTCAACCAGTTTGGTGGTCAAAGCATTTAGCCAACTTAAGGAGGGACAGTAGACGACTGTATAATAGGGCCAACAAGACCAAACTACGTACTGACTGGGATGCCTATAAGGCATCCTTTAACAAATACAACAGTGAGATCAAGAAGGCCAAGCGCACATCTAGGGTATGTTTCACGGAGTCGATTGAAAGTGTCAACGACGCCTCCAGATTTCGTAAAGTCCTTTCGAAGGATCCTAAATCCATAGGAAGCATAAAACGAGACTAAGACTAGAGACTCTTAACCTGCTAGCCAACACACACTTCCCAGGCTGTATCGACGCTGCAAGCAATCGGCAAACCGATCAAGTGCATCGTGATCATACGGCTAGTGAACAAAACTTGGCTAACAGAATAGTAAGCATACCCAAAATCAAATGGGCAATAGATACATTCAAGCCTTTTAAATCTCCAGGACCAGACGGTATTATTCCCGCTATGATACAGCGTGTCTCAGCGTCATTATCCCCAATACTGGGGGAGATTTTCAAAACTTGTCTGTGTCTATCCTACATTCCTGAAGCTTGGAGAGAAGTCACAGTTACTTATATCCCCAAAGCGGGGAAACCGAGTCACTCACTTCCCAAGGACTATAGACCAATAAGTCTCTCATCCTTTCTATTGAAAACTTTGGAAAGGCTGATAGACATAGAGATCAGATCTCTAGTACCCAAGACCGTCATCAGCAATGCTCAACATGCCTATATGAAAGGTAAGTCTGTTGAAACAGCGCAACACGATGTCGTAGAGTATATAGAGAAGAACATGAATGGTTCCTTATTCACCTTGGCTGCCTTCCTCGATATTGAGGGAGCCTTTAACAACGTCACGCTAGAATCCATTCATGATTCCTTATCAAAACTTAAAATACCCCAACTCCTCATAGACTGGATTGGTACCATGCTTAGCAGCAGAATTATCAACTCGAGCATTGGGGAAATATCTGTCAGGAAATCGGTCACGAGGGGCACTCCGCAAGGGGGTGTCCTATCACCATTACTCTGGCTTTTGGTCATCAATAATATAATTATGGATCTAGAGGTAACAGGAACGAAAGTAGTCGCATACGCTGATGACGTCGTCCTATTAATCGCCGGGAAATTCCTGCAAACAATCTCGGATCTAATGCAAGGAGCTCTAGTCACCTTATCACGGTGGGCGCGTCGCAATGGACTAGGCGTGAACCCATCAAAGACAGAGCTAGTCCTTTTCACTAAAAGACGTAAATACCCTACATTTACACCACCGAAACTAGATGGAGTCAGTTTAAACCTTTCTCTATAAGCCAAATACCTTGGAACTATCCTTGACCACCGACTAAGTTGGAAGAGGAACACCGAGGAACGAGCTAAGAGAGGCTTAATTGCACTATATTCCTGCAAGAATTCTATAGGCAAGAGCTGGGGCCTCAAACCGCACATCATCAAATGGATGTATGAGTCAATCGTTCGCCCCATTCTAACCTATGGATCTCTAGTATGGTGGCGTTCTTTGAAGAAGTTAACTTATCTACGACATATTAACAAAGTTCAACGGGCCGCATCCTTATTAATAACGGGTGCCTTCAGGAGCACGCCTCAAGCAGCACTGGATACTCTACTGGGTCTAGGCCCACTGAATTTATATGTGGAGGAACAGGCATCCAGGAGTGCTCTTCGACTCAGAGAACTAGGTGAATGGCGCAGTCAACCCTTTGGACATTCTGCGATTCTAAGGCATGTAAGGAATGTGGGAGAGACAGACTTTGCAAGTTACTATATTTCACCACGACTAAGCTTCTACCCACCTGACATACACATACCTGACAGAGACGCCTGGGCTCAAAACAACCCACCTTTCCGCGGCATAGCTGTCTATACCGACGATTCAAAGATGGAGTGTGGAACGGGAGCTGGTGTCTTCTGTGATACTCTTAACGTTCGTGAATCCTACAAGCTTGGAAACAACTGTAGCGTTTTTCAGGCGGAAATCATTGCTGTGAAAAAGGCCATTGACCTGCTGGTCACGAGGAACATTGAAGTCAGTAGTCCGGTGACTATATATGTCGATAGTCAAGCGGCACTGAAGGCCTTGAGTTCCTTTACAATCAAGTCTAGGGCTGTTTTGAACTGCAGGGAAGCCTTGGAAAACACTGGGTTGTCCATCAAGCTTTGTTGGGTTCCTGGACATTTTAACATCCCAGGTAACGAGACTGCAGACGAACTGGCCAGATTAGGATCCGAATCAACTACAATTCAAGTAGACAACTCGGTTAAACCACCACTGAGTCATTTCCTGCAGGTTATTCACAAACACTACTCTGAGAAGATCCAACAAAAATGTCTGGATGAAATTGGTTGTACCATCCCCAAACGAATCTGGCCCACGCTCTCGGAGAAGGGAACAAGGTCGCTGATGTCATTGTCAAAATCTGATTTAAAACTCGTGGTGGGCATCATCACAGGTCACTGTAAGGTGAGGGCTATGACATCGAAATGGGACAGCGACGGCATTGACTACTGTAGGATCTGTCAAGATGAAGAAGAAATCGAGACAATCGAACACTTACTCTGCCACTGCCCAGCACTCATTAATGTGAGGCATAGACTAGTGGGAGAACTAGTGTCACATGACTTGTCGTCTTTTTCCAACACTGACCCAGTAGTAATACTTCAACTAGCCAGAAGACTCAAGTGGCTAAAGACGACACGGCAAACTCCTCAGCCGTAGATTCTCACTCTACTACACTATACCTTATATTCATCTTCGCTATCAATCACTTTTTCTTCTGTCTCTCAAAACTCTTTTCTAGGATGAATACAATGGACCTATAGGTCTCCGAGTGGAGCGGTTGCCATATGGCAATCGCGCGTCCTTTAACCTAACCTAACCTACCTGTTGTGTCCGTTTTTTAAAATAAGAAGAAATCCATGATCCACGGATATCCCATCATATCCAGTTTATGTAATAATAATTTGTGCAGCCCTATCGAACACTTTGTTGAAATCAGTGTAAAATATATCTGTTTGTTTTTCATAGAAAACCCTCTGTATACATGACATGTCAGTTCTATTAGATTCGTCAAAGTCGACCTTCCTTTGATGAAACCATGTTGATATGGAGAAATGATAGGTAAAACAAAAGTAGAGTAAATTTGTTGAAAGAATTCTGCAATTTCAGCAGAGGTAGAGGCCTTTTTATCACCAAGCTTCATACTACCAAGGAATTTTCGGACTCTTCTTTCTGAATTAACAAATTTGTTGAAAATTTTGGGATTTGACTTAAAGTCTCTTCTCATTTTATATGTATAGTTAGAGTAACACCTTGAATTTTCAATATTGTACTTACTTCTAACTTTAGAATGATTGAAATAATTTAACAAAGAATTGTATATTTTGAATTTTTTAAATAATTTACTTTTAATATTTCGTAATTTCCTAAGATAAAGAGTAGACCAAGCAGGTTCTTCCTCAGAACTAACTTTAAAGCCTGGGACTGATGTTGAGAATGCATTATTTAAGGAATGTATTAATTTATGTTGAATGATGCAAGCTGCAGTAGTTCAAAATCAGACTTGGCAAAATTTAATTTTCTTATTGACTTTTGTTTAGAAAATAGTTTTAATGAATTGTCCTGTATTTCTAAATGTAGAGATGTGTGGTAAAAATCTACGCAGAGAAACTTTTACAAGCGTTAAAAATACTAGATCAAGAATTCTATTTTTTATATTTCGTATATAATTTATTTGGAGTTGTCATTGATCATAAATACTGTCCCAGAACACACCGGATAATGTAGCATTAGGCAAAACTAGTACATAATCAAATTTATTTTCACAAGAAACCCACCTAATTTGAGGTAAGTTAAAGTCACCGAAGCAAAACAATTCAAATTTTCAAGTTTGTAACTTCGAGACTTGGTTTATTAAGTCTGCATGTCCAAGATAAATTTGTACCTCAGAATGTGGTGTAATGTTCAAATAATGACGTTACTTAAGTAATTTAATTTAACCGATACAAATTGTATCTATCTAAAGCTATCAGAACTCTCCCGCCATTTTCATGTAATCTGTCTTTTCTATACCAAGATTTTGAAGTCACAGCCAAAACAAATAAATATGTTTAAGCTTAGTATTAAGTCCTCTAACGTTTTGGTACAGTAAGGTCAAAGATTTAGTTAGTTTTTGACATAGGCTACACAGGGGGAACTACAGGGGGAACAGTTTACAGTTTATTTACAGCCCACATTATTTGATGTAGAGCGTCAAATTTTAGGATGGTTGGTATTAAAAATGAGATGTATCGGTCCATGTTTTGGTATAGTCCCCATATAACGGTTCCTCCCAATATTCGCTATTTTTATGATTTTTATACCCTCCACCTTCGAAAGGAGGGTATATTAACTTTGTCATTCCGCTTGTAACATCCTTAAATATTCGTCGTAGACCCCATAAAGTATATATTCTCATAATCAGCATAAAATTAAGTCGATTAACGATGTGCGACTGTCTGTCTGTTGAAATCACGATACAGCCCACATTATTTGACGTAGCAGAGCAATTTGTATTGTGTCTAGGATGGTTGGTATTGAATATGATATATATCGGCCAGGCCTCTGACGCCAGCCTAAATTGCTATGGTAAATTTGTTGTTGTATTTCAAAAGAGATACACCAATAACAAATTAAACTATCTAAAATTTGATACTTATAACTACTACTAAGAATATTTCTTCTTCTCACCGCCATTACCACACACGCGAATGACCCTCACTTCATCACCATAACATAATAACTCTGGGGAGTTATCGTTGCTCTCGTCGCTGTCGAAGCCATTCTCGCATCGAGCCGAATAGAAGCTAGTTGTCCCTTGCTTATCGTTGGTCCCTTTTATACACAAGTAGAAATTGTTAAATCCTGTCCAATCGTCATAATTACCATCTAACAATAAGGTGCGTAAATTCAGATTTTATTTGAAATGCGCTACCCGCGGTTGTTGTGTATAAAATAATTGATTTGGTCAATTTTTTTTTATTTATTGTCGCATACAATTGCTTTCGTTGCATAGATCACCCTAAGTCGCTTTCATCACACCAGAAATATTTGACGTTGTTGTTATTACTCCATTCTCATTCTTTGGAAGAATTTCAGCAAAAATTTCAATCTATTTCTGCTAAATTCTAATACCTATACAGTACATACATTCTCATAACATCGATCCCAACAAGTGTTGATCATCTAAAGAATTAATTTCCACTTGTTGTTATACCCCCTCCTATTATCCACCTAATTGTCGTTTTGGTTAATTCGTTATTATCCCTCACCAACCAAATACAATCGGTGCTGCTAGTCACCATTTTCCTTCGTTGAACTTTGCAATAACAATATACATAACAACCGGCCCATACGTCGTTTAGTTGATTGTCCTCTTTTTAATATTCTTGAAAAAAATTCACCCTACATTCGGCACCCACACACTCACACGCACTCCATATAATAGTAAAAAACATTAAATTTCGGCCATTTGTTAATGTTTCGAGTAATTCATTGAACATTTGTTAATAAATTTTAAACCACCTATATTTGGCATATACCTCAACATATTTCCCATCTTAATAATAAACATTTAAACAATTGTTGAATTATGTTGTATTAATAGTGATTCGTAATACTTTTTGGCACCAATGTGTTGCAAGTTTTAGAATCTTAGAAATTCGTAAGCATTCACATTCAAATAACACCTTACATGTGGCAAGTAGAAGAAGTTATAAAAAGTTTTTCTTAAATTTTCTTCTATTCAATTGTGGTTTAATTAGAGTAGCTTATTGCTTTGCTTGTTTTCTCACATATTCTCACCATAACAGTAAATTTCTAAGACTCTCATTTGCATTGATCTATAGTTACATTACCTAAAATTAATTCATATTTTCGCAAATCTAATGTAGGTGCAAAATGTCGATAACACGATTTCTTCGCTTCAATCGAGCCGCTCAAATGCTTCTCAGATGTGTAGAACATTTCGTTTAACTCAATGAATCCTCTTATAATGTATACATTCTCGAAAATTCGCAGTTCAGAGTTTCGGGAAATGTGGAACAAGTCAAGTGCACATATGATATATGCAAATCGTACCTTAGTGTCGTTGAAGATAAATATAATAATTCTATTATATTATATTTAGGCATCTTGATGGCCTAAAGTCATCAGGTTCTGAGAATCTGCGGTATGCTATGGCTCCTCCACTTGCAACAACTCCTCCACAATCTGGTAGTCGAATTGAACCTAGTGCACTGTTGAGTAATCCTACTTTAGCGCCATCATCTATGCTACTTTCGTACAATTCCGTCCACCCGGTTTAATGCTTCTTACGCCACGCTTTTGATATTCCTTTCTTTCTTCTATTCTTTTCTATTTCAATATATTTTTGAAATGGAATAAATAGTTGTCTTGCTGCAATGGCCGATATTTTGCATATTTATTTGCAGCAGTCATTGTTGCTTTCTTGACAAGACTTAAAGAAAGAATACAAACTTTGCAATGTATTCACCATACTCGTAGAAATTTGTCCACAAAGAACATTGCTCTTCCAGCATTGGCAAGCAAATCGTTGTCGTAAAATATTGCTTGGCTAAGTCTTTGCTGCAAAAAATGTTTGCTACTTCAAGTTCGTTGATATCTAAGCATATAGACACATCTCATCGCACCTATATATTGCTAACGAAACCCCGTCCAAAAAATGTGCCTTCTTCTCGATATACTAATTTTTGTCAAACACTAATTGCTTCATTTTCCCTAATTAGAGTCATGTGCCCCTCTGCCTCCAGTTTATTAAACTTTCGTTTGAACACAAATTCTCGCTTGATATAACTGTAACACAAGATATTTTTATAGCGGCATTTTTAACAGATTTTATTTACAGTTTGCACGTCTTTTTCTATTAACTCGCTGGCATTTGAACCACGGCAAGTCCATATTGGAACTTGTACACATATACATAAAATGATGATGGGCCTGGTAGACCAAAGCATTCAACAGTTTGCTCAACAAGACGGATTTACCTACGTAATGAATGTGGTGTTATAAATACCATTTGTAGTAGTAAGGACCAATATTTATTTTTTAGTATTAAACATATTCAAAATGAAAGAATCCGTTATGAAATCTATTAAGAATTGACTGTTATTACACCAATAAAGGAAATAAAGAAATAGTATAATAAACAGAAATGTTCATCATTAATAAAAATAACACTGTAAAATTAATAAAATTTAATTAATTTAATGTTAAACAAATATGTTCATTGAGTCCTTTTTGATTTGTTTTCTTTTTTTCAATCGCTCCCAACGCCACTCTTACCCGCCCCTGCCGACTGAGGGGTCCACTTCCCCATAACGCAGGGAGAACGTACATATAATAATCCGGATTATGGGGTGTTAGTCATGTTAGGGAACACCGGCAACAGTAAATACATCAGCCGGTTAAACAAATTTCATGTTAATTAAAGAAAATTAAGAATAATTGACAATGCACATACAACACAGTAACACATATGCCTGGCAACTACTTGCATCTACAGGTGAAGACAAAACAATACGATTGCACAGGTTATTATATATTTCACATAATGATCTGAGTGGTTTACTTAGCTTATAATTGGATTTTACTACAGACAGATTAGGAGGCATATAATTACGAGTAAAACGAGAGTAAAACGAGCCCTATCGAACACTTTGTTGAAATCAGTGTAAAATATATCTGTTTGTTTTTCATAGAAAACCCTCTGTATACATGACATGTCAGTTCTATTAGATTCGTCAAAGTCGACCTTCCTTTGATGAAACCATGTTGATATGGAGAAATGATAGGTAAAACAAAAGTAGAGTAAATTTGTTGAAAGAATTCTGCAATTTCAGCAGAGCTAGAGGCCTTTTTATCACCAAGCTTCATACTACCAAGGAATTTTCGGACTCTTCTGTTTGAATTAACAAATTTGTTGAAAATTTTGGGATTTGACTTAAAGTCTCTTCTCATTTTAGATGTATAGTTAGAGTAACACCTTGAATTTTCAGTATTGTACTTACTTCTAACTTTAGAATAATTGAAATAATTTAACAAAGAATTGTATATTTTGAATTTTTTAAATAATTTACTTTTAATATTTCATAATTTCCTAAGATACGGAGTAGACCAAGCAGGTCCTTCCTCAGAACTAACTTTAAACCCTGGAACTGACGTTGAGAATGCATTATTTAAGGAATGCATTAATTTATGTTGGATAATGCAAGCTGCAGTAGTTTTTTTTTTTTTTTTTGTTCGATCGGTCCCAACGCCACACTCACCCGCCCCTGCCGACCGAGGGGGCCACCTCCCAATTACGTGGGGAGCGCGTACACCCCATAGTCCGAACTATGGAGGGTTAGTACGTTAGGGAAACCAGCTAAAGTTATACATCAGCCGTTTGTTTAAATTCACAAATAAAGACAACACACAGGAAATAAAACAACATATAACAGATAAGAGTAGATAATAGAGAATCTGGCAACTACTTGCTTTAATACTAAAGATGTAAAATAGTGTGTTTAATGACATGCAAAGCGTCTGTCAATGATATCTCATTATATAATTTGTTGTAGATATCACATAAAGACCTCATAGGATTATAAGATTCATAATTGGATTTAGCCAAGCAAAGTTTAAGTGGTATGTAATTTCGAGTGTTACGAGCAGGAATATTAAAATTTAATTCGCCGGTTAAAAACTGTGAATCGATTTCGCCACGCAAAAGTTTTATAATAAATAAAGCTCTTAACATTAAACGTCTATTTTCCAGTGTCGGAAGATCAATTAGTTTTAGGCGATTCTCATATGGTGAAAGTGTATCATTTGTATCCCATCCTAATCCTCTGAGAGCAAATAAAAGAAATTGGGTTTGTACTGATTCCAATTTAGCAGAATATGTTTTATAAAAAGGACTCCACAATACGCAACCGTATTCTAAAGTGGGCCGAACCAAACTAATAAATAAACGCTTAGTCACATAAGGATCGTCAAATTCTTTTGACCATCTTTTGGTTTTATTTACACATGAATCAATATGCAAATTAAAACGCAATTTATTGTCTAAAATTACACCAAGATCAACGAATGAGTCAACATTGTCCAATTTATAAGAACCAATGAGGTAATCACTTTTAAAAGGTTGTGTTCTTGTACAAAATATTTTGTACATACTTTTGAGTGCGGCTGAGGCGCTGGGAAAATCTAACCATTAAAAATAAATATTTCAAAATTGTCAAATTCCCAGGGGCCATAAAATATCACATGTGTACAATTCAGTGATCTTGTGCGCTGCCGCATACGATAATGTGTAGGATAATAAAGGTCATAACCCACACACACAGATATCGATGCGCCAGTAGGTAGCCAAGATCACTTGAATGAAGGGACACGCAGCCATGTAATGTTTCCTTTTAAATCTAATAATAGATAAGCACAATTGTGTGGCTGCGACTAGGTTAAGTTAGATTAGTTTCAGTAGTACGTAAGGAACACATTTTAAAAATAAAATCAGAATTGAAATAACACCCGAACCATTCAGTCGTATACTTTTCTCGCCCTTTTACATTTGGTCCTTCGAGCCATCACTTTTTTATAAAGTGAAAAGGACTAGCGACCACAAAAGAGAAAATTGTAGGAGTTTTCACTGGTGGGGGAAGAGACTCTTCAGAAAAAGAGGAGAATCTCTACAGAAAAGAAGTCCGTTGAGGCATTTTAAATGTAAGACCATAGGGGCATTTTAAAAATAGCCGAAGGACTAAATAAACAAAAAAGCCATAGTGGCAAAGTAAAATAAAAAAGCCATAGGGGCAAAAACAAAGTGAAAAGAGGACAACAAAAGTCCCAATAAAAAAAATATACATATATATTAGTTTGAAAAGAGAACATCAAATTGTCCCAAGTTAAAATTCAAAGAACATCCGAAAAAAATGGATCGAGAGAAAAGATTCTTAGTTTTGGCAGATTATTTCTGCACAACATCGGCATCGGCAAGCCAATTTAAAAATATTCAGAACGTGAATCGATACAAGATTTTGGTAGAAAACGCCTATTACGTTCTACAACAAAAGTTGACAAGTTTTAAGAAGAACATTCCTCAGAGAATCCAGAAAAGTTCCGCATCAGTAGATAAATCCCTCGTGTTAGCGAATAAACTAATGGCCACGAGAACACGAGGCCGTAAGTGGGATGGAAATTCGGCTGAAATAGAGTGCTTAAAACCACTAGAAGGCTTGAGTCTCGAATGTGAGTTCTATTTCCTTAGTCCGGAGGAAGTAGCAATGGAGGCTGAGGAGTGTGCGAAAATTGTATTTCCCAACTTTGGGCTGACAACAAATCAGAGGCCCTCACAGACAACAAGCTGTGGAAAAGAGGCAAAGGGTGATATAACATGCCCTTTAGATGACAAAAGAGAAGCTGAATGGTATATACGTGACCCGAAGACTCTCGAGATGGCCCGAAGATATTGGCTGTTTTATTCACATGATTGCGAGTGTGACTGGTGCGTTTTTGTGGCCGCTCAAGATTTTGAGGACATGAACATGTTCCCGCCAGCAAGTCCTCACTTAGAGGAAAATGGTAAAAATATGGACAACAACGATGAAGCCCAGGAAGAGAAAAGCCGTAGCATGAAATGACAATTGGCCGAGTCAACAACTAGAATCAAACTACTAGAAGATGGCCTGAAAGAAGCGAATGATACCACAATGAGGCTTCAAGAATTGGCACAGTCTTTGGTCGCTAATTTTGAAAATGACGTACTGACCATTAGAGAAGAGTCTGAGAAGCAACGGCATGACCTGAATAAGCAAATACAAGATCTTGAACAGCAAAATAGAAAATTGGAAGTCATGGTGGCAAAACTCGAAGCATCCGATGACAAAGGAAGAAAGCCAACTTATATCAATGCATCGTTGCAAGAATTCGAAAACATTTTTGTAGTGGAGCCCAATTGCCATAATCCATGTAAGCATATGGCAGAGAACTGTGATAATTCAGGAGGCTCAGAAAACTTCCAAGAAGATAAGCGAGGCAAAGTGAAGAAAGTGATTATTACACAGCTGCCGAAACAAACTCCGGTTCCACAGAATGTTAACAATAACAAACACCGGGAATCCTCATTGAAGCAACCGCGTATAAAATACATCAGCAATGACCTAACCTTGGATGCCCAAAGAAAAAATGACTCCTTTGATGATCGCAGCCAGCAACTACCAAATCACAAGTCGCCAAAGATTTATAAAGCTTGGAAGTTGAAACCGGCAGATAAGGGTGGTGGTATTGGCCAGAGAGGCTGGATGGAAAAGTTGAGCCGTTTCCTGCAAGCGGTTACCTAGGATAATTTATATAATATAATCATTTTCAAAGCTATATATCTAAATATTTTTTATATCATATTCAAATACAGTCCACTAAAATATACACATTAAGCCGCCCGGGAGAATGTACAAAATATTTTGTACATACTTTGGAGTGCGGCTGAGGCGCTGGGAAAATCTAACCATTAAAAATAAATATTTCAAAATTGTCAAATTCCCAGTGGTCATAAAATATCACATGTGTACAATTCAGTGATCTTGTGCGCTGCCGCATACGATAATGTGTAGGATAATAAAGGTCATAACCCACACACACACAGATATCGATGCGCCAGTAGGTAGCCAAGATCACTTGAATGAAGGGACACGCAGCCATGTAATGTTTCCTTTTAAATCTAATAATAGATAAGCACAATTGTGTGGCTGCGACTAGGTTAAGTTAGATTAGTTTCAGTAGTACGTAAGGAACACATTTTAAAAATAGAATTAGAATTGAAATACCCAAGCGAAGCGGTCGTATTCTATTCTCCTTTATCCTTTTACAGTTCTAAACAAAGACAGTTTTTTACATTTCTTGAGATTTAGCGTCATACCATTAGCACTGCACCAATTAACAAGGCAGTAGATATCATGTTGCAGGTTAAGGGAACTAATGTGAGAGTCCATATTACAAAAAAGTTTGACATCATCAGCAAACATTAGAATCTTAGTGTAACGTATAGCCGTTGGAAGGTCATTTAGATACAATACAAAAAGTAGAGGACCTAAATGGCTACCCTGGGGGTCACCAGAGTACACAGTTATCTGTTTAGAAAGAACATTATTGAAAGAAACTCTCTGTGTACGCCCTTGCAAATAAGAAGATATCCATGATAAAAATAATGTTGCGAAACCCATTTTGTCAAGTTTATGTAATAATAATGTGTGATTCACTTTGTCAAAAGCCTTACTGTAATCAGTATATATAATATTAGTTTGGTATTTTATTGAAAACCCCCTGTGTACATAACATATACGTTCTAATAAATTAGTTACAGTTGATCTACCCTTTACAAATCCAGAAAGAATAATTTGGGGGCAATAATTTAATTTACTAATATTATAAGCATAATTGTCATTATGATTGGATGAAGGCTTAGAATAAGTATTTTGAAAGAAGTCAGCAAACAAATTTGCTATTCCAAGGTGGTCCCCTGATTCCCTGCAACCAAGTTTCATGCTACCAGGAAATTCGCCGACTTTACGCTTTGAATTTACAAATTTATAAAAGCTTTTAGGACTCTTCTGAAAGTTATTTTTCATTTTTCTTAAATAAATCGAATAAGACTTTAAATGTTCAATGTTATATTTACTTCGAGCTTGTGAATATTTTGTATAATTTAAAGTGGTATTACATTCTTTATATTTTTTAAATAACCTACTTTTTATGTTGCGCAAGCGTCTAAGATGTGGGGTAAAGCAAACTGGTCCTGAGTCAGGATAGAACTTCAATAATGGAACTGATATAGTTAACGCATTTTTAAGTACGCTATAAAAATTTGAAATTTGCAATTCAATGTCACCTTCATGGACCAACTTGAATTGGACAATATAGAACGAAGGAGATCAATATTAGTCTTAGAAAAATTTAATTTGTGAGGCTTAGTTTGTGGTTTTGCATAATTTGTTTGAATATTAAGTTCAAGGTCTATGACAAGTGTTGGGTGATATTTATCTTCCGGTTCTACAAAAGGTGAACATTTACTTAATAAAGTATTAACGGATGAAGAAAACACTAAGTCTAATATTTTATTTTTAATCGGTCAAAAATATTTTGCCAAAAATTTTCCATATCGTTAGACCGTACTGTTGACGAAACAGGTACATAATGTGCCGTGTCATCATCAAGGATCCACGATGTATTTGGTAAGTTAAAATTTTCAAGACAAATTAATTCAGAATTTGGCGAGTGAATATGTGAAACGTGTTTAATTAATTCAGAATGTTTTATATAAGTGTTTGAATCAGAATTTGGAGGAATATACGAACATGTTATGTAAATAGTTTGGTTAATGTAAGATAATTTCACACATACAAATTCAACATCTTGACTATCAGTAAGCATAACACGCTCAGAGGAAATGGAATTGTGAACTGCTATGAGTACACCTCCACCAACTTTATTTAATCTATCATTTCTAAAAAGTTGGTATTGATCGGATAAGATTTCAGTATCACGGATATCCGGTTTAAGTCAAGTTTCTGTAAAAACGAGAATTTAAAGATCTGATTCAAAAGACTTTAAATATGTATTTTTAAGTTTAGTGTTTAGGCCTCTAACATTTTGATAAAGCAAAGATATATATTTATTTAGTTTTTTGGGACATTCGAATCAGAAGGTAGCGTTATTGGTTTTACAAAATTTCGCCTTTTTCTAAATTCAAATTCTTTTACCAATGTACCGTCTGGCCAAAAAGAATCTTTTAACATTAGATCATACAATTTAGAATGAACCGTTATTTTAAATGATGATAAATCACGTGGTATAGATGAGTTAAATTTCAAAATGTTATAATCATTATAGATACCAAGCAACGGCTCTGATTGGCTTTAACATGGCAAAGCCCAGGTCCCATCTTGGTCCTCTTTCATCTCAATTGTGGACACTGACCTCCCCGCGGTGTCACCTGGGGTAACTATGTTCAACACCCGTTGAAATAGTGAGCTAATATGTGCCGCGAGTTCACCCATAAGAACCATAAAAAAATGGGTTGAGGCATCGGGTTAGTTGCCCACACTCGGAAAACACCCTCTACTATGAAAAAGCAAAGAAAAAGAAAACCAAACCCCCCAAATGTTGACGACCCCCGCAAAAGTATAAAGGACCACGATCTGCGAATCTGCACTTGGAATGTGCGCACGTTGAACAGAACAGGCGCAGTATTCGCTTTGGCGGATGTACTCAAGAAGTACAAAGCCGATATTATTGCCTTACAGGAAATGCGATGGAAAAGGACAGGCGTAAGTAAATCCAATGATTACGCACTGTATTATAGCTGCCATGAAACGAGACATGAATTTGGCTGTGGATTCATGGTCAACAGGAGAATAAAAGACCTCATCTCCAGATTCACTCCTGTAGATGAGCGAATTGTTATAATTCGTATAAAAGCCAAGTTATTCTACATCAGTCTCATTTGCGCCCATGCTCCGACGAGCATGGGCGCCCATGAGCAGACCAAAGACATATACTACGAGCGCCTAGAAACAGCATATGACCGCTGCCCTGGCCATGACATTAAAATTCTGCTAGGAGATTTTAATGGGCCCACCGTCGGAAGATTCAGCCTCCATGAAGAAACATCCGACAACAGTATGAGGCTGATTGACTTCGCGGCAGCAAAAAACATGGTAATTAGCAGCACCAGATTCAAGCACCTCGATATACACAAGGCCACTTGGCTTTCTGCTGATCAAACAACGAGAAATCAAATTGATCATGTTGTGATAGGCGGAAGGCATTCATCCAGTGTTTTAGACGTTCGATCGATCCGAGGAGCGAATATCGATTCGGACCACTACCTTGTAGCAGCCAAGGTTCGCACTCGTCTTAATGTAGCAGCAAAGGTGCAATCTAACACAACACGGAAACTCGACGTCGAAAAGCTGCAAACACAACAGATAGCGGAAGCCTACTCCGCTCAACTTACCCACCTGCTTGACGAAAGCACTCCTTGTCCTGATAATATAGAAGCACAATGGCAAAGAATTGCCAACTCCCTACAAACTGCAGCAAAAGCAACACTTGGGTACCAAAGACCACCAGCAAGAAACCCATGGTACGATCAGGAGTGTCGTAATGCTACTGAGATGAAAAACACAGCGTATAGGGCAACCCTGCAGACAGTAGCAACACGTAATGCAAGAGAGAATTATCGGGAGAAAAGGAGAGAGGAGAAACGTATTTTCAGAAAAAAGAAGAAAGAACAAGAAAAACGTGAGCGCGAGCAAATCGAGATGTACAGGAGTCAGAATAAAGTCCGGAAATTTTACCAAAGAGTAAAACACCAAACCGAAGGCTTTGGTGCAGGCACATCCTCCTGTAGAGATGAAGAAGGAAATCTGGTGACAGATACAGATAGCGTGTTGAGGATCTGGAAGGAGCATTTTTCAAAGCTTCTGGTATCAAATAATGGCGGTGAAGAAGATACCCCAGAACCAATAAGAGATGACGGTATAGAGTGTATACCACCTAGCCAAGATGAGGTCAGAATAGCAGTCAATCGGCTGAAGAATAACAAAGCAGCAGGTGCCGATGGTTTGCCAGCCGAACTATTCAAGACCGGTGGTCAAAAGCTGATTAGGAGCATGCATCAGCTGATTAGAGCAGTTTGGCTAGAGGAATGTATGCCCAACGATTGGAACCTCAGCATCCTGTGTCCCGTTCACAAAAAAGGAGACAAGACGATATGCGGCAACTATAGAGGAATCAGTCTCCTTCCCATCGCGTATAAAGTGCTTTCCAGCGTGTTGTGTGAACGACTGAAGCCAATGGTCAATGACATTATTGGACCATACCAATGCGGCTTCAGACCTGGCAAATCCACCATAGACCAGATTTTCACTCTGCGCCAAATCCTGGAAAAGACCCAAGAAAAACATATCGACACATTCCACCTCTTCGTCGACTATAAAGCCGCATTTGACAGCACTATTCGCTCAGAGGTGTTTAAAGCCATGTCTGCGTTCGGCATTCCTGCAAAATTAATAAGGCTATGCAGGATAACTTTAACTGGCATAAGGTCAGCAGTTAGAGTCGGAAAGGACCTCTCGGAGCCCTTCAATACCGAACGAGGGTTCAGACAAGGTGACAGCCTCTCGTGTGACCTATTTAACATCCTGCTGGAAAAGGTCATACGAGATGCAAACGGTAACATCCACCTTTGAACGAATTGAGAAGGAGTCTGCCAAAGTGGGTCTGGCAGTAAATGGCGAGAAGACCAAGCTGATGGTATCAACGCGCAAGACGTCCAGTAGACTCGGACCAACTGTGGAACTTGAAAACTACAGTTTTGAGGTAGTTAGTGACTTTATCTACCTCGGTACCGCCATAAACAAAACAAATGACATCAGTTTTGAGATTCGGAGAAGGATAGTGTTGGCCAATAGATGCTACTATGGTCTATGTAAGCAGTTCAGAAACAAGGCCACATCTCGCCAGACCAAACTCACATTCTACAAGACACTGATACTACCCGTGCTGTTGTATGGATCTGAAGCATGGGTACTTGCGCAAGCAGATGAGGCAGCGCTTGGAGTGTTTGAGAGAAAAATTACTATATACTTTTTCTGGGAGCAACTACGATTATATCGTTATTACTAGTAGAAGGAGCATTTTCTGGAGCACATATGATTATTGAAGGCGGAATCTGTGGATTATTAGGGGTAACTTCTGAAGATTGGACTTCAACCGGAGTCTTTACACTAGGACTCGAAGCTGTTACAGGATTTAGATTAGAGCATCCAGAGGCGCGAGTTGATTCTCCGTGTGTAAAGTTCCTAGATGATGAATTTAAAGTTATTAAATTTTCACCAGAAGCAATTGCCAAGGACTTTTTACGTTTTGGAGAACCATCTACATACTCAAAGTTCATAAAAAGCTTTTCAAAATTTTCAAGCCTTGTGTGAACTGCGTTGAAGTCCTTCTTCATGGCAGCTATTTCAATTTTAGACTCTTTGAAAAGACGATAAAAGTCAACTTCTAGAGACCTACAATTGATACATGCCCATTTTTACGATCAGTTATTAAGTCAAAATGTCTACCGGTAAATCCTGCACATTTTAAATGACCATGTTTGTCTCATAGCCAGCAGGTTAATACTCTTTCGTTTAGGTTTGTTATGTTACATTTGGAAACACAGTCCATTTTAATTGTGCCTTAAGTTATGCTTTACAGGTATGAAGGCCTTGGAGTATATGACAATATTATTTAATAACTGTATAAACAACGGTTATTTTCCAAGAGCTTGGAAGATAGCAAAACTTGTTCCTATAAGAAAAAAAAAACTGGAGACAGTGATATTAATAACTTAAGACCGATTTCACTTCTTTCAAATCTTGGAAAATTGTTCGAAAGAATTATTAAGGAAAAAATGGATGCTGAGTTGAGTGGTCCTTATATTTCTCAATATCAATTTGGTTTTAAGAAGGGAAATTCAACAGTTCATGCTCTTCTGAAATTCCACAACGACATTATCCAGAATCTTAGGGAAAAACGATGCACTGTGGTGGTGTCACTTGACGTCGAAAAAGCCTTTGACAAAGTCTATCACAATGGTATTTTATTCAAAATGATTGAGATTGGTTTTCAACCAACAACAGTAAAGCTTTTTAAAAGCTTTTTCGACGAAAGAAAATTCTATGCTCAAATTGATAACGTCCTGTCATCCTTTTGTGATGTAACCTGCGGCGTGCCGCAAGGATCCATATTAGCACCTCATTTATATAATATATCCATATACGACTTTCCCCATGTATTTGATGGATCCAAGGTTTTACTTTATGCCGATGACTCTCTTCTCTACGCTCACGATGAGTCCCCGTCAGTTGCTCTTCAACATGTCTCGTCGCATCTTAACCGAGTGAAATTTTTTTATTCGCAATGGGGCATTAACATTAATGCCACAAAGAGTAAAGCAATTTGCATTAGAAATGCTTCCGAAAAATGCAAATATACTGTAGTGCCGGAAAGTAAACAGTTAGAGCTGCATTTGGATGGTGATGAAATTGAGTTCACTGATAACCTTAAATACTTAGGAATTAATTTCAACCACCTTCTAAAATTCAACAGACATGCTGATTATAATTTAGAAAGAGCGAATCGCATTAAAGGTGCATTTTCAAATTTATTTAACAACAAATTTTTATCAGTTAGAACTAAATTATTCCTCTACAAAGTTAGCATACGTCCTGTCCTTCTGTATGCCTTTACTATTTGGTTCAACATTTCTCCAACCACGATGAAAAAATTAGAAGTTTTTGAGCGGAACATTATTCGGAAATGCTTAGGTCGAAATTTTCAGTCACATACTAAGCGATATTCAAATGAATTCATTTATTAGAGCAAAATTACACGACTTTCAACATATGCACTTGATTTGATGAAGCGATTCGTAGAAAGACTTGTCGATTTCAATGGGTCTATTTTTCAGGAAATTTTAAACAGCGAACGTGAATTTAATTGGACGAATACGAATTATCTTTCCGCCTTAGGAATAATTCAAGGAGGGTCAAATTCATCTGGCCAAAACTTTTATTCTTACTCTACACCTGGAACACATAGGGGGTAGTTTTTTTATATAGTTTCAGTATTTATAATTTTAGTTTAATTGTTTTGTTTTGGTTTTTTTTTTTTGTAGTTGTAAGTCCTAGTTATAAGTACACATCAAAATATAGATAAAACTCTATTCGCTACAGCAAGTGTCGGGAGCAAACACTATTTATCTTATTTATTGATTATTTGTTAAATACAATTACGTATCTAAAGAATGTTTAAGCATGTAGCATACCCATTTTATGTAATGATATTAGAATAATACATGATAGTTTTAAGTGTCCCTGATATTTATTGTTAATACCTTGTCTTTAATGAAATGAATGAAGTCTCAATAAATAAATAAAATAAATTTACTTAGATGCCGAAAAGTATGCTTTAATTTCAATTATTAAAACCAAATTTTAATTGTTTTCAAACTGTATAGGGCAGTATTAACAACAATGAATACCAAACTGTATAACACAAACGTCACGACAAAGCAAAGCAAGACAAAACAATAAGTAAACACACTAAGCTAACCAAAAAAATTATAGTTGCTTATTTATTTAAATAACACGCCAGTATTAACAACAATGAATACCAAACTGTATAACACAAACGTCACGACAAAGCAAAGCAAGACAAAACAATAAGTAAACGCACTAAGCTAACCAAAAAAATTATAGTTGCTTATTTATTTAAATAACACGCCTTATCACTGATTATTACAATGCACTTGTAGGGTGACTCAAAAATTCACAAAATCACTAACAAAACAATGCAATTAATAATTGAATTTTAAATAAAACTTTAGTCACTACTGACAATGTTAAAAACACTTCTAAACACAACAAGGGTTGCCAGATTTTAGTTCAAAATCAGATTTGGCAAAATTTAATTTTCTTATTGACATTTGTTTAGAAAATAGTTTTAATGAATTGTCCTGTATTTCTAAATGTAGAAGTAGAGTAGGATGATATTTGTCTTCAGGCTCAACAAATGGTGAAGATCTACGCAGAAACGAGAGAAACGTTTACAAGCGTTAAAAATACTAGATCAAGAATTCTATTTTTTATATTTCGTATATAATTTATTTGGAGTTGTCATTGATCATAAATACTATCCCAGAACACACCGGATAATGTAGCATTAGGCAAAACTAGTACATAATCAGATTTATTTTGACCAGAAACCCACCTAATTTGAAGTAAATTAAAGTCACCGAAGCAAAACAATTCAAATTTTCAAGTTTGTAACTTCGAGACTTGGTTTATTAAGTCTGCATGTCCAAGATAAATTTGTACCTCAGAATGTGGTGTAATGTTTAAATAATGACGTTACTTAAGTAATTTAATTTAACCGATTCAAATTCTATCTATCTAAAGCTATCAGAACTCTCCCGCCATTTTCATGTAATCTGTCTTTTCTACACCAAGATTTTGAAGTTACAGCCAAAACAAATAAATATCTTTAAGCTTAGTATTAAATCCTGTAACGTTTTGGTAAAGTAAGGTCAAAGATTTAATTAGTTTTTGACATAGGCTACACTGGGGGAACTGTTATTCGTCATAGACTCCATAAAGTATATATATATATATATATATATATATATATATATATATATACTTTATGGAATCTATGACGAATAACAGTTCCCCCTGTGTAGCCTATGTCAGAAACTCCATAAAGTATATATATATATCTATATATATATATATATATATATATATATATATATATATATATATATATATATATATATATATATATATATATATATATATATATATATATATATATATATATTTATTCAGCATAAAATTCTAAGTCGATTTAACCATGTCGGGCTGTCTGTTCGTTGAAATCACGATACAGCCCACATTATTAGATGTAGAGGGTCAAATTTTAGGATGGTTGGTATTGAAAATGAGATGTATCGGTCCATGTTTTGGTATAGTCCCCATATAACGGTATCTCCCAATATTCGCTATTTTTATGATTTTTATACCCTCCACCTTCGAAAGGAGGGTATATTAACTTTGTCATTCCGCTTGTAACATCCTTAAATATTCGTATATATATCAGCATAAAATTAAGTCGATTAACGATGTCCGTCTGTCTGTCTGTTGAAATCACGATACAGCCCACATTATTTGACGTAGCAGAGCAATTTGTATTGTGTCTAGGATGGTTGGTATTGAATATGATATATATCGGTCCACATTCTGGTATAGTCCCCATATAACCGTACCTCCCGATATTCGGTATTTTGATGATTTATGTCAAATTTTTTCACGGATTTGTCTGCATATTAGTATTTGTAAGTCATGACGGTCCCAGTGCGTGTGGCAAAACATTGGTGGTATAGCCCCATATAAAGGTACCTCCCGATATTCGGTATGTTGATTATTTTTGTCAAATTTTTTTCAGGGATTTATTTAAAAATTGATATTTGTTGGTCATAATGGGTTCCAGCTCCGGTGGCGAAACATTGCATGTATGGGTCCACGATTTGGTACAGCCTCCATATAACGGTACCACCCGATATTCGGTATTTTTATGGTGATTCACTGATTTGCCTAAAAATTGGTATATGTGGGTCATAATGGGTCCACGTTGTATAGCCCCATACAACGATACTTCCCAATATTCGGTATTTGGATGATTTTCGCCGCATTTTTTCACGGATTTGTTTAAAATTTGGTATTTGTTGGTCATAATGGGTTCTAGATCCGGTGGCAAAACATTGTATGTATAGGTCCACGTTTTTGTATAGCACCATATAGCGGTACCTACCGTTATTCGCTATTATTATGATTTTTTTTACTTGTTACATTCTCCATTTTAGTTTGGAATGTATAGTCAGTTTGCCATTTCATATATAACACATCGAGATATGCATATAGACACACAATGTATTTACATTCTTGATTTAGCGATCCTATGTCGATTTAGCGACGTCCGCCAGCCTGTTTGTGGAAATCACTCTAGCTTTCCAAGCGATCGCTTGGAACCACTGCGTTCACTTGTCTGGTAGTCGAAGCGTAAACTTCTCGCGCGCTAGCATCTCGTTCTCGGTTATACTTACCATGTCTCTGACGCCAGCCTAAATTGCTATGGTAAATTTGTTGTTGTATTACAAAAGAGATACACCAATAAAGAATTAAACTATCTAAAATTTGATACTTATAACTACTTGTGTTTAATTTCTTAGCTATTTCTTCTTCTCACCGCCATTACCACACACGCGAATGACCCTCACCTCATCACCTCTCACCATAACACAATAACTCTGAGGAGTTATCGTTGCTCTCGTCGCTGTCGAAGCCATTCTCGCATCGAGCCGAATAGAAGCTAGTTGTCCCTTGCTTATCGTTGGTCCCTTTTATGCACAAGTAGAAATTGTTAAATCCTGTCCAATAGCCATAATTACCATCTAACAATAAGGTGAGTAAATTCAGACTTTATTTGAAGTGCGCTACCCGTGGTTGTTGTGTATAAAATTCTCATAACATCGATCCCAACAAGTGTTGATCATCGAAAGAATTACTTTCCACTTGTTGTTATACCCCCTCCTATTATCCACCTAATTGTCGTTTTGGTTAATTCGTTATTATCCCTCACCAACCAAATACAATCGGTGCTGCTAGTCATCATTTTCCTTCATTGAACTTTGCAATAACAATATACATAACAACCGGCCCATACGTCGTTTAGTTGATTGTCCTCTTTTTAATATTCTTGAAAAAAATTCACCCTACATTCGGCACCCACAAACTCACACGCACTCCATATAATAGTAAAAAATATTAAATTTCGGTCATTTGTTAATGTTTCGATTAATTGATTGAAAATTTGTTAATAAATTTTAAATCACCTATATTTGGCATATACCCCAACATATTTCCCATCTTAATAATAAACATTTAAACAATTGTTGAATTATGTTGTATTAATAGTGATTCGTAATACTTTTTGGCACCAATGTGTTGCAAGTTTTAGAATCTTAGAAATTAGTAAGCATTCACATTCAAATAACACCTTACATTTGGTAAGTAGAAGAAGTTTTTCACATATAAAAAGTTTTTCTTAAATTTTCTTCTATTCAATTGTGGTTTAATTACAGTAGCTTATCGCTTTGCTTGTTTTCTCACATGTAGGTGCAAAATGTCGATGACACGATTTCTTCGCTTCAATCGAGCCGCTCAAATGCTTCTCAGATGTGTAGAACATTTCGTTTAACTCAATGAATCCACTTATAATGTATACAATCTCGAAAATTCGCAGTTTAGAGTTTCGGGAAATGTGGAACAAGTCAAGTGCACATATGATGTGTGCAAATCTTACCTTAGTGTCGTTGAAGATAAATATAATAATTCTATTATTACATATAGTCGGTATTTGAACACAATTAATCGGCATCTTGATGGCCTAAAGTCATCAGGTTCTGAGAATCTGCGGTATGCTATGGCTCCTCCACTTGCAACAACTCCTCCACAATCTGGTAGTCGAATTGAACCTAGTGCACTGTTGAGTAATCCTACTTTAGCGCCGTCATCTATGCTACTTTCGTACAATTCCGTCCACCTGGTTTAATGCTTCTTACGCCACGCTTTTGATATTCCTTTCTTTTTTCTATTCCTTTCTATTTCAATATATTTTTGAAATGGAATAAATAGTTGTCTTGCTGCAATGGCCGATATTGTGCATATTTATTTGCAGCAGTCATTGTTGCTTTCTTGACAAGACTTAAAGAAAGAAAACAAACTTTGCAATGTATTCACCATACCCGTAGAAATTTTCCCACAAAGAACATTGCTCTTCCAACATTGGCAAGTAAATCGTTGTCGTAAAATATTGCTTGGCTAAGTCTTTGCGCTGACCTATACCTTAAGATTCAAAAATCTATTTTCGGGTACGCTGTAACCGGTTCAGCGCCCCTTCGACAGTAATATAATCCTATCATTTAAATCGACCAATTTAGAAAACGTGTTTCTGAATTTACTAGAGTCGTGGTCCTAGCAAGGGGAATGTATAAGTTGGATACGTTGCACTACAACTTCCCGGTACTGTCAATCACGAATGCTGATTGGAGCACTGGCATCTTCCCTACAACTCTCTTGGCCGTAGTGAGGGGATCGCAGCTGGGCATTGGTTTCTCTCATTGGAGTAACAAGAAATCCTCTGCGATAGAACCTCTGCGTTCACTTGTCTGTAGTTGTATATGTATAGTAAACAGATATGGGATCCTCAGCGATCACTGAAAATGTCTACGTTCACTTGTCTGGTAGCCGAAGCGTAAACTTCTCGCGCGGTAACCCCTCGTTCACGGTTATACCAACCAGGCCTCTGACGCCACTCCAAATTACTAAGGTAATTTTGTTATTGTATTAGAAAAAGAAGATTCACCTAAATTAATTAAACTATTTTGAAATTGATACAAATAACTACTTGTGTTTTATTTCTTTCCTATTTCTTCCTTTCACCGCCTTCACCACACACGCAAATCACCCTCACCTCTCACCATCACATAATGACTCTGGGGAGTTATTGTTGCTCTCATCGCTGTCGAAGCCATTCTCCCCACTTTTCTGAGTTGAACAGCCCTCAAAGTTTGGAATTTTGATATAACTGTAACACAAGATATTTGTCATTTTTATACCGGCATTTTTAACAGATTTTATTTACAGTTTGCACGTCTTTTTCTTTTAACTCGCTAGCATTTGAACCACGGCAAGTCCATATTGGAACTTGTACATATATACATAAAATAATTTTTCTCAGGACCTTTAAACCGAGTATAAACCGATAGTATAATGGTAGACCGAAGCATTCAACAGTTTACTCAACAAGATTGCTTTACCTACGTAGTGAATGTGGTGTTATAAATACCATTTGTAGTAGTAAGGACCAATATTTTTTTTTTTTTTAGTATTAAACATATTCAATATGAAATAATCCGTTATGAAATCTATTAAGAATTGACTGTTATTACACCAATAAAAGAAATAAAGAAATAGTATAATAAACAAAAATGTTCATCATTAATAAAAAATAATACTGTAAAAAATTAATAAAATTTAATTAATTTAATGTTAAACAAATGTGTTCATTAAGTCCTTTTTGATTTGTTTTCTTTTTTCAATCGCTCCCAACGCCACTCTTACCCGCCCTGCCGACTGAGGGGTCCACTTCCCCATAACGCAGGGAGAACGTACATATAATAATCCGGATTATGGGGGGTTAGTCAAGTTAGGAAACACCGGCAACAGTAAATACATAAGCCGGTTAAACAAATTACATGTTAATTAAAGAAAATTAAGAATAATTGACAATGCACATACAACACAGTAACACATATGCCTTGCAACTACTTGCATCTACAGATGAAGACAAAGCAATACGATTGCACAGGTTATTATATATTTCACATAATGATCTGAGTGGTTTACTTAGCTTATAATTGGATTTTACTACAGACAGATTAGGAGGCATATAATTACGAGTAAAACGAGAGTTCACGTTAAAGTTTATTTCAGTGATTAAAAATTTGGAGTCAAATAAGACAGTTTGGATAGATTCGATTTTATTTGAATAACATTTATAATAAGGGCTCCATAATACACAACCATATTCTAATGTATGCCGAACCAGACTGACAAATAAGCGTTTAGTCACATATCGGTCGAATTCCTTAGTCCAGCGTTTTATAAACACTTATAACGATTTCGCTTTGTTGACACAAGAATCGATGTGTAAATTGAAGCGCAGTTTACCATCTAAAATAATGCCAAGATCAACAAAAGTGTCAGCATTATGCAGTTTGTAAGAACCTATTAAGTAGTCAAAGGAAAACGGTCGTGATCTAGATGGAGATAATTTTTTACACTTTATGAGATTAAGCGACATCCCGTTAACATAGCACGTGAAGCTTGGACGTCTGACTCAATATTACAAAAAAGTTTAACATCGTCTGCGAACATTAAGATTTTAGAAAAGTGAATTACCGATGGAAGATCATTTAAATATAGAACAAAAAGCAAAGGACTTAAATGACTACCTTGAGGAACACCAGAATGCACTTCAATGGTTTTAGAAATGATGTAACTGAAAGATACCTGTTGTGTCCGTTTTTTAAAATAAGAAGAAATCCATGATCCACGGATATCCCATCATATCCAGTTTATGTAATAATAATTTGTGCAGCCCTATCGAACACTTTGTTGAAATCAGTGTAAAATATATCTGTTTGTTTTTCACAGAAAACCCTCTGTATACATGACATGTCAGTTCTATTAGATTCGTCAAAGTCGACCTTCCTTTGATGAAACCATGTTGATATGGAGAAACGATAGGTAAAACAAAAGTAGAGTAAATTTTTTGAAAGAATTCAGCGAACATTTCTGCAATTTCAACAGAGGTAGAGGCCTTTTAATCACCAAGCTTCATACTACCAAGGAATTGTCGGACTCTTCTTTTTGAATTAACAAATTTGTTGAAAATTTTGGGATTTGACTTAAAGTTTCTTCTCATTTTAGATGTATAGTTAGAGTAACACCTTGAATTTCCAGTATTGTACTTACTACTAACTTTAGAATAATTGAAAATTAAACAAAGAATTGTATATTTTGAATGTTTTAAATAATTTACTTTTAATATTTCGTAATTTCCTAAGATAAGGAGTAGACCAAGCAGGTTCTTCCTCAGAACTAACTTTAAAGCCTGGGACTGATGTTGAGAATGCATTATTTAAGGAATGCATTAATTTATGTTGGATAATGCAAGCTGCAGTAGTTCAAAATAAGATTTGGCAAAATTTAATTTTCTTATTGACTTTTGTTTAGAAAATAGTTTTAATGAATTGTCCTGTATTTCTAAATGTAGAAGTAGAGTAGGATGATATTTGTCTTCAGGCTCAACAAATGGTGAAGATCTACGCAGAAACGAGAGAAATGTTTACAAGCGTTAAAAATACTAGATCAAGAATTCTATTTTTTATATTTCGTATATAATTTATTTGGAGTTGTCATTGATCATAAATAGTGTCCCAGAACACACCGGATAATGTAGCATTAGGCAAAACTAGTACATAATCAAATTTCTTTTCACCAGAAACCCACGTAATTTGAGGTAAATATGTCACCGAAGCAAAACAATTCAAATTTTCAAGTTTGTAACTTCGAGACTTGGTTTATTAAGTCTGCATGTCCAAGATAAATTTCTACGTCAGAATGTGGTGTAATAAAGGGGCATGTTCAAATAATGACGCTACTTAAGTAATTTAATTAAATCGATACAAATTCTATCTATCTAAAGCTATCAGAACTCTCCCGCCATTTTCATGTAATCTGTCTTTTCTATACCAAGGTTTTAAGTCCTCTAACGTTTTGGTAAAGTAAGGTCAAAGATTTAAAACGTTTTTGACATAGGCTACACAGGGGTAACTGTTATTCGTCATAGACCTCCATAAAGTATATATATATATATATATATATATATATATATGGATGATGTTGTTCGGTGGCACAGTGGGTAGAAACTGTTTTCTGTGTTCAACACATATATATATATATATATATATATATATATATATATACTTTATGGAGGTCTATGACGAATAACAGTTCCCCCTGTGTAGCCTATGTCAAAAACTCCATAAAGTACATAAATATATATATATATATATGTGTTGAACACAGAAAACAGTTTCTACCCACTGTGCCACCGAACAACATCATCCAGAATTAGAGGGAGTGAGAGTTCTACAGTCCGAGAACAACTACCAAAAGCGACTTATGTTGGAAACTCTACACATAATGTGTACTCCAACATCACAACGAATAAACTACAAAACAGACACAGAGAATCTAGCACACAGTTATAGACATCTGATCAGAAAAATAAACAAAATACAATAAGAGAATGCTGCAGTGACAAAACAGATAGCAACAACACAAGGTCGGCGTCGAACCTTGGCGATATTTTGTAAAATTTTGTTATATGTTTAAACAGTATTGTTCCTGATGATGTCTTCTGTTGGAGGACGAAATATCGAAAATAATAAATAATTAAACAACAACAACAAAGACCTCGACCTCGTTTTATTAAGTTTACATTTGTAACAATATATAATAAAGGTCGAATTAAATATCTAAAAATCAAATTATATATATATATATATATATATATATATATATATATATATATATATATATATATATATATATATATATTTTTTTTTTTTTTTTTTTTTTTTTTTCAGCATAAAATTATAAGTCGATTTAACGATGTCGGGCTGTCTGTCTTATGCCACATTGAAATCACTATACAGCCCACATTATTTGATGTAGAGCGTCAAATTTTAGGATGGATCGGTCCATGTTCTGGTATAGTCCCCATATAACGGTACCTCCCAATATTCGCTATTTTTATGATTTTTATACCCCCCACCTTCGAAAGGAGGGTATATTAACTTTGTCATTCCGCTTGTAACATCCTTAAATATTCGCAGTAGACCCCATAAAGTATATATATTCATAATCAGCATAACATTAAGTCCATTAACGATGTCCGTCTGTCTGTCTGCTGAAATCACGATACAGCCCACATTATTTGACGTAGCAGAGCAATTTGTATTGTGTCTAGCATTTATGCCACATTTTTTTCACGGATTTGTCTGCATATTAGTATTTGTAAGTCATAACGGTCCCAGTGCGAGTGGCAAAACATTGGTGGTATAGCCCCATATCAAGGTACCTCTTGATATTCGGTATGTTGATTATTTTTGTCACATTTTTTCAGGGATTTATCTAAAAATTGGTATTTGTTGGTCGTAATGGGTTCCAGCTCCGGTGGCGAAACATTGCATGTATGGGTCCACGATTTGGTACAGCCTCCATATAACTGTACCTCCCGATATTCGGTATTTTGATGGTGATTCGCTGATTTGTCTAAAAATTGGTATATGAGGGTCATAATGGGTGTGGCGAAACATTGTAAGTATAGGTCCACGTTGTATAGCCCCATATAACGATACCTCCCGATATTCGGTATTTGGATGATTTTCGCCACATTTTTTCACGGATTTGTCTAAAATTTGGTATGTGTTGGTCATAATGGGTTCTAGATTCGGTGGCAAAACATGGTAAGTATAGGTCCACGTTTTGGTATAGCCCCCATAAAAAGGTACCTCCCGATATTCGGTATATTGATGGTTTTTGCCACATTTTTTCACGGATTTGTTTAAAATTTGGTATTTGTTGGTCATAATGGGTTCTAGCTCCGGTGGCGAAACATTGTATGTATAGGTCCACGTTTTTGTATAGCCCCATATAGCGGTACCTACCGTTATTCGGTATTATTATGATTTTTTTTTTACTTGTTACATTCTCCATTTTAGTTTGGAGTGTATAGTCAGTTTGCCATTTCATATGTAACACATCGAGATATGCCTATAGACCCACAATGTATTTACATTCTTGATTTAGCGAACCTATGTCGATTTAGCGATGTCCGTCAGCCTGTTTGTGGAAATCAGTCTAGCTTTCGAACCAAATGAAGTAGGTTGATACAATTTTATAATAGGAGGTAGAACCCGTTACAAACTCAAAGTATTAATATTAAACAATTCAGTTTGAAAATGTGGCTTAAATCGTCGGGTGGGGCAGAGAGTGGGGCAATACGCTGGAGGTAAAACCCATTAAAAACTTTAACTACCGAATTTTTAACAATTGTAATAGAAAATGTTCTAAGTCGTCAAAATATTCAGTTTCGGGAAGTACCGTCATATGAGGGCTACAGAAAAAGAACATTGTTTTGCCATAAAGGGTAGAAACCATTATAAAATCTATTAACCGAAATAAAACAACCCCTTCTTAAAAAAGTGATTTAAATTTATAAAATACTGAATATTCGAATATACAACTATATACATGCTAAACAAAACGCCACAAACTCTGAGTACCGAATTTTAAACAATTTCATTAACATGTGTGATCTAAATTGTCAAAATATCGACTGTTATAGGGGAGTTGTACAAAAACGTGAACCTACATGGTACATTTACGATCTTGACCTTCTATTTTAGCCTTCTATCGCAATTCGTTCCAGTTTGTTTGGTCTGAAGTATATATATTCTTGTTATGCATAAAAGTCGAAATCTGAAAATAAAATGAATAAACAAAGGGAAACCAGTCAAAAAGGTGAAAGGAGATGGCCTGACCATTTACTTATCGACAGTTCATATTTATTTAAATGAAACTTGCAATAACGAAAAACGATTTATTCTCTGACATCTTGTTGTATCCATCGGAAGGACATAATAACTGGCCTATGAACACTTAATAACTTTATTTTGGCTTGAGATCAATTGAAAAATTAGTGTTTTGAATAATTATTTCTCTCATAAGATGCGAAATAAGCATCTTATTGCTTCTAAACTTCCTATATTTCTACTAACACAAGATCTGGTGTGAGGATGGCAGATATCGACCTACCCCTTCTTATATTTATATATCTCATAACAAGCGACACAAGTCAGTAATTCTTTTAAAAATTTGTATATCTAAATATCTTTGTCCACCTGGGATCTGATGTGAATAAGGAGTCTATGGGCCTACTTCTATAGGTATAGGCCACACCAGAAATATTTGACGTCGTTCTTATTACTCCATTCGTTTGTTTTATTTAGAAATTCTCATTCTTTGGCAAATATTTCAAACTGTTTCTGCTAAATTCTAATATACCTATACAGTACATACATTCTCATAAGATTGTGTGATCATCTAAAGAATTACTTTCCACTTGTTGTTATACCCCCTCCTATTATCCATCTAATTGTCGTTTTGGTTAATTCGTTATTATCCCTCACCAACCAAATAAAATCGGTGCTGCTAGTCACCATTTTCCTTCGTTGAACTTTGCAATAACAATATACATAACAACCGGCCCATACGTCGTTTAGTTGATTGTCCTCTTTTTAATATTCTTTAAAAAAATCCACCCTACATTCGGCACCCACAAACTCACACGCACTCCATATAATAGTAAAAAACATTAAATTTCGGCCATTTGTTAATGTTTCGAGTAATTGATTGAAAATTTGTTAATAAATTTTAAATCACCTATATTTGGCATATACCTCAACATATTTCCCAACTTAATAATAAACATTTAAAAAATTTATGAACTATGTTGTATTAATAGTGATTCGTAATACTTTTTGGCACCAATGTATTGCAAGTTTTAGAATCCTAGAAATTTGTAAGCACTCACATTCAAATAACACCTTACATGTGGCAAGTAGAAGAAGTTTTTCACATACAAAAAGTTTTTCTTAAATTTTCTTCTATTCAATTGTGGTTTAATTAGAGTAGCTTATCGCTTTGCTTGTTTTCTCACATATTCTCACCATAACAGTAAATTTCTAAGACTCTCATTTGCATTGATCTATAGCTACATTACCTAAAATTAATTCATATTTTCGCAAATCTAATGTAGGTGCAAAATGTCGATAACACGATTTCTTCGCTTCAATCGAGCCGCTCAAATGCTTCTCAGATGTGTAGAACATTTCGTTTACCTCAATGAATCCACTTATAATGTATACAATCTCGAAAATTCGCAGTTCATAGTTTCGGGAAATGTGGAACAAGTCAAGTGCACATGTGATGTGTGCAAATCTTACCTTAGTGTCGTTGAAGATAAATATAATAATTCTATTATTACATATAGTCGGTATTTGAACACAATTAATTGACATCTTGATGGCCTAAAGTCATCAGGTTCTGAAAATCTGCGGTATGCTATGGCTCCTCCACTTGCAACAACTCCTCCACAATCTGGTAGTCGAATTGAACCTAGTGCACTGTTGAGTAATCCTACTTTAGCGCCATCATCTATTCTACTTTCGTACTATTCCGTCCACCCAGTTTAATGCTTGCTTACGCCACGCTTTTGTGCATATTTATTTGCAGAAAGAATACAAACTTTGCAATGTATTCATCATACCCGTAGAAATTTGCCCATAAACAACGTTGCTCTTCCAAAATTGGCAAGTAAATCGTTGTCGCAAAATATTGCCCATCCTAATTGCCTGGCTGTCTTTGCTGCAAAAAATGTTTGCACCAAGTTCGTTGATATATTGATGGTTTTTGTCACATTTTTTCACCGATTTGTCTAAAAATTGGTATATGTGTGTCATAATGGGTCCTAGTTCGTGTGGCGAAACATTGTAAGTATAGGTCAACGTTTTTGTATAGCCCCATATAACGAGACCTCCCGATATTCGGTATTTTGATGATTTTCGCCACATTTTTTCACGGATTTGTCAAAAATTTAGTATTTGTTGGTCATAATGGGTTCTAGCTTCGTTGGCAAAACATTGTAGGTATAGTTCCACGTTTAAGTATAGCCCCGATATAAAGGTACCTCCCAATATTCGGTATATTGATGGTTTTTGCCACATTTTTTCACGGATTTGTTTAAAAATTTGTATTTTTTTGTCATAATGGGATCTATCTGCGGTGGCGAAACATTGTATGTATAGGTCCTCCCGTTATTCGCATTATTATGATTTTTTTACTTGTTACTATACACTCCAAACTAAAATAGAGAATATTTTAGTTTGGAGTGTATAGTCAGTTTGTCATTCCATATGTATCACATCGAGATATGCATTTGACATTCTTGATTTAGCGAACCTATGTCGATTTAGCGATGTCCGTCAGCCTGTTTGTGGAAATCAGTCTAGCTTTTGAACCAAATGAAGTAAGTTGATACAATTTTAGAATTTAGGAGATAGAACCCGTTACAAACTCAAAGTATTAATATTAAACAATTCAGTTTGATAATGTGCTTAAATCGTGGGGTGGTGCAGAGTATGGGGCTATACGCTGGAGGTAAAACCCATTAAAAACTTTAACTACCGAATTTTTAACAATTGTAATAGAAAATGTCATATAAGTCGTCAAAATATTCAGTATCGGGAAGTACCGTCATACGAGGGCTACAGAAAAATAACATTGTTTTGCCACAAAGGGTAGAAACCATTAAAAAATCTATTAACCGAAATATATACAATACCTTTTTAAAAAAAGTGATTTTAATTTATAAAATACTGAATATTCGAATATGCGGCTATATAGATGCTAAACAAAACGCTACAATTTCATTAACAAATGTGGTCTAAATCGTCTAAATATCGAATATGTGGAGATACTGTTATATGGGAGCTGCACAAAAACTTGAACCTACATGGCCCATTTGAACCTACATGGCCCTTCTATCTCAATTCGTTCCAAATATAGCTTGGTTACAATAGATGGTCATCGCTATATCGGGTTTGTTGGGTCTGAAGTATATATATTCTTGTTATGCGTAAAAATCTGAAGAGAAAATGAATAAACAAAGGAAAACCAGTCAAAAAGGTAAAAGGAGATGGCCTGACCATTTACTTATCGACAGTTCATATTTATTTAAATGAAACTTGCAATAAGGAAAAACGATTTATTCTCCGACATCATTTATTTTGGCTTGAGATCAATTGAAAAATCAGTGTTTTGAATAATTATTTCTCTCATAAAATGCGAAATAAGCATCTTAGTGCTTCTAAACTTCCTACATTTCTACTAACTCAAGATCTGGTGTGAGGATGATAGATATAGGCATACCCCTTCCGGTACCTGGTACCAAAGGGTCACAATTGTCAGTATTTATATATCTCATAACAAGTGACACAAGTCAGTGATTCTATGGGCCCACTTCTATAGGTATCATTTTGATAACACAAAATTGGAAATAAATTTCAACAGTGTGAAAAATTATACATGTTACATATTATATAAGACTTAAATCAGATACCAAATTTACAGTATTGGTCAACTTCTTCGGAATTTCCCCATAAAGGGTCAACAATTTCAATAATCATAACTGGGAATCATGACTGGGAGTATACATCTGTTTTCTGTGAAAATTTTGACCTTTTGTGGAGAACGAGTGGATCGATGTTGCCCATTTCCGAATACGATTTAAGTTTGATAATAATATTACGGATACTCCCTTCGAAAGTGATCGTGAGCACCAATCAGCCAAACGTCAAACAAACTTAAGACTAGACTGTCAGAACATAACTCAGATTAAAAAGCTTACAAACAACTAGGAAAAAGGTGAGTCTTGCAGACATTGCCTTCCTTTAGCCATAGACCAATTTGAAAGGCGATGAAATACTAACAAAAAAAATTATAATAATTATAGCAGGCGTTTTACCAAACGATGTTAGAATAAATTATAATGCCATGTCTACGTTAGAACTTTTTGTAGGGTTAACCTACTTTGAGACGATTTATTTGAAGTATAATTAATGGATATGAAAATTTAAATCCAAATCCTGTCGGTTAACCTATTTATATATAAACGTACTGTAAGACGGATACTGACCACTACGCACACATCTAGGAACATAGTTCAACAGCATAGACAGCAAAAACTTAGTTCATAACAAACAATGAAACAAAAATGTCACTTTTCCCAAAAGATTAACATTTTGTGTTATTATTGTTCCCCCATTTGTCAATTTCGGCGTTAAAAAGTACTTCACACAAATAACATTTTTCATTTATTTTTCTATAAATTCTTCAAAATCTGTATTTATAGTTATTCAAGCTTTGCATAGGTGGATTTTATAGTTTTTCAAGAAATTTCATTGTAACTGTCGTTGATCAAAGCGGGAATAAATATTATACTTCGAAGAAGCTTCCAAACACAATGTAGCAACGTAGGGAGTAAAATGCAGAAAATGTATTTAGAAGGGTTCCCGTAACACAGATGTAAAAGCTACTAACTATATAACACGCCTACTCACGAGTTTTATGAACGAAATCCTATAAACATCTACAAGCACGCTTACCTGGGATCCCTAATATCCCCAATCATACAAAATAATTAGGTTTTACAATCATTAAAAAATCAGCACAAGATATAACGGTAACTTCGCAAAAATTGCACTAGCAAAAATTCAAACACAGATCTGATATTTCGTAGTAGAAAATAATTTATCACGTGGATAATGACGATCCTATAAAATGTTAAGAAAATTCAATATGTGTTTTAACTGTGAGCCATTTCTGGCTATAAAGGTCTTATTACAGGTGGCCACATAATCGCAAATTGATCAGCCGCTAGCAGCAAATATACTTAGAAGAGGAATCTATGTTAATGATATTCTAGCAGATGGTCAAACTTTAAGTTTATGGTTGAAAGAGCTTAAATTTATAATACATATCAGTAGATATGTACGAAGAAATCAGGCGTTTCTCCGTTAAAGAAAAAAATCTATTTTCAATTTATTTCATTTACATTGCTCTTCAGTTTTATTATTCTACTAGGTGAAGACGCTTGTGCTACATTCAAATTATTTTTTAAAGTAAAATATTTATGAAATTGTTTATATTAGCAATTCAAATCAAATAAACAACTCATACTGATGTGTTGATAGAGATTTTCGGGATGTTGAGGGGGTCAATATTTTTAGTACCGTTTGTGACAAATGAAGTTTATTGTCAAATGAAGTCTCTTGTGAGCAAAATATCAAGGATTTTTCAATATAACAGTCAGAGAAAAATTGCAATTTGAATGTTCAATGTAGCAGGGAAATAACATTGAAATACATTAAATCTATTATTTTTTAAATTAATATTGTCTCTTTTTAATTATCGAATCAAAAGGAAACAACAATGAGTTTAAGGTAAACATACGTTGGGGAGTTTATTAGATATTGGATCGTCTGTAAATTCTTGGCGCAACAGTTGTTTTAGTGCTGCATTGGTTTTTCTGGAAAGCATTTATTATATCCATTTTAATTAATCTTTCGCTCAGTTCGTTGTTTTTTATTTTCTATATAATGAGTTGTATCCTGTTATAGCCATCTATATGTGTAAATTAACAAATGTACGTTCGGTTGATTCGAATTTATTTGTAAAACTAAATAACTTAATCTTAGAAGACATTTAATAAACTCTAAATATATTATAGTAACCGCTGACACTGCGCCTCGTGTGTGGTGTTGAGTTTCATGAAGTTGGAAGTCAGAATGCTGATGTTGCTACTCGTGTGGATTTTTGCATTGCATTCTGTTGGATATTCATAAACAACCATTCCCTCTGGGATATTAGGGTGAGACGACGGAGACTGTGTTAACTCCTCCCACACTTAAGTGAAGGCCGTCCTCGGACCTCTTGTAGCTCTCGATGAAAGCTTCAATATCGATGTTCTGCACCACTCGTTTCTGGCGCCATTTTAGTAAAGCTGTCGAGGGCATGTTGTTTCCGATAGTTCTTGACAAAATGATGATGTTAGAGTAGCGCTACAATTTCCAATTGCCATCGTTTGTGTTCCGCAATCTGCAACATTGTTGTCAGCGACAATGTTGCAGATTTAGGGTAGGTTTAGGGTACTTTATAATAAAATGTAATAGCTTACTGTCTAAAAAGACTTTAACAACAGATACTTCCAACAAATCTGTAATAGTAATATTTATATTATCTATTTCCATTAAATTTTTCGACTCTTCAGTGTCTAAAAGCATGGGGTTAAATATTCCTATCTTTGCCAAGGTGACTGACAATATTAATGACTCGATTTCGCTAATTTTTATTAGATTTCTGGAAAGTAAGGTCTCATACAAGTGATCCGTGCTGGTTTGTTTAGGATTTGTCATTGAAATAATTTTTTTGACTGTTTCTGTTAATTTATTAATTTGTTCCTGAATTTTTGTGTTTATTGATATTTGTCTGTTCAAAGCGTTTGTGATTTCTTGTTGTTTAAATTTAAGTCCCTGGAAGTCATCAAAGTCAGGCGTTCCAGCAATTATATTAAGAGTTGTTCCTATCACATTGATGCTCCTTGCATGTCTGTGGTGAACTTCTAAAGTTTTTAAAAGGTCTCGTATCCGCATTGTATCGGAATTTAGTAATTTAACCATGTGATAAAGAAAAATGTTTGCTGAGGCTTTTAGTTTCATCTGCGATTTCAGAATACAATGTTAAGTTTGTTTTATGTCTCAAGTAGTCAAAATCTCTCCAAATAATCACGTTGCCGTCTGTAATCGGGATGTATTTACTGTTGGTTTCAAAAAAAAAGGTAGTAAGGTAAGTAAGTAAGTAACCGTTTATTGCTCCTTACAATCACTCTGTCTCCAACATTAAAGGATCTGTTATGTCGAGAGGTGTTGTTTCTTTCTAACGATATCAGTTGAGCGTTAGTAAATCTTTCTTTCACCTTCTCTTTACCATCTACCGATGAAAAGTGAATTATGTCTATTGGTCTTTGGTTTATCACTGAGTGTATGGTTCGGTTATATTTCACTGTTGCAAGTAGGATTAGATCAACCGTACTCTCAATCTTTTTTTCTAATTTGAGGCATCTTGAGATCTCTGAAAGGGTACTGTTAAAGCGTTCAACTTGCCCGTTTGAAGAACTATGAAGTGGGGTGCGTAGGAAATATTGACACCAAATTGGTCTCGTAATAGGGTTCCTATTTTCTCGGACTTTAATGAAGTTTCATTGTCGCAGTAGACATTCTTCGTATGAGGAAAGAAATTAATTAATTGTAATATTGGACCTTTTAGGTCAGCTATGGTTCGTGAAGGTATAGTCTGCGAACTTTGAACATTTATCCACACAGGTTAGAAAGTATTTCCTATCTGTGGAAAATATATCGATATGCATCTCACCAACATAGGAGGGTAACGGTGTTGAAGCCATGAGCAAGATTATGTTCAGTAACAACTATCTCTCTTTGTTCATTTTTATCAAAAATATCTTCAACCATATTCTTCCAATGCCAAAATTTTGTTCCTGGAAAAAGACTTACCAATTCGTGTTGGATGTACGCAAGAGTAGGTAGATCGCAATGAATGGCATTTACAACAAAGTGTAGTGGGCTGTTCGTAATTGCGATTCGCCTCCACTTTTTCTGGGCACGTTTTGATGCCATCACCCATTGGGTATGGGTATAGCTTGGAATACGTGGGATCAGTCGTAGTAGTACGAATTGTGGCCACGATATTCGTATTGTATGGAAGTGCCTCGTCGGGGTTTGCAAAAACTCCCGACAATTTTTGCATCATTTCCTTAAATTTCTTCGATATCCTTGAGGTAACTGAATGTCCTCAATTTTTGTGAAATTTACATTTGCACATCTTAGGAATTGAAGTTTTTCTATTCCGGAATTAGTTTTTATTTTTTTATTGTTAAAGTCCAATGAAGCACTAGTCTGAGTGAGCAGATCCAGGCCAATTATCCCGTCGAATGTTGACAGTGATGGAAGAATAAAGAAAATGCTATTGGTGTCGAATACGTTAACGACACATTTTTTGTCAATCGTAGTGAAACCGTGAATTGATTTCACTACGAACTGATTATCTACGGGAACCACATGCTTTAAACCTTTTATAGGTTTAATGTAATTTTTTGAAGCCCCCGTGTCTATTAAGAGTTTTATTCTCTTCCCCGCTATAGTTCTTTCTATGAACGGTAGCAGGGAACTACCTCTAAAAAATTTATCTGATCAAATTTGCCCGCTTCATCAACATCAATGTTACTTGCTTCATTGTCTGCAAGAGCTTGATAGTCTTGGTCTGACTTTTGATCATTGTTGGTCAGAAGATTGACTCTCTGGTGCTTCATCCCAGGAGATCTTGCTGTACCACTATTCGGTCTCTTTGATCCTTGACCACTTGGAGATGGAACGTCACTGTAATAATTCCTATATTTTGTAGATTGTCTAAAACGAGCTAAATCATCAACGTCCATAAGTTCAACTGGACTCTGTAAATAAGACTTTTTGTTGTCAGACCTACGTCCTTTCGTGAAATGAAGATTTTCCCTTACATAAGGTTCAGCTGGGGAAGATCCAGTTGTCGCTTTATAATTCCTTAAGTTTCCTTTATCGTCGCGAGATCTGGCAAAATTAGACGCAAACTAAGCTAATGAGCTAATGCTAATGCGGCAGGTAGATCAGTCGGCCGAGCCGAGAACAGTACATTACTCAATTCCTTCTTTGTACCTGATATGAATACTCGAAGTGCATCCATTCTATATTTTCCATTAAGTGAGGCGGCAGTTGTTTTGTCGTAGGTCATCAATGTCTTGTTAGTCAATAAGGTCATATCTGCTGGTCCCTTTATTTTATTTCGTATGATAGCTACGGCCTGATAGTGCCTCGAGCTGCCATCATATTTCTCAAAAAGTTTGTAGGCTGTGTGTGCCGCCTGACGCCATGAAACGTAAGTTTCATGCTTGCCCTGAAAGTCCGGTATCGATTTTACAATGTCTAACGATTCATCGCATTGTACTCCCGGTACAATGGATATTTCTCTATCGGTCTCACTAAACCTGTTTTCAATCAGTTTCAATTGTTTCTCAAAAGTCTGTCTTTGGACAGCTACAGTACGTTTATACATAAATGGGTTAACCGACTGGATTTGGATTAAAATTGTCATATCCATTACTTATACTTCAAATAAATCCTCACAAAGTAGGTTAACCCTACAAAAAGTTCTAACGTAAACATGGCATAAGTGTGCCTAAGTTCGGCAAAAAGCTGCCTGAATGGCAGAGTCCACCAGGGTCCTTATTTGCTCTGCTGTCGAAATTTTTACAGATTCCGTGACCACTGAAATGTTTTTTATACCTTCGATCAATAAGTCCTCTTCTTTGTCAACAATACTCATTCATTTTCGAAAAAAAATCTTCAGCCACCTTCGCAAGCACAACACACTTAGTTTTTAGTTAAAATAAACTGAAATTTACATTTAACTTATCACTCTACTTACAACGTAATATTTTAGATACATTTACAGCTAAGTATTTGACTGGATTTGTTGTCAGGCTGGCAGTTCGGTTGATAGACTTGCTGGTTCCCTTAGTTTCTTCTTCTCGCTGCCCAGGCTATTCCGAAGCTCTGGTGACTTTTCTTTTCCTTTTGTTTGTCCTCTTATTTCGCTGCCCAGGCTATTTTGAAGCTCTAGTGACTTGGAAAATTTTTTTTAAATATTTGTAATTGTAATGCGACAAATTTTTTATTTTATTATTAATTTGTCCTTTTTGCGCTTTGCACTTTTAATTTTTTGTTTTTGTTTGTAATTGTTACTTTGTCCCGTAAGATGACGAAAGTATTTTCTAGATTGTATTAATTTTTTGTCCCGTAAGGTTACCAAAATATAATGTTATTAGTCTGTTTGCAATTTTTACTTTGTCCCGTAAGATGACAAAAATAACCGCTGACACTGCGCCTAGTGTGTGGTGTTGAGTTTCATTAAGTTGGAAGTCAGAATGCTGATGTTGCTACTCGTGTGGATTATAGCATTGCATTCTGTTGGATATTCATAAACAACCATTCCGTCTGGGATATTAGGGTGAGACGACGGAAACTGTGTTAACTTGTACTTATATTTCAATACATTCTTCATTTTCACATTTTTTATTTTGTTTAAAAAATTGTTTTGTTTAATCCATTCTATCTGTTAATTTCAAATTCGTAGGTGAAATGAAAATATCTGTGCTTCCGGCAACTACGGTTTTCTTAATTCGTTTTCAGGGATATTCCTTACATACACATTGATATTGCCTCTCACTTATTCAAATGTGTATGCGTTCTGTATTCTTGTTCGAAAATTAAAAATATATTTATAATTTACCTTAGTTTTACAAAATTGCGTAACGCAACGCTGAACTTCAATTGTTACAGTGATTTAAAGTATATAACAAATAACTATATGCCAAAATTGAGATAAGATAAGAGTTGTATTTAACATTATTGCGATTAGTTTTAATCGATCTTCATATTAACTGTCGGTAACAATTCTCCCCCAATAATGGCCTGTACTTATCCATTACTTCAATCCATTATCGACGTCAATTACCGCCAATTTAACAGCAGGTCTTTCTAATACTCCGTTTTTTTTTGTCTGCACTCTTGCTTGCCTTACTTGACCATCTTTAGCTCTCGTGACTTCAATAACATTCTCTTCAGCCATTAGTTACGCTCAGAATTTTCATCTACTATGATTACAATATCGCCTTCGCTGCTAGGTTTCACCTTTTGGAACCATTTGCTGCGTCTAGTCAAGGTAGGTATCATTTCTTTTACCCAGCGGCGCCAGAAATAATTTGCAAATATTTCGCTTTGTCTGAGACACATTTTTTGGTCTAGATACTCCGCATTGCAAAATGGTTTAACTCCATTTGAGCTGCCCAATAGAAAATGATTTGGGGTTATAGCTTCTTGATCTTCTGTATCTAAAGATACAAATGTTAATGGCCGGGAATTCACGATTAGTTCAACTTCCATTAAAGCACTTCGAAAGCTCTCATCGGTAAAAATCTGATTCGGCGATATTTTATTCAAAACTGTTTTAATAGATCTTACCAACCTCTCCCACGCTACCCCCATATGGGGAGAAGAAGGAGGGTTAAATGTCCATACGATTCCGGAGAATGCCATGTCTTTGTGAATTTTATCAAATTTTATATTTGTTAGTTCTTCTCTTAAAAGGCGATCAGCTCCTCGGAAATTAGTTCCATTATCGCTATATATTTCGGCCGGAAGTCCTCGTCCGGCTATAAAGTTCCGGAAACATATTAAAAATGAATCGGTAGAAAGAGTGTACGCAATTTCCAGATGTACGGCTCTGATGGTAAGGCATGTAAACAATACTCCCCAACGTTTTAACTACTTTCTGCCACATTTGACGGAGATGGGACCAAAATAATCAACGCCAACGGAAGTGAGTGGATGTCGAAATGCGCCTAGGCGGACAGCTGGAACTGGTGCCATTTGAGGAGCAACGGGTTTAGCTAGATCAATTCTACATTTTTGACAATTCCTTCTTATAATTTTATAAATAGCTCTCAGCCTGAGAATGAAATAAACTTGACGAATTTCATTCAGAACGGTTTCATGATTTAAATGGTGATACGCAAGATGGTAGTGCATGACAAGTTAGGTGATGTTTTGCTGGTAATGGTAAAAGATCTTTCTGCAAGCCACATAAATTGCTGTCATATAGATATATATACATATAAACATTTAAATTTCTAAATGCTCCTCCCTTAGAAATATCACCTTTATTTAAAAGTAACAAATACTCGTCCGTGGAACATGTAAATTGCACCATCTTCAATGCAATGTTTTTCGCTTTACCACGTTGACCCGTTGAACCACCCATTATAGATTTCAATTGTTGATCGGAACTTAGTAGCAAAATCTGCAACGTTCATTGAGGTTGGGACCCATCTCCAGTCATTAATTTCGGTTCTTTTTGATATTTCAGCTGTTCGGAACATAACAAATTGTTTATATTTTCGTGGGTCACCTGATAGCCACTGAAGTACTGTTTTGGAGTCGGTCCACATTATTTTTCGTTGTATTTGTAGATCATGAGAGCAGATATTTTTGGCAAGTCTCGCTCCGATAACTGCGGCTTGCAACTCAAGGCGAGGTATGGAAAGTGGTCGAAGTGGGTCTACGTTCGATTTTGCAGATATTAGCCTTAATTCTACATCTCCATCACATTCAAAACGAAAGTATGATACTGCCGCACAAGCCTCCTCGCTAGCATCCACGAATGTATGTAATTCGATGTTGCAATTAATATTGGGTATCTTCAATGAATAACAACGTGGGATTGCAACGTCCTTAATAAGTGGCAAAAACTTGACCCAGTTTTTCCATTCTTTGTACAATGCATCGTTAAGTTGCTCATCCCAATCAATTCCACTTCTCCAGATATGTTGTAATATAGATTTCAGATATATAAAACTGGAAGAACTTCTCTCTTTGTTGGAATTATCTCCTCAGTAAATATCGGACGTTTAATTCTTACAAATTCCAAATTTATTTTAAATGTGTCGGACTTCGATTTCCAATATAGCCCGAGTACTTTTCCGTACTGGTTGAAGTTTTCATTGTATTCGAAATTTTTATTTGTATTACTTTTGGTCCCTCCAAGTGCCTGCAATACTTCATGGGAATTTGACAACCAGTGCCTCATAAAGAACCCTCTACGAGAGTCCACTTCTCTAACCTTTAGAGATAATTCAATAGCTTCTTTAACAGTATTCGTGGAATCAATGAAATCATTAAAATAATGTTTCTTCGTTATGGCTTCTAAAACTTTGAAGTTGTGGTGGCACTCGGTATAAAAAAACTATGCTTATAAAATATAATACACATCAAGTAGGCTAAGAATTATACCTTTGTATAAAATGTCAACAAAAATATTTTCATGAAATAAAATTTAATCTTGAATTTGAAATAGAAAAGAACACTCGTATCCATACTACATTGGTGACCGCGAACGAAAGTAAATAACAAATTTCAAACATGACAACCGAAAACAATTCAATGGAAATATCCCGTGTTGCTTTACGTGATCCACCATTTTGGCGACAAAATCCAAGGCTGTGGTTTATTCAATTGGAATCTCAATTCGTAACAGCAGGAATTTCTTCCGACGAAACGAAGCTCCACACGCTAGTTGGGTCAATGGAAAGCAACATCCTAAGCCATGTGAGCCATGTTTTGGAGAATCCTCCAGCGAATGGGAAATATGATACGCTTAAGAAGACATTGCTGAACGAATTTATGGAATCCGAAGAAAAGAGACTACGGCAGCTATTGGAAAACGTGTGCATTGGTGACAAGAAGCCTTCTGGATTGCTGAGAGAAATGCGAGAATTGGCATGTGGAAAAGTGTCTGAAGAGTTGCTTAAAACTTTGTGGATCCAACACCTTCCACAAACAATGAGAGCAACATTGTCGGTGAGCGAAGATACGATTGACAAACTAGCAATAATGGCAGATAAGATCCATGACCAATCGGATGCTTCTGGGCTAGTAAATGCGGTTTCAACAAGCGATGACCGATTGCAATCTCTCGAAAGGCAAGTACCCGAGGTGTTATCAAAGATTGATTGTCTGTCAATAAGAGGTGAACAAAGAAACAACCCCAATTATCGTCGTTCAAGAAGCAATTCACGAGCAAGATCATCTGTTTGTTGGTACCATTACAAGTTTGGTAAGAAGGCTACAAAACGTCGGTCACCCTGTTCCTTCAAAACAGCGGAAAACAATTAGGCACCTCATCTACGGTGACGGATGAGTGTGGCCTACACATAAGTCGCCTGTTCATTCAAGATAAACAATCGAAATACAGGTACCTTATAGATACTGGAGCCGACATTTCAGTTTTACCACCAACGGCTGAAGAGAAGAAAAGTCCACCTAAATCATTTGTATTGTATGCAGCAAATAATACGAAAATACGAACATATGGGACGAAAATTGTAAGTTGTTGGTCTGCGACGCAAATTTCTCTGGTCTTTTATTGTTGCTGATGTCGCACAGCCAATAATTGGATCAGACTTTCTGAAACATTTTGGTCTTCTTGTGGACGTTAAAAATAATCAACTAATTGATTCAACGACGAACCTTAAAGTGCCTGAAGGTAGTTTTAGATGCACCAGGAAGATATAAGTCAATTGTTTCCGAATTTGTCGACGTCACGACACCCAATATTAAATTGCCTCCAGTTAAACATCCAATAACACACCATATTGATACAAATGGACCAGTAGTTTCCGTCAAGGCGCGAAGATTATCTTCAGAAAAACTCAAAGTCGCAAGAGATGAATTCGAATATATGATGCAGTTAGGAATTTGCAGACCATCAAGAAGTTCTTGGGCGAGTCCGTTACACATGGTACCAAAAGGTGACGGGTTGTGGCGTCCCTGTGGAGATTATCGTTCTCTTAATAAGATGAGCGTACCCGATCGTTACCCCGTAGCGCATATCCAGGATTTTTGATATATGCTGGCTGGTAAGAAAGTATTTTCAAAAATTGATTTGGTCAAAGCATACTTTCAGATTCCTGTGGCAGAAGAAGATATCTCAAAGACTGCTATAATTACGCCTTTTGGATTGTTTGAGTTCACGCGCATGCCATTTGGTCTTACGAACGCTGCGCAAACATTCCAACGTTTTATTAATGAGGTTTTACGAGGACTTGACTTCTGTTTTGCCTACATCGATGACATACTCGTAGCGTCTGAAAATGAAGAAGGGCACGAAAATCATCTCCGGCAAATATTCTCTCGACTACAAGAATATGGCATAACTATCAACAGTGAAAAATGCGAATTTGGCAAGAACTCTCTGGAATTTCTGGGATACTGTGTGAAACAAGACGGCCTTACTTCATGTCCAGAACGTGTTTCTGCAATCCTTCAGTACAAATTGCCCCAAACTGTCAATGAATTGAGCCGATTCTTGGGAATGATCAATTTTTATCGACGTTTTATTCCGAGAGCCGCCCAAGCTCAAGCAACGCTAAATGCCCTAAAAACACGTCAAAAGAAGAACGACAAAACGCCAATAGTTTGGACACCAGAATTACGAAAATCATTTGAAGAATGCAAAACCCAACTTGCGAACGCTGCACTTTTGACATATCCTATTGAATCCGCCGAGACATCTTTACGGGTAGACGCTTCAGATACAGGTATGGGAGCTGCCCTCCAACAACTAATTGATGGTGCATGGAAACCACTCGGATTCTACTCAAAGAAGTTGTCAGAGACACAAACACGGTATAGTGCTTATGATCGCGAACTTTTGGCGGCATACTTAGGATTGAAGTATTTCCAACATTTTCTTGAAGGACGTCAGTTTTGCATATACACAGATCATAAACTGCTTACATTTGCTTTTAATCAACGTCACGATAAAGCATCTCCACGCCAACTTCGTCACTTAGATTTTATTGGACAGCATACGGTCATGTACCTGGAAAACAAAATACAACTGCAGATGCATTGTCTCGTGTCAACACGATATCGCTCCCATCTTCTTTGAATTATTCAGAACTAGCCGAAGATCAAACGAAAGACGAAGAATCTTTGCTTGCACACGAAAAACCATCAAATTTGGAACTGAAATCCCTTGAAATTCCAACGTCGAAAAAAGAAATCGTATGTGATGTGTCAACATCTAAAGCAAGACCGTACATCACACCTCTTTTCCGAAAGCAAGTACTTGACATGATACACAATATATCACATCCCGGCGCAAAATCTTCAATTAAGATGATATCGGAGAGGTTTGTATGGCCGAATATGCGGAAAGAAATGTCAGCAAGTCAAGGTTGTACGCCACGTGAAAAGTGCTGTTGGGCAATTCCCAATTCCAGACGAGCGATTTAAAGTAGTAAGCATAGATATAATTGGACCTCTTCCACCGTCGGAAGGGTATAGGTACTGTCTAACGTGTATTGACAGATTCACCCGATGGCCCGAGGCTTTCCACTGCAAGATATCACAGCTGAATCTGTTGCAAAAGCATTTCTTAGTGGATGGATATCAAGATTTGAAGTGCCTTCTCAAGTAGTGCCAGATCAAGGACGACAGTTTGAATCCGCATTGTTTAGAGAATTTTCAAAATTAATAGGAATTCGAGTCACTCACACTACGCCTTACCACCCTCAATGCAATGGTCAAATTGAACGTTGGCATCGGACCCTTAAATCAGCTATAATGTGTCACGAGGAAGAGCGTTGGTCTGAAGTCTTACCAATTGTAATGCTAAGACTACGTGCATCTATTAACCATGATTTGAACGTTTCAGCTGCAGCTTCAGTTTATGGCATGGAGTTAACGTTGCCTGGAGAATTTTTTACAGAATCAAAAACTACGAAAGTAACTTCCGATTGGGTTCTGCAATTTAAGGCTGATATGACTAAAGTCAAAGCAACAGAGGTGAACCGTCATGGTACTTCCAAAATTTATGAACCGGAAGCATTAAAACTTGCAAAATTTGTTTTCATCAGAAATGATGCTGTACGACCGGCATTGCAACCTCCCTACCATTCCCCGTTGTATCGAAAGGAGAGAAAACATTTTTGGCCGATGTAAATGGAAAGCAAAAAACAATATCAGTTGATCGCCTCAAACCAGCTTCAATCTTAAAATATGACATTCCAGCGGAAGAATCACCACTACTTACAGTTCCACCTGATATTCACACTCGAACGCTTCGATCTGGAAGAACTGTACGAATAAATACCTAACGTTGTCACTGTGGTGGCACTCAGTATAAAAAAACTATGCTTATAAAATATAATAAACATCAAGTAGGCTAAGAATTATACCTTTGTATAAAATGTCAACAAAAATATTTTTATGAAATAAAATTTAATCTTGAATTTAAAATAGAAAAGAACACTCGTATCCATACTACAAAGTTATTTTCGGCGAAAGCTTCGCCATTTTTGTTTCTTACGTAATGAGAAATGCATGGAGAACATGATGTTCCAAATTTAAGAACGTTTAGTTGATAGAAAAGAACAGAATTTTGGCTATCCCACCACAGAAATCCTTGGGCCTTCGCATCTGCCTCTCTCACTCTGATACGGTAGAACATTTCTGCTATGTCGCCACAAATAGCAACTGCTCCCATCCTGAATTTAAATATAATATGCGCAAGAGGTCTAAGTAGGGCGGGCCCTTAACTTAAAGTCGTTTAAGGACACGTTCTCCGTTTTCGCTGCTGCATCCCACACCAAGCGGACTTTATATTGTTTATGGGGATTTGTTACTATAAATGTGGGAAGAATAGGAATATCAACCAAATATGGGTACTTCTATTTAACATCGGCCAAAACCAAAGTCTCTGGAGACAAATTCAAACTCTTCACTGTGTGGACATTTTTTAATGGAAAAATGATGGAACTATTTTTGTCTGATATTTTTAGATCTAATTTTCGTCTTGCGTTTCAAAACGTACCACATCACCTGTCCATCGCATGCAGAGTGGATCAGTAATTCTCTTTAATCCTAATTTACTTGCCACGCCTACCTCCAAAAGTGTTAGAGTAGACCCATCATCCATGAGGGCAAATATGGGAACATAATTTTTCTCATTGTAAAGGGTAACAGGCATACTTTGTGGATACTTTTGAGTGCGGTTGAGGCGCTGGGGAAATCTAGCAATAAACAATAAATATTTTAAAATTATATATTTCCCAGCCGATATAAAATACCACATGTGAACAATTCGGTGATCTTGTGCGCTGACGCATACGATAATGCGTGAGATAATAAAGGTTATGACCCACACGAACATATATCGATGCGCTCAATAAATGCACAAGACCACTTGAATGAGATGTCAAGTAGCCTTGCAATGTTCTTCATTCAATATTAGAATAGATAAGAACAATTGTGTGGCTGCGACTAGGTTAAGCTATGTTAGTTTCAATAGTACGTAAGGAATATATTTTGAAAATAAAATCAGAATTGAAATAGCACCCTAACGAAGCGGTCGGTTTTCTTTTCTCACAGAAAAAAGGATAGAGTTGACAATCGAAGACGGATATTGGACTCTATTCACCTTTACAATACGAAAATAGGAATCTCCTTCTCCCGAAGCTTTGTGTTTATTCAGAGAGTTTAATGTACTTACAGTTTGATTTTCGCTGTTATGAAGCAAGGGGCTGTGACGCACAGTGCATCCATTTATTCCACATTCTCGTTGAAACCAACACCGACGTCAATGTCTTCTGAGGCAAATGGAGCATAGATTTTTTGACTTTACTACATCCCATATTTCCTTTGTTGACATTTCGCTGAATTTTGTGCATTGTGAAAGCTTATGAGCCTCATTACAGAGAAAACCTTTTAGAAATTGGTGTTCATCCTCGTATTCCGTATGCGTGTTTAGTCGACTTTCTTTCCTTGACATTCTTTTGTCGTAAGTGGGCTCAAAAAACAGGAACTGTGTGTGCAAGTAGCCTCCGCAATAGTATAGAGCCAACCAGAAAAATCCATTAAATTTGGTCTATGCTTGTCTTTTGATTGCAATGCCAACTGAATCATTATATCAGGAGAAAGCTTATCGACTAATTCCTGCAATAGAGTAGGATTTATAAGATAATCAACCAATTTGCTGGCGCGTATAGTAGCGCAAATATTTTTAACAGCAAAGGCAAATTCAATTACCTTTTTTGTCTTTTTAAATTACAAAAAAAAAAAAAAAAAAATATTGTGTTGTATATTTTATTTCGTATAATTTTTTTCAATAACTTTCTTTTGGGGGTTTAGTGCAATTTAGGAGTAGGTATAATTAGGTTTTAGGTTTTGTAATTTGTATTAAGTTTTTAATTTTCCTCCTAAGTTTGTGTCAACACGATATCGCTCCCATCTTCTTTGAATTATTCAGAACTAGCCGAAGATCAAACGAAAGACGAAGAATCTTTGCTTGCACACGAAAAACCATCAAATTTGGAACTGAAATCCCTTGAAATTCCAACGTCGAAAAAAGAAATCGTATGTGATGTGTCAACATCTAAAGCAAGACCGTACATCACACCTCTTTTCCGAAAGCAAGTACTTGACATGATACACAATATATCACATCCCGGCGCAAAATCTTCAATTAAGATGATATCGGAGAGGTTTGTATGGCCGAATATGCGGAAAGAAATGTCAGCAAGTCAAGGTTGTACGCCACGTGAAAAGTGCTGTTGGGCAATTCCCAATTCCAGACGAGCGATTTAAAGTAGTAAGCATAGATATAATTGGACCTCTTCCACCGTCGGAAGGGTATAGGTACTGTCTAACGTGTATTGACAGATTCACCCGATGGCCCGAGGCTTTCCACTGCAAGATATCACAGCTGAATCTGTTGCAAAAGCATTTCTTAGTGGATGGATATCAAGATTTGGAGTGCCTTCTCAAGTAGTGCCAGATCAAGGACGACAGTTTGAATCACACTACGCCTTACCACCCTCAATGCAATGGTCAAATTGAACGTTGGCATCGGACCCTTAAATCATCTATAATGTGTCACAAGAAAGAGCGTTGGTCTGAAGTCTTACCAATTGTAATGCTAAGACTACGTGCATCTATTAACCATGATTTGAACGTTTCAGCTGCAGCTTCAGTTTATGGCATGGAGTTAACGTTGCCTGGAGAATTTTTTACAGAATCAAAAACTACGAAAGTAACTTCCGATTGGGTTCTGCAATTTAAGGCTGATATGACTAAAGTCAAAGCAACAGAGGTGAACCGTCATGGTACTTCCAAAGTTTATGAACCGGAAGCATTAAAACTTGCAAAATTTGTTTTCATCAGAAATGATGCTGTACGACCGGCATTGCAACCTCCCTACACCGGACCATTCCCTGTTGTATCGAAAGGAGAGAAAACATTTTTGGCCGATGTAAATGGAAAGCAAAAAACAATATCAGTTGATCGCCTCAAACCAGCTTCAATCTTAAAATATGACATTCCAGCGGAAGAATCACCACTACTTACAGTTCCACCTGATATTCACACTCGAACGCTTCGATCTGGAAGAGCTGTACGAATAAATACCTAACGTTGTCACTGTGGTGGCACTCAGTATAAAAAAACTATGCTTATAAAATATAATAAACATCAAGTAGGCTAAGAATTATACCTTTGTATAAAATGTCAACAAAAATATTTTCATGAAATAAAATTTAAAATAGAAAAGAACACTCGTATCCATACTACAAAGTTATTTTCGGCGAAAGCTTCGCCATTTTGTTTCTTACGTAATGAGAAATGCATGGAGAACATGATGTTCCAAATTTAAGAACGTTTAGTTGATAGAAAAGAACAGAATTTTGGCTATCCCACCACAGAAATCCTTGGGCCTTCGCATCTGCCTCTCTCACTCTGATACGGTAGAACATTTCTGCTATGTCGCCACAAATAGCAACTGCTCCCATCCTGAATTTAAATATAATATGCGCAAGAGGTCTAAGTAGGGCGGGCCCTTAACTTAAAGTAGTTTAAGGACACGTTCTCCGTTTTCGCTGCTGCATCCCACACCAAGCGGACTTTATCTTGTTTATGGGGATTTGTTACTATAAATGTGGGAAGAATAGGAATATCAACCAAATATGGGTACTTCTTTTTAACATCGGCCAAAACCAAAGTCTCTGGAGACAAATTCAAACTCTTCACTGTGTGGACATTTTTTAATGGAAAAATGATGGAACTATTTTTGTCTGATATTTTTAGATCTAATTTTCGTCTTGCGTTTCAAAACGTACCACATCACCTGTCCATCGCATGCAGAGTGGATCAGCAATTCTCTTTAATCCTAATTTACTTGCCACGCCTACCTCCAAAAGTGTTAGAGTAGACCCATCATCCATGAGGGCAAATATGGGAACATAATTTTTCTCATTGTAAAGGGTAACAGGCATACTTTGTGGATACTTTTGAGTGCGGTTGAGGCGCTGGGGAAATCTAGCAATAAACAATAAATATTTTAAAATTATATATTTCCCAGCCGATATAAAATACCACATGTGAACAATTCGGTGATCTTGTGCGCTGACGCATACGATAATGCGTGAGATAATAAAGGTTATTGGACTCTATTCACCTTTACAATACGAAAATAGGAATCTCCTTCTCCCGAAGCTTTGTGTTTATTCAGAGAGTTTAATGTACTTACAGTTTGATTTTCGCTGTTATGAAGCAAGGGGCTGTGACGCACAATGCATCCATTTATTCCACATTCTCGTTGAAACCAACACCGACGTCAATGTCTTCTGAGGCAAATGGAGCATAGATTTTTTGACTTTACTACATCCCATATTTCCTTTGTTGACATTTCGCTGAATTTTGTGCATTGTGAAAGCTTATGAGCCTCATTACAGAGAAAACCTTTTAGAAATGGGTGTTCATCCTCGTTTTCCGTATGCGTGTTTAGTCGACTTTCTTTCCTTGACATTCTTTTGTCGTAAGTGGGCTCAAAAAACAGGAACTGTGTGTGCAAGTAGCCTCCGCAATAGTATAGAGCCAACCAGAAAAATCCATTAAATTTGGTCTATGCTTGTCTTTTGATTGCAATGCCAACTGAATCATTATATCAGGAGAAAGCTTATCGACTAATTCCTGCAATAGAGTAGGATTTATAAGATAATCATCCAATTTGCTGGCGCGTATAGTAGCGCAAATATTTTTAACAGCAAAGGCAAATTCAATTACCTTTTTTGTCTTTTTAAATTACAAAAAAAAAAAAAAAAAATATTGTGTTGTATATTTTATTTCGTATAATTTTTTTCAATAACTTTCTTTTGGGGGTTTAGTGCAATTTAGGAGTAGGTATAATTAGGTTTTAGGTTTTGTAATTTGTATTAAGTTTTTAATTTTCCTCCTAAGTTTATTTATTTTATATAATTTTACATAGCTTTTAATCCACTATTTTCTTAGTTTTATTGCAGTAGATTTTAAGTTTTTGTGATTTAGATATTTTTTAATTTAGTGGTTTGTTGTATGTTCTTGTTTAGGAATGTTCTTTTTGTTGTTATATGTTCACTGTCCAATGTTCAATTTAATGTTATTAATTTTTACTTTTGGTTTTGCACAGACACTTTCACTGATCACTCGAGGGGGAAACTTGTGTTCGCGGCGGTAATTCGATTAGAACTAACTATTATCCAATTTGCATCGTCTCATCAAACCAGTTCTGACTGTTGACGATGCTTATTTATTGGATTTCAGCATTGGAATTTACCGTTGGCTGCATCAATGAATGTGTGTAGGTGCATATATTATTTACATCATTTCGTTTTGATGTAATTTATGCAGCCGCCGGTAAATACCTAACCAACAGTTGGGCAAAATTGCGTAAATTCATGGCCCCCGAATGACAAGTGTAAGTATTCTTTTACTATATACGATACGATTCCTCGTTCTTCAGTTCCTCGGCATGTTATTGATGGGTCCAGCAAACACGTAGCCCAGTTGTGTTTTGTAGGCCAGGACATCTCCAATTCCAGCTGCTGTACACCTATCTTTCCGTATGACGGAGTATGTGTCCGCTCCCAGTTCCACATCGATTGGACTATTTCCTCGGGGATCAGGATCAGCAAGGCGTAGTTGGGGTTTTCTAGTACAAGTCTGAGTAAATGTGTCTGTGCATGTCTTCGATTATCAGCGCATTTACCTTCAGACTCCAAGTGCTGTTTGTGCGGCAGGGCAAAACGGTGAAGGTGGTGAATCGCTCCCCTTTGTAAACCCGCGACTGCAGACCCAAGCGACGGAGTGTTGCATAGGAAATCTTTGACATCGTCGCGGATTGGCTTACTATGGATCGGAGCATACTAAACCCCTCCATGCGCTCGGCCGTTATGCGTACCATCGCTGTTGGTACAAAAAAAAAAGCTTTCGCATGGGGCTGGGGTGGTGACGGCTTCAATGTTGAGGGATAACTCGTCCAATTGAGACGTCCCGTGCAATAGGGTATGGTGGCGGTCGTTGCATTTCCGGCAACCAGTTAAAGACGGGCAGTCGGAGGTCAAATGACTTCTAAACAGGTAATTTCGGTAATACCCCCGACGCTCCACGGTCCCATACCGCTGAAAGGGCGTCTGCCGGCGGAACCTCCCACAGGCACTGAGGGCATGGTCTTCTTGGCATAGTCCACACGAATATTGCCAATTACTTGGTCTCTCATGGCGTTGGCGGGGTCTGGCTTCGGATCGGCATCTCTGACGTCTTTCAATTGGATGTGGAGCTGGGACGATGAATTGGCCGCATGGATCTATTGGCGCTTTTTGCTGATCGACGGGAAGGGCAAGTAAGAGGTCATATCTGAAAAGAAATAAAGGCGAGTACTAAGTTCTTTTTTGAGTGAGAATCCGTCAGTCGGAAAGCAATTTGCCTGGATACGTTTTTTCGATACGACCTAACTTCCATTCATGCGGTGCCAATATGTCATATTTTACGACAAAAAAATTTCCTTCTTTGATGTTCTCTTTTTCATATTTCCACTTAGTTCTTCAGTGAAGTTCGTGAAGATATTCTAACTTCCATCTGTTACAAAAATATTGCGAAATAACTTTGAGTTTTCTCCAACGATTGACTATGCTGAAATCGGTATCTGAAATGTCGGGTTCAGCTGGAGTAAGAATACATGTTCTTATTAAGAAATGACCAGGAGTCAAATGTGAAATGTCATTTAGGTCGTCGCTGGCAGGACTTAAGGGTCGCGAATTACGACAGCCTTCAATTCTTACTAAAATAGTGGTAAATTCTTCAAAGGTGAAGTTCATTTTTGGGATACTTTTTCGCAAATGGATTTTAAATGACTTAACACCAGCTTCCCATATGCCGCCCATGTGCGGAGCACCAGGAGGAATAAATTTTCAAGTAAAATTTTGAGTGAAGTGGTTTTGAGTCGTGCTAGTTTGAATATTTTCCATGAAAGCTAATCTATCTCGCTTTGTAGATCAACCGCTCCCACAAAGTTAGTTCCGTTGTCAGAAAATATACAAGACGGACAGCCTCGCCGACTTATGAACCTAGAAAAAGCGGCAAGAACGGCATAGGTCGACAAATCGCATTTGGGTTCTAAATGTATAGCCTTAGTGGCGAAACAAACAAAAAGGCAAACGTAGCCTTTTGTTTTTCGGGAAAATTGTACCAGCAAAAATTCAAACACAGATCTGATATTTCGTAGTAGAAAATAATTTATCACGAGGATAATGACGATCCTATAAAATGTTAAGAAAATTCAATATGTGTTTTAATTGTGAGCCATTTCTGGCTATAAAGGTCTTATTACAGGTGGCCACATAATCGCAAATTGATCAGCCGCTAGCAACAAATATACTTAGGAGAGGAATCTACGTTAATGATATTCTAGCAGATGGTCAAACATTAAATTTATGGTTAAAAGAGCTTAAATTTATAATACATATCAGTATATATACGAGGAAATCAGGCGGTTTTCCGTTAAGGAAAAAATCAATTTTTAATTTATTTCATTTACATTACTCTTCAGTTTTATTATTCTACTAGGCGACCCTGCAAATAATGTCTTTCCGTATATATTTTTGATAGAGACGCTTGTGCTACATTCAAATTATTTTTTAAAGTAAAATATTTATGAAATTGCTTATATTAACAGCTCAAATCAAATCAACAACTCATACTGATAGAGATTTTGGGGATCTTGAGGGGGTCAATATTTTTAGTACTGTTTGTGACAAATAATAGACTTCACTTCATTGCTTGCGAGCAAAATATCAAGGATTTTTCAATATAACAGTTAGAGCAAAGTTGCAATTTCAAAATAATATCGCGCATTGTTTTTTATTTTCAGTAGAATGAGTTGGGTCCTGTTTTAGCCATATATATGTGTACATATATCTCATTTTTAAATGAAGAATGTCAGTTAAAAATAAGACATTTTTATTTTGTTTAAAAAATTGTTTTGTTTAATTAATTGTATCTGTTAATTTCAAATTCGTAGGTGAAATGAAAATATCTTTGCTTCCGGCAACTCAGGTTTTCTTACCTTTCTTAATTCGTTTTCAGGGATATTCCTTACATACACCTTGATATTGCCTCTTACTTATTCAAATGTGTATGCGTTCTTTATTCTTGTTCGAAAGAAGCTGTCTGTGCTTTCTTGGATTTTTCTTTTTCTCATCCTAATAACTTACAATTTAAACCTTGTTACTAGCAGTAAAAACTAAGAATATGTAAATAGGCGTTAAATGTGGCCAGGCCGAACTTTTAATGCTCTCTACCATGAGAATGTCGATGGCACTATTTTCTGTCAAGTGGTTGTCAATGTGTCAGATAAAAAATTAAAAAATATCTGCAAAAAATCACCGATGTACCACCAAAAAATATGGTACCGGCTTATGAGTGATATAATGAATGATGGGGCTATTCCAGCAGTCCTACACTAAAAAATCTATACATCGAATTTTAAACGATTCTCCTGAAAATGTGGCTAAAATCATAGTAATAATAAATACAGGGAAGTATAGAAAAATGGGGTAATAGGAAAATTGGGTCTATACAGCCAATCTTTTGTCACAGGATGTAGAAACCACTAGAACCCAAAGTACACATTTTTAAACATTTCCGTTTGAAAATGTTGCTTAAATCGTGGTGAGGTACAGTTATATTGGAAAACGTGGACCTGCCACAGGAGGTAGACCCGTTACAAACTCTAAGTACCAATATTGAAAAATTCCGTTTCAAAATGTGCCTTAAGTCGTGCGGAGTCATTGTTGCTTTTTTGGTCACATTTAGAATGTTACCTCATAAAAAGAATACAAACTTAGCAATGTAGACAAAGAACGTTGCTCTTCCTAGGTTAAGTTAGGTTAGATTGAAAAGAGGGGCGAAAGCAATTCGCCGCATGCCCTGTTGGACATACATTTAAGCCAGTATAGGCCTGTTGTGCGCTCTGGACTAAGGGTTTTTTATGAAGAACCCTTACAGTCTGATATATTTGTAATTCAGTTACCTTTATGAAATTTCTTAACTGTCTTATATCATTTACCATGGTCTGATTAAGGTCTGGTATGGAGTCGTTCCCTAAGAATTGGGATCTGATATTTGCAAACGCTGGACATTGGCAGAGAAAATGTTCCAATGTTTCGTCATCTTCCCCACATGCCCTGCATAAGCTGTATCTGCACATCCTATCTTATACAGATGAGCTTGTAGGCCCAGATGCCCCGTAAGGATGCCTGTTACCTCACTGATCTCTTTTTTATCTAGAAATAAATGATTCTTCGTTTTTATCTCATCGGAATCGGCCCATAAGATTTTTGTGGTTTTCCCTACGCTCTCATTGTTCCATAGCGATATGTGGACATTTTTTGTCCATGTCTTTAACACTAGACGTGACGCATTTAGCGGCACTGGATTGTCTACGTTTATTGTTGCTAATTCCCTAACTCCCATATGACCTGCTACCCATATAATGCTTACTGCGCCATGTTGAGAGTAGTTGTTGATTGAATTTATACATTCCAAAACAGTTTTTGAAGTTACTGTTTTGGATGTTACGGTACCCGATCTCGTGCTAGCATTAAGTAAGGTCAGACACTCTGCAATCGCCCGGACTTTCGCTTGCAGGATCGTATTGTGATCGGGCAAGCGGAAAGAGATTTCGGTGTTTGTATCCTCGATAAATGTCCCAGTCCCGCTCTCTCCCCTAGCAATGAGCCATCTGTATAACAACAGTTTCTAGTCGGCATTTGTGGTAGAAATCCGTCGATCCACGAGTCTCTGGTAGGGATTAATGTTTCACATGAGGCAGCTGCAAAAGTTATAGATATCCGGTCCGATACAAAATTTTCTATAGATTCTCCCGTTGTTACCTGTAAAATTGTTTGGTATATCTCAGTTTTTTCCGGGTTACCGTTAGGACCTATCGGTAAGCAAGATTCAGAGCCGACTCGGCCCTTCTGCAAAGCAAGTTAGGGTTCTTTCCCCTCAGAAGTATTATAACGTCGTCTTCATAACAGACTACTTTAAAGCCTTCATTGGTTAAAGTCCTTAAAAGACAGTTAATGGTGGTAACCAACAGAAGGGGTGATAATATCCCTCCCTGTGGAGTTTCTTGACCAACTTTATCTCTTATGTTAATGTCATATAGCACACAGCTTATCCGTATATTCCTTAGCATGCGGTTTATCCAGTTCATTAGGGCCGGTCGACCTGAAAATTATCTAAGGATTGGATGGGTGTATCTGTGCTAACGCACCTTCCCACCTTCGATGTCAATGCATAGTGTATACATCTTCTTATCGAAGGTGCTCTAGATGTGATGTACAACCTCATGTAATGCGGTTTCCACTGAACGACCTTTAACGTATATGATTTTAGGCTTACCCTCCTTGCCCTTTTTGCCTTTTTAAATTACAAAAAAAAATATTGTGTTGTATTGTGTGTTGTGTGTGTGTATTATTTCACGTTTTTAGTTTGTATAATTTTTTTCAATAACTTTTTTGGGAGGTTTAGTGCAATATAGGAGTAGGTATAATTAGGTTTTAGGTTTTGTAATTTGTATTAAGTTTTTAATTTTCCTCCTAAGTTTATTTATTTTATATAATTTTACATAGCTTTTAATCCACTATTTTCTTTTGTTTTATTGCAGTAGATTTTAAGATTTTGTGATTTAGATATTTTTTAATTTAGTAGTTTGTAAGTTTTAACATGTATGTAGTTTGTAAATTTTTTTCACCTTCGTGTTGTATGTTCTTGTTTAGGAATGTTCTTCTTGTTGTTAAATGTTCACTGTGTTGGGCAAATGACAAGTGTAAGTATTCTTTTACTATATACGATATGATTCCTCGTTCTTCAGTTCCTCGGCATGTTCTTGATGGGTCCAGCAAACACGTAGTCCAGTTGTGTATTGTAGGCCAGGACATCTCCAATTCCAACTGCTGTACACCTATCTTTCCGTATGGCGGAGAATGTGTCCGCTCCCAGTTCCACATCGATTGGACTATTTCCTCGGGGATCAGGATCAGCAAGGCGTAGTTGGGGTCTTCTACTACGGGTCTGAGTAAATGTGTCTGTGCATATATTCGATCATCAGCGCATTTACTTTCAGACTCCAAGTGCTGTTTGTGCGTCAGGGCAAAACGGTGAAGGTGGTGAATCGCTCCCCTTTGTAAGCCCGCGACTGCAGACCCAAACGACAGAGTGTTGCATAGGAAATCTTTGACATCGTCGCGGATTGGCTTACTATGGAACGGAGCATACTAAACCCCTCCATGCCCTCGGCCGTTATGCGTACCATCGCTGTTGGTACAAAAACCAAATCCCATGCGAAGGCTGGGGTGGTGACGGCTTCAATGTTGAGGGATAACTCGTCCAATTGAGACGTCCCGTGCAATAGGATATGGTGGCGGTCGTTGCATTTCCGGCAACCAGTTAAAGACGGGCAGTCGGGGGTCAAATTACTTCTCAACAGGTAATTTCGGTAATACCCCCGACGCTCCACGGTCCCATACCGCTGAAAGGGCGTCTGCCGGCGGAACCTCCCACAGGCACTAAGGGCATGGTCTTCTTGGCATAGTCCACAGGAATATTGCCAATAACTTGGTCTCTCATGGCGTTGGCGGGGTGTGGCTTCGGATTGGCTTCTCTGACGTCTTTCAGGGGATGTGGAGCTGGGACGATGAATTGGCCGTATGGATCTATTGGCGCTTTTTGCTGAATTGATCATTCCAGTCAATTTTGTCTAGCCAGATTGGTTGCATTATTAACTTAGCTACGACGTCCGCCGGTGCCAGCCATCCACATGGATCAAACAATTTAGCTAGAGTTGATGAAACTTCTCTTTTGGAGGATAGATTTTAATTTTCCATTGAAGGTGGTGTGAAAGAAAAATAATAGCCTGAGATATTCCATCGAATTCCGAGGGTCTTAGTAGAAGCATCTTCGGAAATGTCTAGCCAATTGATTGGTATTAAATATTCATGTGGAATATCTTGTATTATTTTGCGATCATTTAATGTCCATTTCATGAGTGTAAAGCCAGCAGAGCCTAAAGCGGCAGTTAATTCCTTTCGGGCTTTGATTGCTTCGTCTTCAGTGTGGCCGCCAGCTAATACATCATCAACAAATAAATTGTTCAAAATTATGTTTGCGGCTTTAGGATACGAATCTTTTACATTCACTGCTAGTTTAAGAAGAGTTCTCAATGCTAAATATGGTGCGCAATTAACTCCAAATGTAACTGTTAGCAGCGCATAATCCAAAGTGTTTGGCGATACGTTCTTGTTATATCTGCTTTGAAGGCATATCTGAAAAATCTCCTTTTTAAAATTTGCAATACTAAATCCTGTTGTAAAATGGGTCCAGGATATAGTATGTCATTTTGACTTGTTTTGTTTGATGTAGGACAAGAAGCATTAAATACGACTCTTAATAGTAAATATTCATGTGGAATATCTTGTATTATTTTGCGATCATTTGATGCCCATTTCATTAGTGTAAAGCCAGCAGAGCCTAAAGCGGCAGTTAATTCCTTTCGGGCTTTGATTGCTTCGTCTTCAGTGTGGCCGCCAGCTAATACATTATCAACAAATAAATTGTTCAAAATTATGTTTGCGGCTTTAGGATACGAATCTTTTACATCCTCTGCTAGTTTAAGAAGAGTTCTCAATGCTAAATATGGTGCGCAATTAACTCCAAATGCAACTGTTAGCATCGCATAATCCAAAGTATTTGGCGATACATTCTTGTTATATCTGCATTGAAGGCATATTTGAAAAATATCCATTTTAAAATTTGCAATACTAAATCCTGTTGTAAAATGGGTCCAGGATATAGTATGTCATTTTGACTTTTTTTGTTGCTGTAGGACAAGAAGCATTTAATACGACTCTTAGTTTCGTTGTGAGTCGATCGTTTTTTATCACAGCGTGATGTAGTAGATAATAATTTGGCATTTTATATATTTAATTCGGATTGATTTTCCTCATATGACCAAGTTCTAGGTATTCTAGTATTGAAGCATCATATTGTTTTTTGATCTCTGGTGTTTTCATACGTTTTTTCTTCATTCCGTAGAATTGAGCTAGGGCGATGTTTCGGGAATTCCTCAATTCTTCGCAGTTTTTGAATGGGAGGGTCACCACATATCTTCCATCCTTGTTCCGTATTGTTGTTTCAATGAAGTTTTGTTCACAAAATTGGTCTTCTTCTGTCCGTAAAACTTTTTTAGGGGTCTCTTCCACCTCCCAAAAGCGTGTAAGTACTTTCTCTATCGAAGTTTTATTTAGAAGTGATATTTGTTTTCGTTAAAGGGTACTTCCCGGTATGGGTCCTCCAACTATCCATCCAAACTTTGTTTGTGTGTTAAAATTGATCCAAATATTTTCATTGGAGTTCCAATTGTGAATTTTGATGGTCCTATGTCCAATCCAATAAGTAAATCGATTGGTTGACTGACGTAAAATTTCGGGTCAACCAGTTCTAATGCTGTTACATCTCGAAGTTGAGATTCATCTAAGTTTTGTGGTGGTAAATTTGAAGGTAAGTACTTTAAAACTGGAGCCCAAACTTCCAGTTTAAAGCTAGGGTCGTATTTGTATCTCATAGTGCACAAGCAAGATTTCGTCTCAAAAACAAATTGACTTAAGCCAGTGACATGAACTAAGTTGTTCCGTGTAGGTAACTTCAAAAAGTTTTTCATCTTTTCCGAAATAAAGATGGATTGTTATCCTGAGTCTATTGGAGCTCGGGCATCGTTAAGTTGTTCTTTGGTGCCTCCAGATTGTCGCTCACAAATTTGCTTATCTTGGACGGTGAAAGTAGTAATAGTAGTTGGCTCTAGGTTTGTAGTGGACTGTATTTGATTTGTAAGAGTGGCAGCACTAGTACTAGGTTGTGCTGCCACTCGAGCAAGGTATGTATTTGTTGTTTGGATTTCCGTTCCCTTGTGTAACAAAGTATTGTGTCTCATAGTACGACTTTTGCAATCCTTTACTCCGTGATTTGATGACAAGCAATTGTAGCATAAGTGTGATGTTTTCACGATGTCAATTCTGTCATTCACACTCTTTTTCAAAAATTCGCTGCAATCTCTGATGAAATGATTTGATTTGCAGACTTGACATGTTTATTTTTCGGTTTATTTTGTTGAGGTAATAGTACATTAGTAGGTCTTCCTAAAAAGTTGTTTGTATTTTTGAGACATTTGTTTGCAATTTTTTCAAAAATCTAGGCGTGTGATTGTTGGTTGGTTTTTGTTGAGCAAATTTTGATATAGAGGGCTTTATATTTCCAACTGATTCCAAAGTGTTGAATTTGTTTGTTAAGAAAGCGTCAAACTGTTCCCATTTTGGAATTTGTTTACAATCGCTTAATGAGTTCTCCAATTCTTCTACGTAATTTTGTTGAATAAATTTATATTAAATCGGATCCCATCCTTTAACATTGACATCAAGCATCCCCAGTGTCTGAATGCTGCTATTAACAGTGCGTTGTAGCTTTTGAATAGTGTGACTTGATTCTGTAGGAACTCCAGGTAGATTAAAAAGTGTCTTGATTTCTTCATTAATTTGCATCTGTTTATTCTCGTAATGATCTGTAAGATTTTTCCATGCTAATGTAAATCCATTGTTAGTTTGAGGGGCATGTGAAATAATTTCTCTAGCTTCTCCTGCTGTCTTTTGCGTTAAATTAAATAATTTTTCGACATTGCTTAATTTTGAGTTGTTTATGTAAATTCCCGAAAATAGATCTCTGGAAGTCGGCCATTCTCTATAACCACTTTTAAATGTGTCCTTGTTGTGACATCTCTGACTCTCTTTTCATTTTTTCCTGCGTCTTTCCATTCTAAAGAGTTTTAATTTGTCCATTTATTGAACTCAGCGCCTTTTTGTCCGATCCCATTGTATACATATATTGCAGTTTGAGTTTTGAGTTTATTTCCGCTTCTGGAACATAATCCCGGCAGTCTATGTATGCTCTTTTGACCTGGTCCTATGCAGAGTCCAACTCCATTCGTGTTGTTTTCAATGTATGTACCCTGTCATCATGTTTGGTTATTGAAAAAATTGAAATATAATCCAGAAGATCGTTGGCGCAATTTATAAATTTATCGCTTAAAGTTTTATCCATTTTGAAAGCTGAGCGTTAACCTTTACGAAATTTTGTTGTGTTACAAAAAAAAGGTTGCTTAATGAAAAGGACTAACTTGGTTTAGAATTTAAACTTTTATCAACAATTTCAAAAAATTTCTTTGTATTTGACGCCCGACTGATTTGATTAAAAATGTTTGTTGGGTTGCCAGAAGTCAACTTTTAGTCAAAATGTGCAAAAAAGAAAATAAAATCTCTTAAAGTCAACTTACGGGAGGATTTAATTTTTGCAAGTTGACAAATAATCCAACAGTTTTTTTTAACAAAAGTGTGTAAACGAGAATTGCAAAAGTAGAAATTACCAGAGATGTGTTGCTGCAATAATCGATTTTTACAAAAAAAAAAAAAAAAAAAAAAAAAACACGAGAGTCTAGTGTTATAATCAAAGAGAAGTTAAAAATTCCAAAAAAATCAGATAATCCAAAAATGTTTAACTATGTAAAAATTGTGTGTTGGGCTGTCAAAAATGTTTACTTAAAATAATAAATCCAAATATTTCAGCAGAAATATTTCAAACAAATAATTCGATTTGGTTTGGGTCAAGGTTCAAACATTTTAGCGAAAATATTGTATGTCCCAGCAAAATATTTCAACAGAAAATAATTTGGTTCAAAAAGCTGTGATGTGTCACAAAATTCAGAAAATATTTCTGCGAAAAAGCGAGAAATTAATTTTGGGTCCCAGAAAAAAATTTAAAGCTCCTTGGAGCAATAGATATTGTGCTAAATGGGAAAAAGGTTAAAATTAGAATAAAAATAAAAAATTGTAAATATATGGGATCGATTTTATGTCTGTCCACCGGACTCCGATATTAAATTTGTTCTCCAAATTTTCAAATGTGTGATTTAAGTTTCAAAAGTATGTCTGTCCACCAGACGCTTGCTTGTTTGCCAATTTTTTTTTTCGAAAAAACTTTACGTTAATTACTTTTTTATGTTATCGATAAACGCCAAATATTTCCAAAAAATATGGCGACTATATATTGCAAGTGACGCTTTTTTCCCGAAAATTGTATATAGTTTTTGCAATATGGCGTTTATATGTTTGCCAAGTTTGTTGACGCCAATTTTCCAAAGTTAAAAGCTTATGTATTTGGGTCAATACGGCGCTTATTTATTCATCTGAACTCCACGATCAGAAAATTCCGGGTCAATAGCCAAATGTCTGTCCACAAAAATGGCTTCAAATTGGGAAATTTTCCGTCACAGTGTCTGAGTGGGCAACTAGCAGCTATTGAATATGTGTCAAAGTTATTATGCAAAATAGGGGGATATGCGGGTCAATGCAAATATTGAAGATTTGCCTGCTCCCGAAATGCCCTTTTGTGTCAAAAAAGAAAATTTCAAGAGTACTCACTTTGATTTTGGGTCTCGGTTGTTGTTGGTGTTATTGTGCTGCGTATGTCCGTCCGTCTCTCCTTGCTGCTGGTTCCACAATTTTCCTTGTTGTTGTTCTTTGTGTCACTGTATATTGTCTTTTATTTATCACTGTGTACAGCCTCTTCTTTTATAAAAAAAAATTAATGTCACTAGTTTTTATAATTTTTTTGTAAATTGTATATTTTTTAAAATTGAAGAAAACATTAATTTTTCTACAATTAAAAAATTTTTATTTTTTCGTAGAACTGTGTAACTTCACTTTTGTTGCACTGTGCAAAGTCTTTTTTTTTTGTTAATTAATTATTTATTTCCAATAATTTTAAAATTTAAATTTTTTTTGCACTTATTTTTTACACCTACTGTTATTTTGTTATTTTATTCACTGCTCTTGTGTTTGTCTGTCCACTCACAAATTGTTCTTTTTTTGTTTTTAATAATCTCTGGAGGATCAAAATGGTTTTAGGCTTATTTTTTTCGCCCTTTTAAATTACAAAAAAAAAAAATATTGTGTTGTATACTTTATTTCACGTTTTTATTTCGTTTGATTGAATTTATACATTCCAAAACAGTTTTTGAAGTTAGTGTTTTGGATGTTGTAGCTCTTATAGCTATCTCGCTGCCCGTTAGGACGTTTACGGTAGCCGGTCTCGTGCTAGCCAGGTCAGACACTCTGCAATCGCCCGGACCCGTTTGTATCCTCGATAAATGTCCCAGTCCCGCTCTCTCCCCTAGCAATGAGCCGTCTGTATGACAACAGTTTCCAGTCGGCATTTGGGGTAGAAATCCGTCGATCCACGAGTCTCTGGGCGTATCCGAATTTCTATTGGGTGCACAAATAGAATTGTCTCTAAGGTCCTAGTAGGTGTTGTTCTCTGTACGCCGCAGATGCCTAAGCAGCACACTCGTTGTACTTTCTGTAGTATTTTGATGTTACATTTTTTGTCCATAGCTGTTTACCAAAAGAGCGATGCGTATGTTAGAACAGATCTAATTACGCTTTGGAATAGCCAGTGTGTCATCTTTGGATTGAAACCCCGTTTAGAGCCTATAGCCCTTTTACACGTTGCCCAACATCTACGAGCTTTGTTTGCTCTTTCTTCGAAGTATTCCCTCCAATTAAGTTTCTTATCTAGAATCACACCCAGATATGTAACCTTATTGGAAATATTGATTGTCTTGTTCAGGATATGGCCCAGTTTTCTTCTCCTCCGGGTTACCGTTAGGTCCTCTCGGTCTGGCCCAGTTGTAAGCAAGTTTCAGAGTCGACTCGGCCCTTCTGCACAGCAAGTTAGGGTTCTTTCCCCTCAGAAGTATTATAACGTCGTTTTCATAACAGACTAGTTCAAAGCCTTCATTGGTTAAAGTCCTTAGAAGACTGTTAATGGTGGTAACCCACAGAAGGGGTGATAATATCCCTCTCTGTGGAGTTCCTTGACCAAATTTGTCCCTTATGTTAATGTCATATAGCCCACATTATACATATATTCCTTAGCATGTGGTTTATCCAGTTCATTAGGGACCGGTCGACCTGAAAATTACCTAAGGATTGGATGGGTGTATCTGTGTTGACGCACCTTCGCACCTTCGATGTCAATGCATAGTGTATACATCTTCTTATCGAAGGTGTTCTAAATGTGGTGTACAACCTCATGAAATGCGGTTTCCACTGAACGCCCTTTAACGTATGTGTTTTCAGGCTTACCCTTTTTGCCTTTTTAAATTACAAAAAAAATATTGTGTTGTATTTTACGTTTTTATTTCGTATAATTTTTTCAATATTTTTTTTTTTTTTTGGATGTTTAGTGCAATTTAGGAGTAGGTATAATGAGGTTTTATAATTTGTATTAAGTTTTTAATTTACATGTTCTTAGGTTTTAATTCAATAGCTCCTAAGGTTATTTATTTTCTATAATTTTACATAGATGTTATTCCACTATTTTCTTAGTTTTATTTCAGTAGTTTGTAAGTTTTAACATGTTAGTAATTTGTAATTTTTTTCCACCTTCGTGTTGTATGTTCTTGTTTAGGAATGTTCTTCTTGTTGCTCAATGTTCACTGCCTAATGTTCAATTCAGTTCAATTTAATGTTATTAATTTTTACTTTTGGTTTTGCACAGACACTTTCACTGATCACTCGAGGGGGAAACTTGTGTTCGCGGCGGTAATTCGATTAGAACTAACTATTATCCAATTTGCATTGTCACATCAAACCAGTTTTGGCTGTTGACGATGCTTATTTATTGGAATTTAGCATTGGAAGTTACCGGTGGCTGCATCAATGTATGTGTATATGTGTAGGTGCATATATTATTTTATTTTGATGTAAATACCCAACCAACAGTGTTGGGCAAAGTTGCGTAAATTTATGAACAGTACGCATGCTGTTTGCTTGGTATACGCAAACTTTAGGCAAGCGTTGAAAATTCCTATTTTTCTTTGTTATGAATTTCCCCTGTCATCCAGGGTTTTTCGTAGGCTGATTTCCTCACTCGAAGTGGGCAGCATTCCTCTAAAGAATTTACTAGGGTCTCCGTTAATCTATTGACATCTCTGTCTACGTCGTCTTTTCTTAGGCATTAAATGTTTCCCTGCCCTAGCTTCTCTTTTACTTGTTTCCCATACTTCATCCAGTCAGTCTTGGATTTGTTCCACAAACGTATTGGGTTCGGCGGCGGCCGTATTAGTTCAAAACTCATATACCTATGATCCGAAAAAGATTGTTCTTCCGAAACCCTCTAAATCTGAATCTCGTTTATAAGATTTCCTGAACAAAAAGTATTGTCTAAAAACTCCTCCCTAGTTTTGTTTACAATGGTCGCCTTATTACCAATGTTTAGAATTATTAGGTCCTTAGTATTTAGATAATCTAGTAGGGCCTAGCTCCTTTTTTTAGTGTTAGTACTACCCCACGCAATGTGGTGAGATTTAGTATCGCTACCTACTAGTACTTCGTTACATGTTTGTTTTGTTTTGCTCAACAGCCGCTACAGTTCCGACGTAGGTGGTAAAGTCGGCGCATTGAACGGTAGGTATACTGACGCTAGGTACCTGTTTCCATTCCCCTGCCTCAGTACTGTTGCGTCCGATGTAGACAACTCAGGGGAGAAAAGAAAACATATGTTCTTGTGACATATTATACAAGTTCTCAATAGAGACCCTGTATTGGCATAGAATAATTGGTAGTTAATATGGTTTAGTCCAGAGACCTTGTTTTGAACTGTCCAAGGTTCCAGAATTAGCCAATGTGAATCTTACCTGAATTTATTAGTTTCATCAGAGACAAGGTTGCCGTTTCGCTTCAATGAAGGTTGATCTGGATGACCGGTCATTTGTCCTCCAGTAGACGGGCTTCTTGAGGAGAGTGCCATCCACCTTCTCCTCCCTGTGAAAGACTTCCCATCTCTTCACGTCCAAAGTCTTATTTTGCATTCCAAAGACTTCGAGCATACGTTCCGTCTCGAACTTGCTGCCAAATCCTCTGACGTATACCGTTGTTTTAGTTAGGCGAGGAATTTCGTTCCACCTCACCAACTTGAGGCTGCCGTTTTCCCTTCAGCGATGTGATCCAATATTTTGATCCTCTATTGCTTCCAAATGGTCTTTATACAAGTGGGGAGTATTTGTAGCCCCCTTTGGAACATCCTGCGGCCCTGCACCGTAACTTTTTCCTTTCTTTTATCTTCTTCCATATTTGATTTTTGTTTTAGAGGAACATCCCCGCTCTTCCTAAATCTGCAAGTAAATCGTTGTCGCCATATATTGTCCATCCTAATTGCTTGGCTAAGTCTTTGCTGCACAAAATATTCGCATCTTCAAATTCGCTGATATCTAAGCATATAGACACATCTCATCGCACCTATAAATTGCTATCGAAACCCCAGTCAAAAAATGTTCCATCTTCTCGATCTACTAACTTATTGCCAAACACTAATTGCTTCATATGTCCTAATCAGATTCATGTGCCTCGACTCTGTTTCCAGTTTATTAAACATTCGTTTAAAGACGCATTCTTGCTTGTTAAAAAGAATGAACGTTGTATGAATTGTCTTTCGAATGGCCAAGAAGTTAAACAGTGTCGCAGTACAAATAGTCGAAATCTGGCAAACAATGCATCACAGACTTCTCTTCCGTCCACAAATCAATAGAGTTGTTGCAGCATCTTGTTCAAAACCATCTATGGTTTCCACCAATTTTAAAACTCGAGAATTTTCTCTGTCTGAAGTCAAAAGTCGAGGTTTAAAGGCCGCTGCGGCTTTTACGAAAGTCAAACGTCGAGGTTGGAAGCTTTCAAAGCCGCAGCCACCAAACAGTATACGAATTCCAGTCTCCCAACACCATTCAGGATATAGTGCTCTTGGGAACCGCTCTAGTCCACATAATTTATCAAACTTAAAATGAACATGGTATTTTAACTCGCTCTGAAGCCACTCTCTCTAAAGCTATTGCACCAAGACAAATCTGTTCTCTTAAGTTGTCTTCCCCTAAAATGCAGCTAGAGTTGTGGAAACAGAAGCGTTAGTCTTACCGAAAGTCAATGAGAAGTTGCTCTCGTCACCATCTTTTTGTAATTTAAAGACTCGATTTCCAAATCTTGAATTAGCGGATACTTTCTATGACAACCCAATAGACTTGTTACGAGGCGCTGACCTATACCTTAAGATTCTTGAAGCTGAACCGCCCAAAATTGTTTAAAACTCGTTGCTTTTCGGGTGCACTGTAACCGGTTCAGTTCCCCCCTCGGCAGTAATATAATCCCAGCATTTAAATCGACCAATTTAGAAAACATGTATCTCTCCTAACTTATAAAACTTTTTGATATCAATTACTAGAGTCGTGGTCCTAGCAAGGGGGTCGGCATGTATAATTTGGATACGTTCCACCACAACTTCCCGGTACTGTCAATCACGAATGCTGATTGGAGCACTGGCATCTACTTTGCAACTCTCTTCGCCGTAGTGAGCGGATCGCCGCTGGGCATTGGTTGTTGTCGGTTTGCTCTCATTGGAGTAATTGTAGTTGTAATAAAAAATGGACAAGAGATCCTCTGCGATAGAACCTCTGTGTTCACTTGTCTGTAGCTGTATATGTATAGTATGTAGATATGGGATCCTCAGCGATCACTTAAAATATCTGCGTTCACTTGTCTGGTAGCCGAAGCGTAAACTTCTCGCGCGAAAACCCCTCGTTCACGGTTATACCAACCAGGCCTCTGACGCCACCCCAAATTACTAAGGTAATTTTGTTATTGTATTAGAAAAAAAGAGGATTCACCTAAAATAATTCAACTATTTTGAAATTGATACTAATAACTACTTGTGTTTTATTTCTTTCCTATTTCTTCCTTTCATCGCTTTCACCACACATACAAATCACCCTCACCTCTCACCATCACATAATGACTCTGGGGAGTTATTGTTGCTCTCATCGCTGTCGAAACCATTCTCCCCACTTCCCTGAGTTGAACAGCCCCCTTGTAAGGGTGCCTCTCAATATTTGGAACATTGATATAGATATTTTTATAGCGGTATTTTTAACAGATTTTATTTACAATTTGCACGTTTTTTTCTATTAACACGCTAGCATTTGAACCATGGCAAGTCCGTATTCGAACTTGTACACATATACATAAAATGATTTTTCTCAGGACCTTTAAACCGAGTGTAGTATAATGGGCCTGATAGACCGAAGCATTCAACAGTTTACTCAACAAGACTGCTTTACCTATGTAATAAATGTGGTGTTATAAATACCATTTGTAGTAGTAAGGGCCTTTTTTTTAGTATTTAACATATTCAATTTGAAAAAAATCCGTTATGAAATCTATTAGGAAGTTTCAAATTTGGTATTTGAAGCCTTCAACAGAAAATTTTCTGCGCAGGTCCACGTCTTCGGTACCTCCCGATATATGTATATAACGGTACCTCCCGATATTCAGTATTTTGAAGATTTCAGCGACATTGTTCCCTGGATTTTTTTTTTTTTTAATTTTGCATTTGAAGTTCGTAATGGATTCCACGTTTTGGTATATCCCCCATATAATAGTATAGTATATCCCCAGATAATAGAATATTGTAATGGCTTATGACTTAAATTGCCTCTGCAGGACCACGTCGTCGTATATACCCTAAATAATGACTACATTCGGTACTTTTAAGATTTAACAGAATTTTGTAACGGATTTTATTTTTTGAAATTGCGGCCGAACTCTTTTACCTGTTATTTTCTCTATTATAGTTTGGAGTGTATATTCAGTTTGTCATTCCATGTGTAACACATCGAGATATGCATTTCAAACCCACAACGTATCTTTATTCTTGATTTAGTGATCCGATTCAGTTTGAAAATGTGGCGTAAATCGTGGGGTGGTGCAGAGTATGGGGTTAAACCCATTAAAAACTCTAACAACCGAATTTTTAACAATTGTAATAGAAAATGTCATCTAAGTCGTCAAAATATTCAGTTTCGGGAAGTACCGTCATATGGGGGCTACCGAAAAACAACATTTTGCCACAAAGGGTAGAAACCATTAAAAAATCTATCAACCGAAATATAAACAATCTCTTTCTAAAAATGTGATTTAAAATCATAAAATACTGAATAGAGGCTAAACAAAACGCTACAAACTCTGAGTACCTTGATCTAAATCGCCAAAATATCGAATATCTGGGTGTACTGTTGTATGGGAGCTGTACAAAAACGTCAACCGACATGGCCAACTTTCGAATTTGACCTTCTATTTTAGCCTTCTATCTCAATTCGTTCCAAATATAGCTTGGTTACAATAGATGGTCATCGCTATATCGACTTAAATTTTAAGCTTATCAAGAATATATATAGTTTGTTGGGTCTGAAGTATATATATTCTTGATATGCGTAAAATTCGAAATCTGAAGAGAAAATGGATAAACGAATGGAAACCGTCTGATAGTTTCTAAACTTCTTACATTTCTACTAACACAAGTTCTGGTGTGAGGATGATTGATATCGGCCTACCCCTTCTGACACAAGTCAGTGATTCTTTTGAAAATGTGTATATCTAAATATATCTGTCATCTGAATAAGGATCTATGGGCCCACTTCTATAGGTACCTCACAATGAAACGAAACATCTGTCAAAAAACCGACACTTGTTTTCCGTGAAAAGTTTGACCTTTTGTGGAGGAGGTACGATGACGAGTGGACCGATATTACCATTTCCGAACACGATCTAATTTTGATAATAATATTACGGAGTACCAAGTTTAGACCGAGTCAGATACTCCCTTCGAAAGTAATATTGATATACTTAAGACTAGACTGTCAGAACATAACTCAAAGACGATGAAATACCGACAAAAAAATAATAATATTTATAGCAGGCGTTTTACCAATCGATGTTAGAATAAACTATAAGACTGATACTTACCACTATGACAGACAAAAACTTATTTTATTATAGACGATGAAACAAAAATGCCACTTTGTTTCATCGTCTTTGAAATTTGGTTTATGGTTTAAAGAAGAACATTTTGTGTTATTATTGTTCTTCAATTTATTAACAGTTTGCATCTTTGCAGCATTTTCCTGAAGATGACTGACGACGACAGTCGAAATATTGGAAAATTAAATTAAGGGAAATTATAGCAAGATTACGAAATGCTCCGACTATATAACACGCCTACTTACGAGTTTTATGAACGAAATCCTATAAACATCTACAAGCTACCTGGGATCCCTAATATCCCCAATCATACAAAATAATTAGGTTTTACAGTCATTAAAAAATCAGCACAAGATATAACGGTAACTTCGCAAAACTTGTACTAGCAAAAATTCAAACACAGATCTGATATTTCGTAGTAGAAAATAATTTATCACGAGGAAAATGACGATCCTATAAAATGTTAAGTAAATTCTATATGTGTTTTAACTGTAAGCCATTTCTGGCTATAAAGGTCTTATTACAGGTGACCACACAATCGCAAATTGATCAGCCGCTAGCAACAAATATACTTAGGAGAGGAATCTATGTTAATAATATTCTAGCAGATGGTCAAACTTAAATTTTATGGTAAATAGATCTTAAATTTATAATACATACGAGGAATCAAAATCAATTTTGTATATCAGTATAAATATACGAGGAAATCAGGCGGTTTTCCGTTTAGGAAAAAAATCAATTTTCAATTTATTTCATTTACATTGCTCTTCAAATCAAATCAACAACTCATACTGATAAAGATTTTCGGGATGTAAATTCTTGGCGCAACAGTTGTTTTAGTGCTCCATTGGTTTTTCTCGAAAGCATTTATTATATTCATTTTAAGTAATCTTTCCCTCAGTTCGTTGTTTTTTATTTTCTATATAATGAGTTGGATCCTGTAATAGCCATCTATATGTGTACATATATCTCATTACATTCTTCATTTTTACAAATAAGACATTTTTATTTTGTTTAAAAAAAAACTGTTTTGTTTAATCCATTGTATCTGTTAATTTCAAATTCGTAGGTGAAATGAAAATATCTGTGCTACCGGCAACTCAGGTTTTCTTACCTTTCTTAATTCGTTTTCAGAGATATTCCTTACATACACCTTGATATTGCCTCTCACTTATTCAAATGTGTATGCGTTCTGTATTCTTGTTCGAAAGAAGCTGTCTGTGCTTTCGTGGATTTTTCTTTTTCTCATCCTAATAACTTACAATTTAAACCTTGTTACTAGCAGTAAAAACTAAGAATATGTAAATAGGCGTTAAATGTGGCCAGGCCGAACTTTTAATGCTCTCTACCATGAGAATGTCGATGGCACTATTTTCTGTCAAGTGGTTGTCAATGTGTCAGATAAACAATTAAAAAATATCTGCAAAAAATCATCGGAATATAGCAAAACAAATAAATGAGCTGTAAGTTCGGCCGGGCCGAACTTTAAATATCCTCCACCATTTGGTACAAATTTAGCAATTTCCAAAAAAAAAAAAATAAATAAATAAATAAATAAATAAAATCCGTTAAAAATTCTGTTAAAATCTTAAAAATACGGGGTACGGTATATGGGGGCTATACGAAGACGTGGACCTACATGGCCCATTTTCTGTTTTATGCTGCAGTATCTATTACGAACTTCAAATACCAAATTTGGAACGATTCCGTTAAATAAGGCCGCTAAAATCATCAAAATACCGAATATCGGGGGGTACCGTTATATGGGGGCTATACGAAGACGTGGACCTGAACAGATAATTTTCTGTCTTAGGCTGTAGTATCCATTACGAACTTCAAGTGCCAAATTTGAAACAATTCCGGTGAATAATGTCGCTAAAATCGTCAAAATACCGAATATCGGGAGGTACCGTTATATGGGGGCTATATGATAACTTGGACCTACATGGCCCATTTACGATCTTAACCTACTGACAAAATATACATGTGTGCAAAATTTTAGTCTTCTATCTCAATTTGTTCGAAAGATAGCGTGAATACAACAGACAGACAGGCGGACATCGTTAAATCGACTTAGAATTTTACGCTGATCAAGAATATATATACTTTGTTGGATCTGACATGAGTATTTCGATGAGTTACAAACAGAATGACAAAATTAATATACCCTCCATAGTATGTTGGAGGGTATAAATATAAGGTACCGGCTTATGAGTGATATAGTGAATAATGAGGCTATTCCGGCAGTTCTGCACTAAAAAATCTATACATCGAATTTTAAACGATTCTCCTGAAAATGTGGCTAAAATCATAGTAAAAATAAATACAGGGAAGTATAGAAAAGTGGGGTAATAGGAAAACGTGAATCTATACAGGCAATCTTCTGTCACAGTCATTTGTTGTGCTTTCGGACATCTTGCTTTTTTGCTATGTTCTACAGATATGTCAGCTGCCAAATGTAAAATTTGTATCTATAATGTTACGAAGACACAGCCTACTGTTCTTTGTAAAGCTTGCAGCTGCTGGGTTTATACTGTTTGTACAAACATTGATGGGAATAACCTAAATGTATTGCAGTCGGTTAAATCGTTTGTTTATATTTGCCCTTCATGTGAGCCAAATTTATACAAAAACTCTACTAGTGATGGTGTTGTTGACAAGATTAATACTCTTACTGCCAAAATAGACAAATTTATTGCTAGTTACTAGACGCAGCAAAATTGTCTTAAAGTTGTTTTGGATGACATTAAGAAGGAAGTGCGTGCATGCATTTCTGAAATGTACTCTGACGTCAGACAATGTGCAGCGGATAGAAACTTCTGCTTCTACGAAGTTTGTTGCAATGACAATGTGCAGCGGATTGAAGCTTCTGCTTACGAAGTTTGTTGTTATGACAATGTGCAGTGGATTGAAGCTTCTGCTTCTACGAAGATCGTTGCGCCTGACAGAGAAGACAATATAATGCATAAACGGATGAACCGTTGAATAACGATACGAAATACATATCTACCTGTTACAATACCAGCATCTCGACCTCAACTTTAAAATGTCACTTCGATCGAGGGTTCTCCGTTTTCTAGCCACAGTACCACATTTGGAACGAAGAAGATCGACAACATTAATTATATATTTATTCTTGTGTCTCAATTTTGATCTTCACCACGTAAGCAAGTTTTTCATTCTTGTGGTGCTCTTTATTGCATTTGCTGTTTTGTTTTAGTTGTTGCAGTTACCGCTACTCACTTCGTAATTTAGAGTTAAAACGACAGATCCTTTGTGCTTGTGAGAACAAAATATGTTGGGGTACAAGAACACATCTTGTACCTGGACGAATATGAAGAATATGTCTTGCTAGAAGATAGGACATGAAAAAATTAAGAGAAATTATCGACGCGAGCATAGGACGAATATAAATTATCTACAAAAAACTGGCCATGATGTATCAATTCAATATGATACACTTTCGATAAACCTTGAATTAAGAAACGCTTCCCTGAATTCTAATTCTGTTAATGCTTCTATTGATAGGTGTAACTTTGGGAAAACAAACCTTATTAAACTGCGCTCTATTTTATCTAACACTATATGGCATCTAAGTGATGACATTGACTTATGTGTCTCAAAATTTTATGAGCAACTTAATTTTGCATTATCTAGTTCTGTACCTATAGTAAAACAAAATTTAGATCAGGGTCCTGTTTGTTTTCCCCTTCACTGACACGTTTACGTAATTTGAAAAGCAGATTATTCAAAAAATGTATAATGTCGAATACTGCACTGAACTATTCAAAGTATTCTTCCGCAAGGAGTAGATACAACTCTGAAAACTGCAAATGTTATTCCCAATATTTAATAAAAATGAAACAAAACCTGCTACATAAACCCAAAAACTTTTTTAAATTTGTAAATTCCAAAAGGAAGGCACATAAATTTCCCAGTAGTGTGAAACTTGGCAGTAGTGAATCTTCTGATAACTTAGTGATTTATAATTTATTTGCTGAGTTTTTTTCAATCTTCTTATACCCAGAATACTTTTAATGGTTCTTACAGCTATAATATTGAGAAATTAAATAATTTTCCCCGTATTATTCTGACGGATGACGAAGTTTTCTATGGGTTACGAACACTACGCTCATCATTCTCTCCAGGCCCTGACGGCGTTCCAACGTACATTTTAAAATCTCGCGCTAGTGAAATTTCTGTACCTCTCACTAAAATTTTTAATTTCTCCCTATCTAAAGGATATTTCCCATGCTTTTGGCTATCGAGGTGTATCGCTTAATTAAGCGTCATTCCTAAACTCTTCGAACTTTTGGTATCACGAAGAGTATTACACTACATAAAAAGCATAATTTCACCTTGTCAACACGGTTTCATGAAAGGTAGATCTACAATTACTAATCTATTAGAATTTGTTTGTCAAGTTCAAAATGGTTTTGTGAATAAGCAGCAGACTGACGTTATTTACACTGATTTTAGCAAAGCTTCTGATATGGTAGTTCATAAGCTCTTGCTTCAAAAACTAGACTTAATGGGTTTCCCAACATCACTTTTAAACTGGATATCCTCCTACTTACATAATCGTACACAAAGAGTTATTTTTAATGATGTCTCTTCGAAGAATATTATTGTTTCATCAGGTGTACCCTAGGGAAGTCACTTGGGCCCATTACTGTTTATTCTTTACCTAAATGACCTTCCAAACGTAGTTCGTTTTTCCAAAATTTTAATGTACGCTGATGATGTGAAGCTTTTTCTTCACACACAGATTCACTTAGCGATAAAATGATTTACAATATGATTTATACTCACTCGTAAACTGGTGTAGTGCAAATGGTATGACCCTTAATCTAAAAAAAATGCAAAAAGTTGTCTTTCTTTCGATCCCAACCTTTATTATCTAATTACTTTATTGGCTCCCACAAATTAGATAATGTTGATTCTTTCGTTGATTTGGGCGTAATACTAGATCCTAAGCTTCGGTTTCATTTGCATATTGATTCTTGCGTTAATAAAGCGAAATCTTTACTAGGATTCGCTGGTCTAAAGAGTTTGATGATCCTTACGTAACTAAAAGATTATTTGTTAGCTTGGTGCGTCCAATATTAGAATATGGCTGTATATTGTGGAGTCCATTTTATAAATTTTACTCTGATAAAATTGAATCAGTACAAATTCAGTTTTTAATTTTCGCTTTACGTGGTTTAAACTGGAGCGTTTCCGAACCTCTTCCTCCTTATGAGAGTCGGTTATTGTTAATTGATCTTCCATCACTTGAAAGAAGACGTTTTATGTTAAGAGCACTATTTATCATTAAACTAGTATGCGGTCTCATTGGTTCTCCATTTTTTATAGGTGAAATATACCATAATGTTCCTTCTCGCAGAACTCGTAATTTCGAACCCTTAAAATTATCGTTTGCGAGAACTAACTATGAGCTTAACAACCCTATGAGGTCACATTGTGTTATTTGTAACAGTTTATTTAATCCATTAAATACAATAAAGAAATATATTCTACATGTTCATAAAATTGCTATAATTTTGCCCAACACTGTTGGTTGGGTATTTACCGGCGGCCGCATAAATGGCATCTTAAAAAAATGATGCAAATAATGCAAACACATACACATACACACATACATTTATGCAGCCACCGGTAAATTCCAATGCTGAATTCTAATAACTAAGCATCGTCAACAGCCAAAACAGGTTTGATGTGACGATGCAAATTGGACAATAATCAGTTCTCATGTAATTACCGTCGCGAACACAAGTTCCCCACCCTACCCCCACCCCCCCGTGTGACAAGTGTTAGTGAACAAAACAAAACCTAATAATCTTGCAATTTTACAAAAAAACAGTGAACACTACAAAAAAAACCAAGAACATTTTTAATATTAAAAAGTGAAAAATAAATTGTGAAACTATATAACTTATATGCTAAAACTTACAAACTAATGAATTAAAACTATTTAATTTAAAACTTAACATCTATTAAAATAAAATTTTGTGAATTAAAACCCAAATATAAATTATACAAAATAACACTACTTAAACTAAATTGCACTACCCCAAAAATCTAAATAAAAGACTGAACTAAAACTGAAACAAAAAATATATCTCTTATAATTTAAACAGGCAAAAAAGGTAAGCCTAAAAACATTTGATCCTTCAGTGCCGGATAAAAAAGTGAACGTTTTTTAAATTATTAAACACAAAAAAGAACAATTTGTGAGTGGACGGACAAAAGAACAGTGAGAAAAAAGAACTGTGAAAAATAACAGTGGGTGTAAAAAATAAGTGCAAGAAAAAAATTAAATTTTTAAATAAGAAGAAAATTGAAAAAAAAATAAATAATTAACAAAAAATAGACTTTACACAGTGCAACAAAAGTGAAGCTACACAGTGCTACAAAAAATAAAATTTTTAAAATTGTAGAAAAATTATTTTTTTTTTCTTCAATTTTAAAAAATATACAATTTACAAAAAAATTTACAACCAAAAGTGACATTAAAATTTTTTAAAGAAGAAGAGACTATACACAGTGATACACACAAGACAATATACAGTGACACAAAAAACAACTACAACACGGAGAATTTTGGGGCCAGCAGTAGGACGGACACATGCAGCACAACAACAACAAACAAGGTACAATATCGAGACCCGGAAAAAAACCCAAAGTGAGTACTCATTGAAATTTCTTTTTTGACACAAAAGTGCATTTCGGGAGCAGGCAAATCTTCAATATTTGCATTGACCCGCATATTCCCATAATTTGCATTAACACTTTGACCCATATTCAAAGCTGCTAGTTGCCCACTCAGACACTGTGAAGGAAAATTTTCCATTTGGAGCCATTTTTGTGGACGCAAGCAAGCTTCTGGTGGACAGACATACATTTGAAACTTAAACTACAAATTTTTTTGCAATTTTGGAGAACAAATTTTATATCGGAGTCTGGTGGACAGACATAAAATCGATACATATATTTACAATTTTTTATTTTTATTCTAATTTTAACCTTCTTTCCCATTTAGCAAAATATCTATTGCTCTAAGGAGCTTAAAAATTTTTCTGTGACCCAAAATTAATTTCTTGCATTTTTCGCAGAAATATTTTGCTGGTATATATTTTTTTTTTTGATTTTGTGACATATAACACGACAACTTTTTGGGAAAAAATTTCTTCATTGACATTTTTTTACACTTTTTTGAATTCTTAGCTGCAAGTATTTGGATTTTGACCCAAATTATTTTCTTTTGAAATATTATGCTGGGACATAAAATTTTCTGCTGAAATATTTGGACCTTGACCCAAATCAAATTTTTTGGAAATTTTTGCTCAAATTTTTGGATTTTTGACCCAAATTATTTGTTTGAAATATTTCTGCTGAAATATTTGGATTTATACATACATAATTTTCTCTAATTCTCGATGCGAATTTTATCGAAAAATTTGGCGAATTTAGAAAATTTGTTGAGTCAGACAAATTTTCACATCAATAATCAAAGTTATTGGCTTTTATAAAATAAAATCCTCCTGTCATAGGATATTAAGCGATTTTAAGTAAAAATTTTTGAAACTTTTGTTCGACAACCCAACACACATTTTTTCTTTCGTTGAAATTTTTTTTGGATTTTCTGAAACTTTTTGGAACATAAAACTTCTCTTTGACTATCAAAAAAGACTCTCGTTTTTTTTGGAAAAAATAGTTTATTGCAGCAAAACATTTCTGGTAATTTCATCCTTTGCAATTCACGTTTACACACTTTTGTTTTAAAACCTTTTGATTTATTTGCAAAAATAAAATCCTCCTGTAAGTGGACTTTAAGAGATTTTATTTTCCTGTTTGCTCATTTTGGAGTTGGACTCTGCATGGGACCAGGTCAAAAGAGCATACATAGACTGCCGGGATTATGTTCCAGAAGAGGAAGGAAAGCCGATCGATAAAAATAAACTGCGGAAGCACTATATGGATACCATGGGATCGTACAAAAAAGCGCTGAGTTCAATAAATGAACAAATTCAAAATCTTTTGGATGAAAAGACACAGGAAAAAATGAAAAGAGAGTCAGAGATGTCACAACAAGGAAGGGAAGTGGATTTTACTAATGTATCGCGGCTACCTCCATGCGATACCGACACATTTAAAGGTGGTTATAGAGAATGGCCAACTTTCAGAGATCTATTTTCGGCAATTTACATAAACAACTCAAAATTAAGCAATGTCGAAAAATTTTTCCATTTAACGCAACAGACAGCAGGAGAAGCTAGAGAAATTATTTCGCATGTCCTGCTAACTAATGATGGATTTACATTAGCATGGAAAAATCTCACAGATCGTTACGAAAATAAACGAATGCAAGTTAATGAAGAAATCAAGACTTTTTAATCTACCTGGAATTTCTACTGAATCAAGTCACACTATTCAAAAGCTGTTAAATGATGGGATCCGATTTTAATATACAGTTTGACGCTTTCTTAACAAACAAATTTAAAACTTTGGAATCAGTTGGAAATATAAAGCCCTCTACATCGAAATTTGCTCAACAAAAACCAAATAGCAATTACACGCCTAGATTTTTGAAAACATTTCATACAAATGTCTCAAAAAATACAAACAACTTTGGAGGAAGACCTACTAATGTAATATTACCTCAACAAAATAAGCCGAAAAATACTCAAACTTGTCAAGTCTGCAAATCAAATCATGACAGAATTCACATCGTGAAAACATCACACTTATGCTACAATTGCTTGTCATCAAATCACGGAGTAAAGGATTGCAAAAGTCGCTTTGGCTGCCGTATTTGTAATATGAAACACAACACTTTGTTACGCAAGGGAACGGAAACCCAAACAACCAACTCATACCTAGCTCGAGTGGAAGCACGACCTAGTACCATTGCTGCTGCTCTTGCAAATCAAATACAGTCCACTACAAACCTAAAACCAACGACTATTACTACTTTGACCCTCCAAGATAAGCAAATTTGTGAGCGACAATCTGGAGGAACACTACTCTTCACAGCAATAGTATAAATTGAAACCAAAGGACAACTTTACGATGCCCGAGCTCTAATAGACTCAGGATCACAATCCACCTTTATTTCGGAAAAGATGAAAAACTTTTTGAAGTTACCTACACGGAATAACTTAGTTCATGTCACTGGCTTAAGTCAATTTGTTTCTGAGACTTCAAAGAAATCTTGCTTGTTCACTATGAGATCCAAATACGACCATAGCTTTAAACTGGAAGTCTGGGCTCCAGTTTTAAAGAACTTACCTTTAAATCTACCACCACAAAACTTAGATGAATCACAACTTCGAGATGTAACAGCATTGGAACTGGCTGACCCGAAATTTTACGTTAGGACCCTTAATATTCACAATTGGAACTCCAATGAAAACATTTGAATCAATTTTAACACAAAAAACCAAATATGGGTGGTTAGTTGGAGGACCCATACCAGGAAGCATCCTTCAACGAAAACAAATATCACTTCTAAATACAACTTCAATAGAGAAAGTATTTACACGTTTTTGGGAGGTGGAAGAGACCCCTAAAAAAGTTTTACGGTCAGAAGAAGACCAATTTTGTGAACAAAACTTCATTGAAACAACATTCAAAAAATGCGAAGAATTGGGGAATTCCCGAAACATCGCCCTAGCTCAATTCTATTGAATGGAGAAAAAACTTATGAAAACACCAGAGATCAAAGAACAATATGATGCCTCAATACTTGAATACTTAGAACTTGGTCATATGAGGAAAATCAATCCGAATGAAATAGATAAAATGCCAAATTATTATCTACCACATCACGCTGTGATAAAACCAGATCGACTCACAACGAAGTTAAGAGTCGTATTTAACGCTTCTTGTCCTTCATCAAAAAAAAAAACAAGTCTCAATGACATACTATATCCTGGACCCATTCTTCAACAGGATTTAGTATTGCAAATCTTAAAATGGAGATTCTTCAAATATGCCTTCAATGCAGATATAACAAAGATGTATCGCCAAATATTTTTGGATTCAAAGCAAACAAAATATCAAAGAATTCTCTTTAGAAAGTCACCGGAAAACCCAGTGGAGGATTATGAGCTGCTAACAGTTACATTTGGAGTTAACTGCGCACCATATTTAGCATTGAGAACTCTTCTGAAACTAGCAGAAGATGTGAAAGAATCATATCCTAGAGCCGCAAATATAATTTTGAATAATTTATATGTTGATGATGTATTAGCTGGCGGCCACACTGAAGATGAATCAATAAAAGCTCGAAAAGAATTAACTGCTGCTTTAGACTCTGCCGGCTTTACACTCATGAAATGGGCATCAAATGATCGCAAAATAATACAAGATATTCCACATTAACATTTGCTACCACTCAATTGGCTAGACATTTCCGAAGATGCTTCAACTAAGACCCTTGGAATTCGATGGAATATCTCAGGCGATTATTTTTCGTTTACACCACTTTCAATGGAAAATAAAAATATTTCCTCAAAAAGAGAAGTTTTATCAACTATAGCAAAATTGGTTGACCCATGTGGATGGCTGGCACCGGTGGTCGTCGTAGCTAAGTTAATAATGCAACAAATCTGGCTAGACAAAATTGACTGGGATGATCAATTAAAGCCAATAACACAAATGAACTGGTACAATTTTGTCAAAAATAGCAAAGATATTGAATATCTCAGAGTTCCTCGATGGATTCAATACACGCTAGATGGTTCTGTAGAGATTCATGGATTTTGTGATGCGTCAGAAAGCGCATATGGAGCCACTCTTTATATTCGGGTGGAAAATATTTACCATACCACACATATATTCTTATTAGCAGCAAAGACTCGTGTCGCTCCTATTAAAAAATTATCAATACCCAGGCTCGAGTTATGCGGGGCAGTATTACTATCAAAATTAGCAAAATCCATTGTAAATAGCCTACAAATATCAAAATATTCGACACAATTTTGGACCGATTCTACCATCGTCTTAACATGGTTAAAAAAGCCCCCTTGTCATTGGAGCACATTTGTTGGAAATAGAGTCTCGGAAATTGCTGATAATGTTGGACAAGAAAATTGGAGACATGTTGATTCGGAAAATAATCCAGCTGATATTGCGAGCCGTGGATGTTCGCCTGCAGAGCTAAAGACTAGCGATCTCTGGTGGCAGGGACCTTAATGGCTCAGAATGCCAAAAGACCGTTGGCCATCGTATGAAATCCCAAATGACACAAATTTGGAAGCCAAAACGGCAAAAGTTATGACTCTTTTCGCTGAAAGAGATGACCCTTAAAAAAATTTCTCCTCTTTATCTAAAGTTTATCGATCATACGCATATGCCCTAAGACTCTGGAAAAATACTGGAACAAATAGGCAACACCTTCGCACCTCATCAAAAGACCTTACTTCAGATGAAATCCAAGATGGAAAACGATCTTGCATAATTCGTACACAGAAATTCGTATATGCAGACGAATACAACTCACTTATGAAAAAGACTCAAACTTCTCCTTCAAGTCCTCTGTTGACACTCAACCCGTTTATAGACTCAAAGGGTATTATTAGAGCAAATGGCCGATTGGTACAATCGCCAACCCTTACATATAGCGAACGTCACCCAATAATAGTACCACATGGCGCAAAACTTAGCTAATTATTAGTCGAATTCACTCATAAGATTACTTTAAAAGTTATTCAGGAAGAGCCTGCTTTATTACAAAAGGCTACGTGTGCCTGTTTGTTTGTTTCGCTACTAAGGCCATACATTTAGAACCCACAAGCGATTTGTCGACATATGCCTTTCTTGCCGCTTTTTCTAGGTTTATTAGTCGGCGAGGGTGTCCGTCTTGTATATTTTCGGACAACGGAACTAATTTTGTGGGAGCGATTGATCTATTAAAGCGTGATAGATTAGCTTTCATGAAAAGTATTCAAAATAGCACAATTCAAAATAATTTCACTCAAAATCTTACTTGGAAATTTATTCCTCCTGGTGCTCCGCACATGGGCGGCTTGTGGGAAGCTGGCGTCAAATCATTTAAAATTCATTTGCGATAAAGTATCCCAAAAATGAATTTTACCTTTGAAGAATTTACAACAATTTTATCAAGAATTGAAAGCTGTCTCAACTCACGACCCTTAAGTCCTGCTAGCGACGACGCAAACGACCTTTCCCCTTTGACACCTGGTCATTTCTTAATAGGAACACCTATTCTTACCCCAGCTGAACCAGACATTTCAGATACAGATTTAAGCTTAGTCAATCGTTGGAAAAGACTCAAAGTTATTTCGCAAAATTTTTGTAACAGATCGTCGTATCGAAAAAACGTATCCAGGTAGTGACCAAAATACAAGGGTTGTAGACATACGGACATCAAGTGGCAACATTAGCAGACCCATTACAAAAATTGTCAAATTGTTTTCCGACTGACTAGTCGGATTCTCACTCAAAAAAGAATTTAGTACTCGCCTTAATTTCTTTTCAGATATGGCCGCTTACTTGCCCAACCAGGACTGCCGTCTAGACGATAGCAGCCGTAGCCCGAACTCAAATGTCCGACCAACAGAAAGAAGCGCCAATAGACCCATACGTCCCAGTTCCACATCCCCTGAAAGGCGACAGAGAAGCAGATCTGATGTAAGACCCCGGCCACGTCATGAGAGACCAAGTAATTGGCAATATTCGTGTGGGCTCTGCCAAGATGACCATGCCCACAGTGCCTCTGAACGGTTCCGCAGACAGACGCCCTTCCAGCGGTATGAGACAGTGGAGCTTCGGGGGTATTGCCGAAATTGCCTGGCGAGAATTCATGGAGGATTTTAGTATGCTGCGAGCCATTATTAGCCAATCTGCGACGATGTCTAAGATTTCGTATGCCGCGTTCCGTCGCCTGGGTCTGCAGTCGCGAGAGTACAAAGGGGAGCGATTCACCACCTTCACCGTTTCGCCCCGCCGCACAAATAGTACTTGGAGTCTGAAAGTAAATGCAGTAATTATCGAAGATCTCCCAAGACGCATTTACTCGGACCCAATACTAGAAGACCCCACGAGATGCTTTGCAAATTACGCCCTTGCTGACCCTGATCCCCGAGGAAATAGTCCAATCGATGTGGAACTGGGAGCGGACACGTACTCCGCTGGGATGGGTGTACAGCAGCTGGAATTGAACACACAACTGGGCTACGTGTTTGCTGGGCCAATCAAGAACATGCCGAGGAACTGAAAACCGAGGATCCTTATGGTATATTAAAAATGAATACTTACACTTGTCATTCGGGGCCCAGAAAATGTTCATAAAATTGCTATAATTTTGCCCAACACTGTTGGTTGGGTATTTACCGGCGGCCGCATAAATGGCATCATAACAAAATGATGTAAATAATGCAAACACATACACATATACATTTATGCAGCCACCGGCAAATTCCAATGCTGAATTCTAATAACTAAGCATCGTCAACAGCCAAAACAGGTTTGATGTGACGATGCAAATTGGACAATAATCAGTTCTCATGTAATTACCGTCGCAAACACAAGTTCCACCCCCCCCCCCCCCCCCCCGTGTGACAAGTGTTAGTGAACAAAACAAAACCTAATAATCTTGTAATTTTACAAAAAAAAAACAGTGAACATTTAATAATCAACACTACAAAAAAAACCAAGAAAATTGTTAATATTAAAAAGTGAAAAATAAATTGTGAAACTATATAACTTATATGCTAAAACTTACAAACTAATGAATTAAAACTATTCAATTTAAAACTTAACATCCATTAAAATAAAACTTTGTGAATTCAAACCCAAATATAAATTATACAGAATAATACTACTTAAACTAAATTGCACTACCCCAAAAATCTAAATAAAAGACTGAACTAAAACCGAAACAAAAAATATATCTCTTATAATTTAAACAGGCAAAAAAGGTAAGCCTAAAAACACTACATATGCAATTTTTTCTTTGATTAATGAGTATTCGTTAATTGTTTCATGTTTTTGTGCTTAATTCTCCAATCAATTCTCTTATCTACATCTCCCCAAACGGAACCAGTAGAAATCGTAATACAGTAGATTGAAATTCTGTTATATATTACTAAGCTGCTTGATCATCTGGCACTTGATCTACATTTCCCTTTGCGGTACAGTAGACACAGCCAATGAGCAGCGATTTTAAAAATCTGTACGTTTTTAACTTATGTTTACTAATCTGTGTGTCTGTTATTTTTATTATTTTATTCACTGGCTGGTCTGTAGCCGATGTGAAACCATTGCTAACCCGCCTTATTCCGGACTTTGGTTTGTACGCGCTCTCTACGTATAGGGAAGTTTCCCCTCGGTCGGCAGGGCGTGTGTGAGAGGCGTGGGAACGAACCAAAAAAAAAAAAAAGAAATGTTTACAAAATATTGGAAGGATGTTAAACAAGTAGCAGACCATGCAACTAGTGCAAAAATGAGGTACCCCACCGCAGATGCAACGGTCAAGTCTAATATGGTGAGGTACTATGATTAGAGAAACCAAGTGACAACAATGTTTATAGGGCGTCTCAGCTAAAACGACGTCTCCACGACTTCCATAACAGCCTGTACTCGTAATACTCCTTAAAAAAGGTTATAAAACAATTGAAATAAAAAAATAATTCCATGTCGCGTGAATTGTAAACGATAATTCTTCGTTTCATTACATACGCATATGTTTAATAACATAAATTTAATAAAATTGGCAATTTGAATGTAAGAATAGATGAATGCTATTCTTACATTCACATTGCTCTTCAGATTTAATTTTCTACTAGAGACACTTGTGCTACATTCAAATTATTTTTTAAAGTAGAATATTTATGAAATTTCTGATATTCTCAATTCAAATCAACAACTCATACTGACATGTTGATAGAGATTTTCGGGATGTTGAGGGGGTCAATTTTTTAGTACTGATAGGGCTATTCCAGCAGTCCTACACTACAAAATCTATACATCGAATTTCAAACTATTCTTCTGAAAATGTGACTAAAATCATAGTAAAAATAAATACAGGGAAGTATAGAAAAATGCGGTAATAGGTAAACGTGAATCTATACAGGCAATCTTCTGTCACAGTCATTTGTTGTGCTTTCGAACATTTTGCTTTTTTTGCTATGTTCTACAGATATGTCAGCTGCTAAATGCAAAATTTGTATCTATAATGTTACGAAGACACAACCTAGTGTTCTATGTAAAGCTTGCAGCTGCTGGGTTTATACTGCTTGTACAAACATTGATGGGAATAACCTGAATATATTGTAGTCGTTTAAATCGTTTGTTTATATTTGCCCTTCATGTGAGCCAAATTTATACAAAAACTCTACTAGTGATGGTGTTGTTGACAAGATTAATACTCTGACTGCCAAATTAGACAACTTTATTGCTAGTTGCTAGACGCAGCAAAATTGTCTTAAAGTTGTTTTGGATGACATTAAGAAGGAAGTGCGTGCATGCATTTCTGAAATGTACTCTGACGTCAGACAATGTGCATCGGATTGAAGCTTCTGCTTACGAAGTTTGTTGTAATGACAATGTGCAGTGGATTGAAGCTTCTGCTTCTACGAAGATAATATAATGCATATAATGCATAAACGGATGAACCGTTGAATAACGATACGAAATACATATCTACCTGTTACAATACCAGCATCTCGACCTCAACTTTAAAATGTCACTTCGATCTAGGGTTCTCTGTTTTCTAGCCACAGTACCACATTTGTAACGAAGAAGATCGACAATATTAATTATATATTTATTCTTGTGTCTCAATTTTGATTTTCACCACGTAAGCAAGTTTTTCATTCTTGTGGTGTTCTTTATTGCATTTGCTTTTTTATTTTAGTTGTTGCATTTACCGCTACTCACGTCGTAAATTATCGACGCGAGCATGGGACGAATAGAAATTATCTACAAACAAACTGGCCGGAACATGATGTATCAATTCAATATGATACACTTTCGATAATTCTAATTCTGTTAATGCTTCTATTGATAGGCGTAACGTTGGGAAAACAAACCTTATTAAACTGCGCTCTATTTTATCTAACGCTATATGACATCTAGGTGATGACATTGACTTATGTGTCTCAAAATTTTATAAGCATCTAAATTTTGCATTATCTAGTTCTGTACCTATAGTACAAGAACGTATCTTGTACCTGGACGAATATAAAGAATATGTCTTGCTAGAAGATAGAACATTAAAAAATAAAGAGAAATTATCGACGCGAGCATTGGACGAATAGAAATCATCTACAAAAAAACTGGCCGGAACATGATGTATCAATTCAATATGATACACTTTCGATAAACCTCGAATTAAGAAACGCTTCCCTGAATTCTAATTCTGTTAATGCTTCTATTGATAGGTGCAACTTTGGGAAAACACACCTTATTAAACTGCGCTCTATTTTATCTAACACTATATGGCATCTAAGTGATGACATTGACTTATGTGTCTCAAAATTTTATGAGCAACTTAATTTTGCATTATCTAGTTCTGTATCTATAGTAAAACAAAATTTAGATCAGGGTCCTGTTTGTTTTACCCCTTCACTGAGACGTTTATGTAATTTGAAAAGCAGATTATTCAAAAAATTTATAATGTCGAATACCGCACTGAACTATTCAAAGTATTCTTCCGCAAGGAGTAGATACAACTCTGGAAACTGCAAATGTTATTCCCAATATTTAATAAAAATGAAACAAAACCTGCTACATAAACCCAAAAACTTTTTTAAATTTGTAAATTCCAAAAGGAAGGCACATAAATTTCCTAGTAGTGTGAAACATGGCAGTAGTGAATCTTCTGACAAATTAGTGATTTCTAATTTATTTGCTGAGTTTTTTCAATCTTCTTATACCCAGAATACTTTTAATGGTTCTTACAGCTATAATATTGAGAAATTAAATAATTTTCCCCGTATTATCCTGACGGATGGCGAAGTTTTCTATGGGTTGAGAACACTACGCTCTTCATTCTCTCCAGGCCCTGACGGACGTTCCAACGTACATTTTAAAATCTTGCGCTAGTGAAATTTCTGTACCTCTCACTAAAATTTTAATTTCTCCCTATCTAAAGGATATTTCCCATGCTTTTGGCGATCGAGGTGTATCCCTTAATTAAGCGTCATTCCTAAACTCTTCGAACTTTTGGTATCACGAAGAGTATTACACTACATAAAAAGCATAATTTCACCTTGTCAACACGGTTTCATGAAAGGTAGATCTACAATTACTAATCTATTAGAATTTGTTTGTCAAGTTCAAAATGGTTTTGTGAATAAGCAGCAGACTGACGTTATTTACACTGATTCTAGCAAAACTTTTGATATGGTAGTTCATAAGCTCTTGCTTCAAAAACTAGACTTAATGGTTTTCCCAACATCACTTTTAAACTGGATGTCCTCCTACTTACATAATCGTACACAAAGAGTTATTTTTAATGATGTCTCTTCGAAGAATATTATTGTTTCATCAGGTGTACCCCAGGGAAGTCACTTGGGCCCATTACTGTTTATTCTTTACCTAAATGACCTTCCAAACGTAGTTCGTTTTTCCAAAATTTTAATGTACGCTGATGATGTGAAGCTTTTTCTTCACACAAATTCACTTAGCGATCAAATATCTTTACAATATGATTTGTACTCACTCGTAAACAGGTGTAGTGCAAATGGTATGACCCTTAATCTAAAAAAATGCAAAAAGTTGTCTTCCTTTCGATCCCAACCTTTATTATCTAATTACTTTATTGGCTCCCACAAATTAGATAATGTTGATTCTTTCGTTGATTTGGGCGTAATACTAGATCCTAAGCTTCGGTTTCATTTGCATATTGATTTTTGCGTTAATAAAGCGAAATCTTTACTAGGATTCGCTGGTCTAAAGAGTTTGATGATCCTTACGTAACTAAAAGATTATTTGTTAGCTTGGTGCGTCCAATATTAGAATATGGCTGTATATTGTGGAGTCCATTTTATAAATTTTACTCTGTTAAAATTGAATCAGTACAAATTCAGTTTTTAATTTTCGCTTTACGTGGTTTAAACTGGAACGTTTCCGAAACTCTTCCTCCTATGAGAGTCGGTTATTGTTAATTGATCTTCCATCACTTGAAAGAAGACGTTTTATGTTAAGAGCACTATTTATCATTAAACTAGTAAATTATCGTTTGCGAGAACTAACTATGAGCTTAACAACCCTATGAGGTCACTTTGTGTTTTTTTATAACAGTTTATTTAATCTATTAAATACAATAAAGAACTATACTCCGCATATGCAATTTTATATTTGTTTAATGAGTATTCGTTAATTGTTTCATGTTTTTGTGCTTAATTCTCCAAACTCATTTTACGGCATCTTATCTACATCTCCCCAAGCGGAACTAGTAGAACTCGCCTTTGAGTAATAGTTTTAAACAGTAGATTGAAACTCTGTTATAAATTACTAAGCTGCTTGATAATCTCGCACTTTATCTACATTTCCCTTTGCGGTACAGTAGACACAGCCAATGAGCAGCGATTTTAAAAATCTGTACGTTTTTTACTTATTTTTACTAATCAGTGTGTCTGTTATTTTTATTATTTTATTCACTGGCTGATGCAGTTTCTGTAGCCGATGTGAAACCATTGCTAACCCGCCTTAGTCCGGACTTTGGTTTGTACGCGCTCTCTACGTATAGGGAAGTGGCCCCTCGGTCGGCAGGGCGGGTGTGAGCGGCGTGGGAACGTTTACAAAATATTGGAAGGATGTTAAACAAGTAGCAGACCATGCAACTACTGCAAAAATGAGGTACCCCACCGCAGATGCAACGGTCAAGTCTAGTATGGTGAGGTACTATGATTAGAGAAACAAAGTGACAACAATGTTTATAGGGCGTCTCAGCTAAAACAACATTATCCCGATTGCAGTGCAGTCCACGACTTCCATAACAGCCTGTACTCCTAATACATAACAGCCTGTACTCGTAATACTCCTAAAAAAGGTTATAAAACAATTGAAATAAAAACATAATTCCATATCGCGTGAATTTTGAAAGATAATAATTCGTTTCATTACATACGCATATGTTTAATAACATAAATTTAATAAAATTGGCCATTTGAATGTAAGAATTGATTTCTTTCTATTCTTACATTCACATTGCTCTTCAGATTTATTTTCTTCTAGAGACACTTGTGCTACATTCAAATTATTTTTTAAAGTAAAATATTTATGAAATTGCTGATATTCTCAATTCAAATCAACAACTCATACTGACGCGTTGATAGAGATTTTCGGGATGTTGAGGGGGTCAATTTTTTAGCACTGATTGTGACAAATGAAGTGTTTTACATAGCTTCCGAGCAAAAGACCAAATATTTTAAATACAGCTGTCAGAGCAAACTTGTTTCAGTTTCAAAACAATATCGCGCATTCTTAAATGTTCGATGTAACAGGGAACTAACATTGAAATACATTAAATCTATTACTTTTTAAATTAATGTTGTCTCTATTTATTTATCAAATCAAAATGAAATAACAATGAGTTGTAGTTGAAAAACGTTAGTTTAAAGTGAACATATGTTGGGGAGTTTATTGGATTATGGATAGTCCGCAAATAATTGGCGCAACAGTTGCTTTAGTGCTCAATTGGTGTTAATGGAAAGCATTTATTATATTCGTTTTATGTAATATTTCGCTCAGTTTGTTGTTTTTTATTTTCTATATTATAAGTTGGATCCTGTTTTAGCCATCTATATGTGTATATATATCTTATTACATTTTGCATTAAAAAATAAGACATTTTTGTTTTGTTTTAAGAATTGTTTTGTTTAATCCATTTTCTCTTTTAATGTCAAAATCGTAGATCAAATGAAAATATCTTTGCTTTACCTGATTCGTTTTTAGGGATTTTCCTTACATACACCTTGATATTGCCGCACACTTATTTATAAATTCATGCTTTCTGTTTTTTTTTTTTTTTTTTTCGAAACAAGCTGTGCTCTCATGGATTTTCCTTTCTCGTCCTACTTACTTACAATTTAAACCTTGTTACTAGTGGAAAAACTAAGAATAAGTAAATAGGAGTTAAATGTGGCCAGGCCGAATGATCTCTATCATGATGGCACGGTTTTCTGTCAAGTAGTTGTCAATGTGTCAGATAAAAAATTAAAAAATATAATGAATGACGGGGCTATTCCAGCAGTCCTACACTACAAAATCTATACATCGAATTTTAAACTATTCTCCTAAAAATGTGACTACAATCACAGTAATAGTAAATACAGGGAAGTATTGAAAAATGTGGGTAATAGGAAAATGTGAATCTATACAGGAAATCTTCTGTCACGGGATGTAGAATCCACTAGAACCCAAAGTACCAAATTTTAAACATTTCCGTTTGAAAATGTTGCTTAAATCGTGAAAATGTGCTTAAGTCGTGGTAGATTGAACCCGCCTAGGAGGTAGAACTCGCTACAAACTTGAAGTACTGAATTAGTAAAAATTGTGTTCTAAGTCCTCAAAATACTGAGTACCGGGAAATACCGTTATACGAGGACTTGTATAGACAATGTTCTACCACATCAGGTGGAACGCTTTACAACTCTAACTTTAAACAAATTTGTCATTTGTTGTGCTTTTTGCTATTTGGTATGTTCTACAGATATGCCAGCTGTCAAATGTAAAATTTGTAACTATAATTTTACGAAGACACAGCCTAGTGTTCTTTGTAAAGCTTGCAGCTGCTGGGTTCATACTGTTTGTACAAACATTGATGAGAATAACCTGAATGTATTGCAGTCGTTTAAATCGTTTGTTTATATTTGCCCTTCTTGTGAGCCAAATTTATGCAAAAACTCTACTAGTGATGGTGTTTTTGACAAGATTAATACTCTGACTGCCAAATTAGACAACTTTATTGCTAGTTACTAGACGCAGCAAAATTGTCTTAAAGTTGTTTCGGATGACATTAAGAAGGAAGTGCATGCATGCATTTCTGAAATGGACTCTGACATCAGACAATATGCAGCGGATTGAAGCTTCAGCTTCTACGAAGTTTGTTGCAATGACAATGTGCAGCGGATTGAAGCTTCTGCTTACGAAGTTTGTTGTAATGACAATGTGCAGCGGTTTGAAGCTTCTGCTTCTACGAAGATCGTTGCGCCTGACAGAGAAGACAATATAATGTATAAACGGATGAACCGGTCTGATATTCGCATAGGAGGGTCGCCTGAAGGTTTGGATGATTTGGAGTTGCCTGTTATTACATTGGGATCATTCTATAACGTACCTATAAACATGGCATAATTCCTGAAGGTAGAACAAAGCTACCCCCTGAAAACAATTTTTTTTCTTTTTGTGCCCTTATCCTCTCAAAACATTTACACATCTTGTGTATGTGTGTGCATTGTTTTGAATAAAAAACAATAATTTGAAATTATTTAAAATTTGGTTGCAAAGTAAATGCAAATTTTCAACGAAATGGGTATCAAATTTTACAATTTTGTGATAAAAATGCATTTTCCTCATATATTAGATTCAATCTGTGAAAAAACCCTGATAATCCATTCTTGTGGTTTTTTCAAATATAAGGATTTTGTTTAAAAATAAAAATAAACAAAGTCAACTGCTGCATATTTAAAAGTCTATTTGACACTATAAGACTCCAGCAAAGAGCTGCCTTTTTTTAGTTTCATTGAAATTGAGTAACTTTTCTTTTTGAGCCATGTCTATAACCAGCCAGGACATCAAATATGTATGTTATATATTCGTAGGAAACAGATTTAAGTTAAATTCAACAAAGTTGCATAGCTTGATAGCCTGACGAGGGAATATTTTAGAACTCGGAATCTTCGAATCTGTTATCTACTGGGTGCCCAAGGTATTTGGTTTTGTTTGTTTGCAATAAACTGCGTCCCCTAAAGGTGACTAAAAATTTAAAATTTTGAATTCTGATCTGGTCAAACAATGGATAGATTTTCCTGTAGGTAGAGAAGATACTAGCCAGTGTGAGGCATTGCTTGTTATTATAATTATTATTTTTCTAACTAAATTTGTATTCATTTTTTTTATTTATTTTAAATTTGATCAATTAGATTTTCCTGTAGGTAGAGAAGATACTTATAATGCTAGCCAGTGTGAGGCATTGCTTGTTATTATAATTATTATTTCTCTAACTAAATTTGTATTCATTTTTTTTTTATTTATTTTAAGTTTGATCAATTTAATTTTTTACAATTTCTTTTATTTTTCTAACCTATTTGTGAATTTGATCATTTAGTACTTTCTCTTTCAATACATAAACTTGATCTCAAGCCTGATCCCGATGAGATTTTCTTGGATTATCTAAAACTTAGCTGAAATCTGATATTCCAACTAGTGCAATAAATGTACCTGGGAATAAATTTGTAAGAGGCGGTACTCTAGAGGTTGTGGTGTTGGTATATATATATCGAGTGAAATTTCTCATAAATTTGTTTCTAGATCATATCTAATAGGTAAATGCGAATCGCTTTGTGTTGAAATTATGTCTGGTGATGAAAAGGTTTTCTTTGATGTTGTGCTGCTGTCAGTTTTTCATAGTTCCAAACCTACTCACTATAATAATCGTGCATCTTCGCTGCTTGACTTTATGCTGCTCAATGATTCTTCTATGGTTCATATGATTAAGTAATATGTCCATCTATATCTGACTATTCACTTATTTTTGCCTCTTTAAATATTGGTGTTAATACATTTTGCGATGTCGTTGAGTATCGAAATCTATTCTGACCATTCACTTATTTTTGCTTCTTTAAATATTAGTTTAATACATTTTGCGATGTCGTTGAGTATCGATATTACTTTAGTATTGACTGGCGTGGTTATTATCTTATCCATCAGCAATTAACATTGATTTTCCGAATGTTGTTGATGTCGACGTTATATGTTCTCAAATACCAAGTCTTGGGGTTGTTTGATTTTGTTCCTTTGGTGCGTAAAAAAATGAGATCTGATGATAATTGGTTTAGTTCAAAACAGATTACTCTTATAAGGCTTACCTTAATAAAAAAACACAATTATAATTGGAAATGTTTTGTCGTAATCGTAATAGAGCAAAGTCATTCATTCGTCGTGAGCGTATAAAATTTTACTCTCTGTGGCGTTTTTAGGGCGTCAGGACGTTTGGCTGAGGATGATTCAATTCTTGACATTCATATTGATGTTCTGAACTATTCTTTTCTATATAGGAACTCACATATGTCTAATATTGATTTGCAATTTGTTTTTTGTTTTTAATAGAATAAATTCTAAATCTCTCGGGGTTGACCTACGGATTTTTTTAAATTAATTTTTCCATATGTTTGTGATAATGTTTTGGATTTTGTTAATTCTGAATTGATGTCGTCAGTTATTTCTTGTTTGTGGAAGCTTGCTCGTGTCGTTGCAATATCAAAGGGGAAAGTTGTTCATAGCCCTGATTATCTCAAGCCTATATCAATTATTTGGTTTCTCTTCTATTGAGCCTACGATCTCGTCACTTGGGTAAAAAAAAGTTTTTTTGTCATAGGAGTTATTTTTAAAATTACTTCTGGGGAGTATATCCCAGTCAAAAAACAAGGGAGCTAATGAGGATTGGTGGCTTCTTCCGAAACATAGGTATTCCCTTATTTATTAGCTGAAATAATATATTGCTTACTTTACATTTAATGCTAGTTTTAGTGATATCCCAAATGTATAAATACAATCCAAGTGTTATGTACATTAATTTTCCTTTACAGTAATAAACATTTTTGGTGACACCGACGTGATCCTGACTCAGATCAAATTGTGCATCATCTCAGCAGAGACCAGACGGGAACTTGGCAACTCAAGTAAATCCGCTATAAATTACAATCCTTCAATTCAATGGGAATTAATCGAAACGGCAAAAGATTGCTGATATTATTGGGAAAATGATCAACGGGCTGGCCTTGCCGCTTGTGGAATCTCAAGGCCAACTTACTACTGCAAGCGATTCTAGCCACTGACAGCTCCGGTTTTTTAGAAACCAGATGTGTTTCAATTGCTTTAAGGATGTTCAAAAGACAAATCGTTGTACAAATGGGACGTGGACAAAAACACATTTGTCCACAAGCAGAAAACCAGTCAGCAGTGGTGTCAGCTCAGAGACCGCCAACAGTAGCATCGCGAATAGAGCCCAAACATAAATACTCCTAGCCAAAGAACCATAATGGAAGAAGCTATGCGTTTAAGGCAATTCTGGATTCCGGCTCAATTCAGAATTATCTGGTGTCAGAACGACTTGTGCAAAGTTTTTTTTTTTCAAGCATCTCTCTGTATCGAAGTCGTTGACGGAAGGTAAAGAATCGCAAACCACAGGTTCAACGAGGAACTTCAGTTGCTCTTGTGTTACTAAATATAGTGCCACCGCAACCAAGCACTGGCTTTGTTATTATATTATATCCAATTCTAGAAAACATCAAGCTAGCAGATTTCCACCTTTATAAAACGGTACAAAGATTGACGTACTACTTGGAGCAGAATTATACTTTTATTTGATTCTATCACAAGAAATTGAATGTCCAAAGAAGCTTCTATATTGAAGAACTCGCAGCAAAACAAACACTACCAAGGAAGTGTTCTTCGCGCCTTGCAAGTCATCATCTGGGTGTTCACTCATAGATATTTTGATATGCTTGCTACAAGATGTTTGAAAAGGCTAGATACGAACATACAAAAATATCCATTGGGTGCGCTGGTACTCCAAAAGAATTTTTATGTTGAAAATTGCATGTGTGGGTCCAGTTAAGCAACGGCAAGTGAGGAGCAGAAACAACTTAATGCGTTACTACTGAAAGTAGGATTTAGACTAGGAAAATGGTGTGCTAATCACTTGAAACTGTTGAATGGAGTTCCTCCAGAAGACAGAGAAGTAGATCTCAACGCTGGCAAGTCAGTTACAAAGGTTTTGGGATTAACATGGATTCCCAAAGCAGACCACAATTAGGAATTGCAGGTCCTGTGGTGTCAGCAGCGAAGATCTTTATTCAGCAGCTGTGGAAAAATAAATGTTTAGCATAAAAGACAGTATATTGGTCATCGTTTCGAGAAATCTTGAACATATATAAATGAGTTCAAATTACCCAGACACATGTTCGCTGAAGAGAAACCATCCAAAATTGAGTTACATACGTTTGTGCAAGCCTCAGACAAGGCATACGTAGCTGTGATGTATCTTAAGGTTATGCTAACAGATCGAAGGCATATGGTCAGATTCCTTTGTTCGAAGTAGCACAAACAAAAGTGTTCACTTTGCCATGGTTAGAGCTTTATGTCGCTGAACCGGGAGCAAAACTTACTGCTAAAGATAAGACCAAATCTGGTTGCGAAGATGTAATAAATATTTATTGATCACATTCAGAGATTAGATTGTATTGGATCCATTCCGAAGCTCCAACACTGAAAACGTTCGTTGCCAACAAGGGTAAACATATACAGGATATCATCTGTTGAATAAACCACAAGGGTTCATTTAATCGACTAGCAATTATTGCTTATGTCCTGAGATTTGTGAAAGGATGAAAGGACGCAAGCATGGAAGCTCGGCAGAAGTATTGGCCCCCATATAGTTGAATCAAGCAACACAACAAATCAAGCAACACAACTAAGGTATAGCATTTCGTGCAAGAAATACAGCAGTTGAGGAAACATGGAGCATTAGACAGATCAAGTTCCACATACGTTTAGCTCCGTTTCTTGATGACAGAGGAATACTAAGAGACGGTGGCAGATTGGAAGAGGCAAACTTAGCATGCAACACAAAACACCCGAAGTTGTTAACTTACAACAACCCTGTGGCTCACAATTGCTACTCGCTATCTCAAGACAGAAATATTTGATCATCAAGAGGAATGCTAGGCACGTAAAATTGCGCAAGGTGCAACCGACAAAGTCGAATTTATATAAACAAATTATGGGAAATCTCCACCTTACAGAGTCACGCCTGCAGGGCCATTTATTGTGTCCGGGGTTGCCTATAGCGGCCGTTATGGGCCCACTAAAAATTACGAGGGAGGAGACCACACAAGGTTTACATCGCTGTGTTTGTCTGCATCGCAACAGAGGCTGTGTATTTAAAATTAATTACAGACCGTTGAAGAGTATTGGAGCGTTGAAGAGACTTATCGCTCGACGAGGGAATTGTCAATCCTTGTATTCAAACAAGGCTACAAGCTTTCAAGTTTATGCCCCTAAGAGCTCCACATTTTGGTGGCTTATGAGAAGCTGCGGTAAAGTCAGCGAAGCAACTATTGCTTCGTACCACAAGTAGTGCATCTCTAACCCACGAAGATTTGGAAACAATTGTTATCGAAACAGATGCAATTCTAAATTCTAGACCGCTGACTCCTATTTCTAACGATCCAAATGATCTAGCAGAATTAACACCTTGCACGCCTGTAAAGCAGACATGTTGTTCTACCCCTAGGCAGAATAACCCGAACATACGTGGGTAACGATGGAGCCGTTCGTGCAGTTGACGAAAAAAGGGCGAATTTAAAAGAGTAATAAGCAGATTAGATCCTTTATACGAAAACCAAAAATAATCTTTACCACTTATACGTGGAGAGAGCAGTAGTGAAGAGCCACCGTCAAAGCGATTCCAGACGCGAAGCAGCATGGTAGTAACAGCGTTAGTAACAGCGGAATGGAAATTGATCACTCATTTAGAGTTTAGAGCAGCTATAAATGATTTTTCTACAGATGTAAGAGCCCTTCAAGAGCTGTGCAAGGTAGCTGTTGAGAATATAAGTTGTGAGATACTTTCAGAAAATCTCATTTAAGTACAGAAGCAGTAGGAATCTAGTATATTAAACATATTTCCCAGGCGCAGCACACGAGGAGCTCTAAATATAGTAGGGAACTACGCACACTCGTTATTTGGTGTCTTCAACTCAGAATATGCGGAAAAGTGACTATCACAATTGAGAAGGTAAATGAAAACAAGCAACGTCTGTTGGAGCTGCTAAGGAATCAGACATCTATTATTGATTCAACAATCAACATAATCAAAAAGGCATGTAGACAGGCAAATGCAACACAATCAATAATTTTCCTCACTTCGCAGTTCATGCTACATTCTTAAATGTTGAAACATATAGAAGACAACATCATGGGTGTTTTAACGGATTCTTCTTAAATGTTGAAACATATAGAAGACAACATCATGGATGTTTTAACGGATTCATGATGGTATAAGTCCATTGCTATTTACCCCACATCAATTGCTGATCGATCTCCAAACCATCAAGACCCATATTCCGATATCTCGTGTTCTCCCCATTCGTGGAGATAACCTGATGGATTTCTTCAAATTCATGAGGAGTAAGTAAAGGGTCATGAGAAACTATATCATATTAGAGATTCTCCTTCCGTTAGTGGATCTTCAGCAGTATGATTTATTCAACTTGATTCCCGTACCCATTCTGCGATTCGGTGGATTAATTTCAACATCATAGAGATCAACTATATAGGCAGCCAACGTCCATTGGGATGATTTCATGTCGCTAACGGTAAAAGAAATTCACAGATGCATACATACCACAAATGGCGTTTTTATTTCTGATGACCACGTGAATTTTAGCAATTGCGATCTGTCACATTTATCTTTGCAGAGATCAGTAGGAAACTTTGCAACTCAAGCTTATCTGCCAACAATTACAATCCTTTAATTCAATGGGGATTATTTGAAGTGACATAGGCTTGCTGACACTTTGGGGAAAAGGGTCAACGATCAAGCCTTGCCACTGTAACGTGGGTTTCTCGTCGGCTGAGGTAAGCTCAGCTGTATCCAGGGTCTCCATAAGGACCCACTAAACCTTATGAAATAATAAGAGTAGATTTCTCCCATTCCTGGGGGTAAAAATCGGATGTTTTATTGATCTTTAATTCTAAATTACAATCTACTCGGGTTGAAATACGATAAGATAAATATGGAATATATGTTGGCAAATGGACTTCGGAGATGTTCGTGATTTCAAGGTACTGATGCCTAGTTGATGATCGGAAATTCGTTGTTTACTCGCATCGTAGGCAGGAGGGTGTACGACTCGTGGACAATCGAGAACGATGATGTCGGGTGTACACAATGAATACTCGGATGGTTGATGTGAGGTGTGATTAGTCGACGACTTGAAGGCGATCGGATACTCGGGGATGACCGTCGAAGGTTAATTGTGGGGAAAGATCTGGAATTACGGTGTTGCGTTCGGGTGACGCTTACGTTGGCGATTTGAAGGTAATCGGGAACTTGTGTTCGTCGGTTGTCGACGATCAGGAATTACGATGATTGTGTTCGGGTGATGCGTTCTGTTGGCGATTTGACGGTAACAGGAAACTTGTGGTCGTTGACGATTTGAAGGTAATCGGGAACTTGTGGTCGTCGGTTGTCGACGATCAGGAATTACGATGATTGTGTTCTGGTTCTGTTCTGTTGACGATTTGACGGTAATCGGGAACTTGTAGTCTTCGGTTGTCGACGATCGGGAATTACGATGATTGTGTTCGGGTGATGACTGTTGTTGACGATTTGAAGGTAATCGGGAACTTGTGATCGTCGGTTGTCTACGATCAGGAATTACGATGATTGTGTTCGGGTGATGCGTTCTGTTGACGATAATCGGGAACTCATGGTCGTTGACGATTTGAAGGTAATCGGGAACTTGTGGTCGTCGGTTGTCGACGATCAGGAATTACGATGATTGTGTTCGGGTGATGACTGTTGTTGACGATTTGAAGGTAATCGGGAGCAGCTGTCCAGGTCTTCGTGAGCGGATTGACATTCGTACTGGTTGAGCAGCTCGTCGAGGGTAGATTCGGCAGACGATGCGTTCGGCAACTGGTAGGGCAGCTCGTTGAGGGTAGATTCGGCAACCGTGCGTTACGCTGTGTAGATGGATCGTGGCTCGTTCGGCAGCTCGGGTTCTTTTTATTCGGGTCGGCTACAGGGGCGAGGTGAATAGCCTAGCTACGATTCTCTAACTACGTCTACTCCACTACCAACGTTTGACTATAATACGGAACAGCGAGCCGAAACTCCTGTGGAACGGCGAACCGAAGTTCCTGTGGAACAGCGAGCCGAAACTCCTGTGGAACAGCGAGCCGAAACCCCTGTGGAACAGCGAGCCGAAGCTCCTGTGGAACAGCGAACCGAAGTTCCTATGGAACAGCGAGCCGAAACTCCTGTGGAACAGCGAGCCGAAACTCCTGTGGAACAGCGAACCGAAGTTCCTGTGGAACAGCGAGCCGAAACTCCTGTGGAACAGCGAGCCGAAGCTCCTGTGTAAATGAATTACCAGCCACTCAAATTAATGAGAGCCAGTCTTGGAAAAGTATTCCCGACAAACGCTTTTATTAGTCGGAGGACGGCCGATGATCTTTAGAAAATCACTAGCTACCCTTTGGCAAGCTCCTGCAGTAGCGAGCCTTGCTTCATCGCACTTCAAACCGAACGCTATATGTGACCGGTTCTACCAAGTCATTGCGAATTTTTAGCCTTACGCTGTGAGCAGCACACCACCGAAAACTACTTTGTTCACCACGCGCCCAATGAATGCTGCGTTTGTTGGCTAGTGCTGTTGTCGCCTTGTTGACTGCGTATGACCGAGTCGTGTGTGCATGGTGGTGGTGGTTGGTTGGTGCTGTTAGCGTCGCACGCAACACATGCTGCTGAGCTCGTTACCTTACACCAACAGCTAAAAACCATTGAAATCAGAAGTCTCCACCATTAAAATTAATTAATATCTACTGTATACCATATAGTGGATTCATATCTTAGTATTTATGTATATTTGTTCAGAATTTTTTTTTTACTTTCAGAATGTATTCAATGGCAAGCTCGGATAAAAATAAAAAAATGAGATTTTTTAAATTTATATCTAAACTATTGATTCTGCTTTAAAGATATAAGAAAAGTTGCGTAAAGAAAAAAATTACGAATTTACTTACAAAGCCGGAACTCTTGGCCGAAGGAGCATCAGAAGCTCCAGCAAAAGACACCAAGAAGTATGGTCATTACTATAGAAAATCTAACAACTATGCCAAGAGTCTGATCACAAACACAATCACAGAAGACATTTACATGAAGTTAATATATGAAGAATCTGCCTATGATATTTGGCAAGCTCTGCATCAGCAATTTGAGGCAAGACCTACAAACCAATAATCAAGATGTTCACGAATCTATTATCTTTTGAATGACATCTCCACAAATATATCCAAGCTCGAAAGCCTATGGAATGTTTGTTAATAAAAGGTGAAAAAGAACTACCAAAATTGTTGATAATATGCAAGTTATTACACATGCTGGCAAGACCTTTTGAAATGTTCAAATCTAGTTGAATGATGATGCCAAGTCTCCAAATGATAAATTAAATGATAATTTAAAAGAAATTTTAAGAGTTCTGAGGCAGAAATGTGGAGAAACAGGAAGCTTAAGTACTAAATGAAAAGAAGTTGAAAAATAAGAACAAACTTATAAATTAAAGTAAAACTAAAGTTGTGACTAATGCAAGAAAATCGGTCCTTGCATTAAATATTGAAAACAAGTGAGATAAGGTCATCGAATACATTTCTTTCAAATGTTCCCTTTACTCTGTATCGAATGAAGTTAATTTGCGCATATTTACCTTTACTCTGTATCGAATGAAGTTAATTTGAGCATATTTACCAACAAGGTACGTAAAAAAAATAAAGAAATTCTTCATGATTACGAAGAATTCGAAATACCACACTTATATAAACTGCGGATGAAAAGAACTTGAATGCAATTGACAAAGAGATAATTAAAGTTTTATCAAAAGTAAACAATGCCCAGAAAATGGTAAACCTTTTTTATGTATTTTATGTTCCAAGTTTATCGTGAAATATTTTCTGAGTTACTTCACATGACAGGGGTTTCTCTCAAGCAAGTTTTATTCCACAATAAAAAAATATTATAAGCTAGATGTATATTGAGAAACAATTTTATGTGGACACCGGGAGCCGAATGGGACGTTATGTGTGTGGGCCATTTCCCTCATCGTTTAGAGGATATAAATTTTTAGTTGTTTATAAAAATGATTACTCAAATTTCTGCTACGGCTATGTTGTAAAGAACAAATCAGATGTGAGGGATACATTGATAGAAATGCTTTCACATTCCAGGGGCCAAAGACCCACGTTTAAAACATTGCTTAGTTATAATGGTTGTGAATTCAACAATACAGAATTGAAGAAAATTGTTGGAAAACATGGGGTAAGTTAAAGGTTTACTGCTCCATATACACCTCAAAAGAAAGATCGTGCTGAAGGGGAATGCCGAACTATTGTAGAGATGACAAAAACATTTATGAACTCCAATGAAAATGTTGAGTTTCCTAAATCGCTATGGGCAGAATTTGTAGAATTTGCATCTGTCGTATACATCGTAAATCGAACAGGAAAATCATCTGCCGTAGATTAAAGCCCCTCCGAGTTATGGTACGGAAAGAAACAAAGTATTAAGCAAATCATAATTATCGGATTAAAATACTATGTTCATTTTCCTAGTCAACGCCGGATGGACCAGAGGGCAATAATGAGTTATCTTATTGGATACGACAACGATGATAGGTATAATATCTACATTAAAGAGAATAAGTAAAACAGCAGTAAGTTAAAAAAAATAACATTCGCCAAAAAGTCAGTATTTTGGGGTCTATACGAAGACATGAACCTGCATAAACATCTTTTGTCATAAGCCATTATAATATTGAAATGCGAAACTTCATGCATCATAGAATGTTTTCATTACGAACTCTAAATACGAAATTTTAAACAACTGTGAATGAAGATGTGGGCAATTTTTTGTCATAGGCTGTAGCACCCATTACGAATTCGAGGTACGGAATTTGAAGCAACTCAGGGGAATAACGTCCCTAAAGTCAAAAATATCTAAAATGGTGGGGGGGGGGGGGGGGTACCGATGTATATGTATGGGGGCCATACGATATTGTGGACCTATATGAACAATTCTCTTCCAGAGGGTAAAGTACACATAAAAAACTCTTTGTGTGGATTTTCAGACAATTCCATTGGAAAATGTGGCAAAATCATCAAAATACCGAATATTGGGGGGTACTGTTATATGGGGGCTACATGATATCGTGGACCTATATAAACAATTCTCTTCCAGAGGGTAAAGTACTCAGAACAACTATTTGTGTTATTTTATTCGTTTTGCCTCTAGCATGATTACAAAAGACGGACAGTCGGACACGGCTAAATCGTCATAGAATTTTACGCTGATCAAGAATATATATACTTTGTTATGTCTAAAATTATTATTTCTATGAGTTATAAACGGAATGACGAACTTAATATACCCTCCATACTATATATGGTGGAGGGTATAAAAATACCATAGAAACATTAATTAATACTTTTAGGAGAAATCAGTGGTAATGCATGACGTAATAGTAGAGAAAAAACACGACGATTATTCTAGTAATCTTCAAGATACACAGGAAATTGTAATATCAGAACGCATTCGTCTGCGTGACAATAAATCAGATGATGTCCAAGATTTTTACCTCCCAGAAAGAATTTAAGAGGGAGGGGGGCAAAATGCCGAACCGCAAGTACAGTGCATCAAAACTGAAGAACGAGATTCAATGAGCGACTTAGAAGATTTAAAAGGATTTGAGGAAATTCAAAATGGAAAACGTCGAAATGAGCATGATTTAGATGACCCATGTGAATATAGCAATATAAAACGGTTAAGGTATCGAACAGTTAATATCAAATTGTACCAGCGATAAGTTTGTAATGATGTCAAATGATTTCGTTAACCAATCAGAGCCTCCAGTAAGCTATTTAGAACTTTTGAAAGTGCTGATAAAAACAAATGGATACAAGAATTAAAATAAGAGATAAATTCTTTAATGAAAACAAAATTCGAGAGGATCCTGCGCAGAGTCACATCTCCATATCATCAGTAACGAATACCAAGTCATTGGAGAAGAGTACAGAGCTGCAATCGACAACATTGAGGCAGACATCAAAAAGGGCAAAAAAAAATGCCTCAGAAACCGCTTTCCGCACACTGCAACCAGCAGTGTGGCTACATTAGTGAGACGTCAGAGGACTCTAATGCAGTCGATTCAAACTTTAATGAGGGGCAGTTCAGGTCAAGCGGCCCCCTGTCAGACAGTGGCTGCAATTGAGAAATTGTAGTCACAAGTGGAAGATATCCACTTCAATATGTTCGTGAATTTTGATGACCCAACGTTGGTGGGGTACGATGCATCAGCATGCCGGGACATGAGGGGACATTTAATTTTAATTTAATTGGTAATTATTGTTTTGTAACGTTAACAATGGGATAACGCATAATTAATTTGTAAATGATTAACATCGTTTAGATCTGTCAACGTAAATGTAAACAGATTTCAACGAGTGGCGAATGGCGCCAAAGCCTCCACCTTCCTTCATGTTTTGATCGTTGGTTTTTACACTCTCTTCTATCGCTCGATACGAAGTCGCGCTCCCCCGCTATTGTGCAAATCAGGTAATCTGTCTGTCCATTATTATTTATTATTATTGTTAATAAATACGGCCTTTGCCATTATTCTTAAAACTAAACCCCCTATTGTGTATTTATTTATTTATTGGTTTGAGCTTTGCATATTTCCCCGCATTGGCGCAAACATTGGTCCATTCGTACCGGATTACGAACGAGCTGTTGGTAAAAGAAGTAATCGTTTTCTTCTTTTTTCTTCTAATTGCAAAGCATAACATCATCATCACCATCTATACAGTCCACCACATCTCCTTAACATCATCATCGTGTTTCTATCAAAAACAACCAGGTACGTACAGTGAAAAAAGTGCCGGTGAATTTAAATATATAATCTTCTTAAAGAGAGAAAAAAAATATCGAAACAAATTGTGTAAAAACAAGAACAATCGCGTCGTTGATATTCTTTGTGGCCGTCTTACAACGCGTCCCTTACCCCGTCCCCTCCGTCTAGTTTGCAAATATTGTTTTGCCGACGGCAAATTGAAAAAAAAGAAAAATCAAAATAATTGAAAAAAGTGTATTTTTTAGAATTTCTGTTGATATCGTTGTGCGGTGTCATTTTAATGTGCATCAAATTCCCCATCGATTGGTATAATTGAAATTTTAAAATTGTTAAATTTTTTGCAAAATTGCATTTTTAATATTTAAAATATTTTTCACAAATCACCCCCAAAAAATACACTTACTTCAATTGCATTGGTTTTGTTGTAATTGGTACAGCCATAAAAATCATACGGTTAATATCGTTGCTTAGTCGGTCAGCCGCTTTACACACATATACGTACATACGTTTGGTATTGTCTGTTGTGTTACAGGTGACCCTTGATAAACGCAACTTAATATATTTTACAGGTGAACCTCGATAAACGGAACCAACATAAAATATTAAAATTTTTCAAATTTTATTTTTGATTATTATTAAGTGATAATTGGGTGTTAGAAAACGACGTTTTTGAAAAATTAATAACGCGTACACCCTACGATCGGTCAAAACGACTTTTTTAAATAAAAAGTGTTAAAATTGATATTTTTCGTTTGGAATTTCAAAATTTTAATTACTTTTGGAGATTTTAATAAAATTTTTATTTTTTAAAATTTATTTTTTGAGAATACGCTACATTTGGTAGTTTGATTGTCTAAATAGTAGGTTAACTGTGGAAATAAAAATAATATAATCTCAATATTTTCGGTAGAAAATAATAAAAAATTGAATATTTTGAATTGTTTGTGCGCGAAAATACGTTTTTTTTTTTTTGAAATTACACAATTTAACAAATTTTTTATTATTTATTGATATTTCTTTGAATATATATTTGAAATTTTTATTATTTATTTGAACATTTTCACATATTTTTCATCGTATATTTGCATTTGGTTGCTAAATATCTCATCGGAGATTACAATTTTGGTGATTTTAGACCGTTTTTTTTTAATATTTCACTATTGTGTGAGAGGTTCAAGGCATTTATTTCTCGAAAAATTTCGATTTCTTTGGCCCTATAGTGCTGTTTTGTTAGATTTTCGGAAGCTTTTCGGTATTTTTCTTGAACTTTGGAAAAACTCGGTTGATTTTTTGAAACTTTTGGAGTTTTTGTATAAACTTTTGTGTTTTCTTCGTATATTGTGCGAAGAAAAATCAGTAATTCGTGGATTTTGTATAAATTATCTGAGCAAATCGTGCTTTAGTCGTTCCCTTCTTCCTTTTTGTAGTACAGATTTCGGGAAATTTATTCACAATGTCATTCACCCCAATTGATATGTTCACTAGAACTTCGGATGCGGTCATCCATTTTAATGCTCGTTTCAATACGATGCGTGATGACCAGCTCGATATTCATGCGCTACAATCTCATCTTAGTGCATTAGAAAAACTTTGGACGCAAGCACAGGACAAATTTGAAAAGTGCTGTGACTATATGATATCGTCAGTAGAGACGACGAAAGAAGTTATCGATGCGGTTGATCAGAAATACAATTCGTCATTTCAAATCTATGTCGATTTCCAGTCCGCAATTAATAGAAAGCTAGGGCAATTCAAAAAATATCGTACTTCCTCTATTAATGGCAGTCTTTGTGGTTCGGTTGCTTCGTTGATAGAAACGCCGGGCGAGACTTCAGCTAAGTCGCCCATACAAAACTCGCAAGCTACGGGCAATAATTTGAGTACTTCGACTCATGCTTCCCGCGAAAATCATTCGCAGATACAAACTCCGCTTTCCTCTATTGTGAGAAATAATAGTGCCAGTTTTAGAACTACGGAGGAAGTTTCTCATTTGGATTGTGTGCGATACGGACATATTTGAAGGTGATTTGCACTCATGGCCAACATTTAGGGATTTGTTTACGGCTATATATATTGTTAATGGTCGTCTTACCGACGTTGAAAAACTTTGTCATATGGTTAGAAAGACTTCTGGTGAAGCTCGCGAGATTGTATCGAAGTTCCCCTTAATTAATCGTAGTTTCGAGCTCGCGTGGAAGGCTCTAGTTGAAGGTTATGATAACCCTCGGCTTCTGGTTCATAACCAATTGAAAGTTTTGTTTGATATTCCGGTCCTCTATAGTGAGACTAGTTCGGGATTAAAGTCAATCCAACGTGGTATCAATGGATGCCTGTCTTCGATGCCCGTGTATGATGTCAATACGGAAAATTGGGATCCGATATTAGTCTTTTTGTGTCTCCAGAGATTGCCAAAAATTACTCAGACTCTTTGGGAACAGAGTATTAAGGATAAATCTTCTCTTTCGTCCTGGAAGGACTTGGATGCCTTCCTCACTGAGCGCATACGTACGCTCATGTGCCTCCATGATATGCGTGCTACAGATCAGTCTAAGCGGTCAAATAATAGTAAAGTTCAAGCGCATCATTCAAATATCAGAATTGCAGAGCGATCATGAAGTTAAGAATTGTGATAGCAAACGTCGGTGTTCGAAGTGTAACAAGTCGCACCATACGTTGTTGCATCGGGATGATATTACCTCTAGTAATTCAAATCGAACTTCCACCGTTACTAGCAATGCCCCCCGAAATTCGAGTGCTACGCCTTCGATTTTGCCCCCTAATTCAGAAAATTGCGCGCCATGCACATCCGCCGGAGGCTTACCCCGACAAGTATTTCACGCCGCGCAGAACAAGGCTGTACTCTTAGGTACCGCAATGGTGAATATTGTTCATCTAGGTGTTTCATTTCCTGCCAGGGCGTTAATAGATCCAGCTTCCGAGTCCTCTTTCATTTCAGAGAGACTCCAAACTCGTTTGCAGCTCCCTGAGCGTTCTACGCATGCTGTAATTTCAGAAGTTAGTTGTTCACTCTCGGCCACGGCTAATAAAGCGTGTCGTTTACAAATTAGCAGTCCTAGTTTTGCTTGCCATTTCTGGAAATCTTCCCTCGTTTGTGGTTAATTCCGACTTAAGGTCACAAATACCCGATCTTCGCTTGGCAGATGTTAACCTTTGTGAGGAGAATTACGCCCGGACTACTCGTACGGACTCAGAGGGTAGGTATATAGTTACGCTGCCACTTAAATCTGAGATTAGCGCTATCGGGTATTTGGGAGAGTCTCGCGCGAACGTCCTCAAACAATATTATCGGAATGAGAGTTCTCTATTGAAAAAGCCTGAATTAAAACTAGTTTACGACAAGGTATTATCGGAATACTTGGAACTTGACCACATGAGGCTGGTACCCGCAAATACTTCTATGGATGTCCTTTCGTGTTATCTACCACATCACCCCGTCATAAACCTAGCAAAACAGACCACGAAACTTAGAGTAGTGTTTAATGCCTCAAATAAAACTTCGAATGGGCAGAGTCTTAACGACATATTGCACGTAGGTCCAACGTTACAACAAGATTTAGTTATTTTGATCCTCCGTTGGCGTATCTTCAAATTCGTGTTTAACTCGGACATTACTCAAATGTATAGGCAAGTTCGTGTAGATTCAAAGCATTCGCCCCTTCAGAGAATTTTGTATCGGAATGCAACAACAAAACAGGTCCTAGACTACGAACTACAGACAGTGACGTTCCTTGTAAATTGTGCACCATATTTAGCGATTAGAACGCTTCTTCAAATGGCCGATGATACTGAGTCAGAGTTTCCCCTCGCGGCGCATATATTGCGAAAATGTATGTACGTTGATGACGTTTTGGCAGGAGCTCACGACATCGAGACTGCATTGGCAGCTAGGGACCAGTTGATTAGGGCTATTTTGGATCGTTTCCCCCCTGAGCATTTGGTAGATGCTCAGCTTTTATCGTTTGTAGAAGCTAGTAGTTCTAAACCCCTGGTATTAGGTGGAAAGCGCGTTTAGATTGTTTTTTCTTCGAAGTGAGTCCTATTGTCAATAAACACATCACTAAAAGGGAAGTTCTTTCGGTAATCGCGAAATTGTTTGACCCTGTCGGTTGGTTGGCCCCTGTGATTGTTAGGGCAAAAATGATCATGCAGAAGATTTGGCTGGACAACATTGGTTGGGATGATCAACTTCTGGCAGCTTCTGAGGCTGAATGGAGAAGTTTTGTCGAAACATATCCGCATGTTAACTCGATAAGGATACCTAGATGGGTTCAATATGTTCCAGGATTTTCTGTTGAGCTTCATGTCTTTTCTGATGCCTCGGAAAAGGCATACGACGCGGGGGTAGTATATATACGTGTCGATTAGTGCTGAAATGGAAATGCGCCCCGTTAAATGTCAATTTTCTTTCCTTTCGTCGACATTTAAAGAGATTTTGGAAGACTTTTCTTGTTTGCGTAGAGCTCTTCACTTCATTGTATACGCATTTCGATTTATTTGTCAAACGCATTCCCGGTATAGAAACCATTACTACTATCCCACTAGACGCATTTCCTCGGTAGAGATTATTGACGCACGTAATTATTGTACAATTACGGCTCAAAAAATATATTTCGTCAGCGATTATAAGAATCTGTTAGACAAGAAGGCGTTAGATAGTAAGTGTTTGTTGGCTCCTCTCAATCCTTTCATAGATGACAATGGTGTCATGCGAATGAATGGTAGACTGGTAAATTCGCCCACACTTGCACCTTCGGAACGTAATCCTATAATTGTCCCCTATAGGAGTGCCTTTGCTCTACGGTTGGTAGAATATACCCACCAAAAATCTGTTCATGGTGATATCCAGTTAATGATGCGAACTTTGAGATTGGAATATTGGATTCCGCGTATGAAAAGTTTGGTTCGGCTAGTTGTTCGTCGCTGTAAAGTGTGTCTTCTGTTGAAGAAACGTGCTTGCAGTCAATTTATGGCTGCCCTTCCCCCTGAGAGAACAACTCTTAATCGACCTTTTACAAAAACTGGCGTGGATGGGCTATGTATGTGTCTTTGTATGTTTCTCCACAAAGGCAATTCATTTGGAAGCAGTGTCCGATTTGTCGACTGCTAATTTTATGGCTGCGTTACATAGATTTATTGCTCGACGTGGTTGTCCCCATTCCATTTTTTCGGATAATGGAACAAATTTTGTTGGAGCATCGCGTGAACTTCAAAGAAATTTTAAAGATTTCCTCCAAAAAAGCGCTGACTCCGCCTCCTCGTCTTTATCAGACCAGGGACTATCATGGCATTTTATACCTGCTGGTGCCCCTCACATGGGAGGGTTATGGGAAGCTGGAGTCAAGAGCTTCAAATTACATTTTCGGAAGCAATCTCGAAATTTAAATTTCACGTTTGAAGAATTAGCAACGGTATTGGCTAGGATCGAAGCTGGTCTTAATTCTAGGCCGTTGTGTCCAATGTCGGATAATCCAGGAGAAATCGTTGCATTGACGCCAGGTCACTTCTTGATTGGTGCCCCCTTGTTAGCCCCGCCTGAACCTCTCATCACAGAGCAACCATTAAGTCTAATTAATCGGTTTAGGAAAGTTCAGGCCCTTGGCCACCAGTTTAGTTTAAGGTGGAAAGATGAATATCTCAAGCAGTTGCATATGAGATATAAGTGGAAATTTCCCCAAAGAGAAATGGCGATTGACGATCTAGTCGTTGTTCGTCATGATCAGCTTCCCCCAACGTCGTGGAAATTAGGGCGTATAGAAAATGTTTTTCCGGGCACCGACGGTCATGTTTGAGTCGCGGACGTTCGAATGGAAAACGGCGTTGTAAGACGGCCCATTACAAAGTTGGTCGTTTTGACCGACCACACTCCTGCAAACGAATAATATTGTTCTCTTCTCATTATATAGCATGTCGGTGAAAATCTATTTGGAAGAAGAACTTTTGAATGTTGATGACGGTATTGACTACAATGAGCCTCGGCCCACCGATCCCCAAGCTGGAATGTCGTCAGCTGCAGATTCATCTGCGGATTCATCTGATGCCCTCGTTGAACCGATGCAAACCGAGTCCGAATCCATATCAACGGATTCATCTGCGGCTCCGGTCCTTGATTCATCCCCCCAAAATGTTACATTACAAACCGAGTCCGGATCTTCGGGTCCATCTGCGGCTCCGGTTGCCACACCTCATTTGGAGGAGTCGGAAAAGAATTTAAGGTCCGAAACCCAAAAGGTTTCATCTGCGGCCTCACATAAATGTCGCCTTTGTGATCGCATGCACCCGCTGGATAGATGTAGTGACTTCCGGGTTATGAATGTTGACATGCGACGTCGCATTGTCCTAAAATACAATGACTGCATACGGTGTTTATCTAAATCCCACCAAGCTAGGGACCGCCGAAGCAAAAGAAAATGTGCCGTATGCAATGAAGAACACCACACCCTCCTTCATGAAGACACGAAGACCGTGGTTAAACCCACTAATAATCGTCAGCGTCGTCCGCGAACCGAGTATAGGTATCGGTCACGTAACAGTCCGTATAGTCGTCCGTCTGATAACGCTCCCCCCTCGCAGATAGGATTGGTCGGCTTGTTGTCCCTCCAAACAGGTATCTGCCTATCCCCGACTTTGATAGTCAAAATTATGTCGTCCGATCGACCCACTATTGTGAGGGCGGTTTTGGACCATTGTAGTAGGCAGAGTCAGATATGTTCCTCTTTGGTGCATAATCTTCGACTCCCTACTTCTAGAATCGAAGATAGCCAAATATGTCGGCTGACCGTTAGTTCGATCTATGACCGGAGTCAGTCCATTTCAATTGTGGCTGTGGTAACCAATTTGAACCATACGCTTACACCTACAGCGGTAATCCCCGAGCGCATTCGTGACTCATTTTTAGGTCTTCCTTTGGCAGATCCCGATTTTAATAGGCCTGGTCGGGTGGTCTTGGTACTCGGGCCGGAAGTTTATGCCAGGGTCGTAACTCATCGGGTGCAAGCGACGCCAGGGTTGCCGATAGCCCACTACACCATATTTGGGTGGGTATTGTCGGGCATATGTAACATATAGTGTTACACAATGTTTTTTGAAAAAAATGATGTGAATTGAGAAATAAAAGAAAAAAAAATTGAATTAAATTGAAATTGAATTGAAAAAAAGTTGAAAAAAATTTATTTATTATTGTATTTTATTTATAACATCTCAATATGTTGCAAGGTGGGCGGCATGTTTAATTTAGATTGGTAATTATTGTTTTGTAACGTTAACAATGGGTTAACGCATAATTAATTTGTAAATGATTAACCTCGTTTAAATCTGTCAACGTAAATGTAAACAGATTTCAACGAGTGGCGAATGGCGCCAAAGCCTCCACCTTCCTTCATGTTTTGATCGTTGGTTTTTACACTCGTCTCTTCTATCGCTCGATACGAAGTCGCGCTCCCCCGCTATTGTGCAAATCAGGTAATCTGTCTGTCCATTATTATTTATTATTATTATTAATAAATACGGCCTTTGCCATTATTCTTAAAACTAAAACCCCCCTATTGTGTTTTTATTTATTTATTGGTTTGAGCTCTGCATATTTCCCCGCATTGGCGCAAACAACCTTCCTATAACGTAGAGAGCGCGTGCACACCAAAGTCCGGACCAAGGCGGGTTAGCAATGGTTTCACACCGGCTACAGAAACTACATCAGACAGTGAATTAAATACAAAAGTCATTTTGAAAGTTACACACAAATAAGTAAACATAAATTTACAAAGCAACAATCTACAAGCACTGTTCATTGGTCACGTCTACTGTTCCGCATAGGAGATTGTAGATCAAATGTCAGATTATCAAGCAGCTTTATGAAGTAGAACAAACCTTAAATATAACATGTACAACTGCTGCTCAAAGGCGAAGTTCTACTGATTCCGCGGAGAGATTTGTAGATGATATGCCGTAAAAATGAGCTTATAGGGTTAAGAAAAACATAAATATAAGGTAACAAAAACACAACATTAACAACATAAATTACATATATGGAATACAATTTTTTTATTGTGTCCCTTAGAGAAAAAGACGTTAAAATTCAAAAAAAAAAAAGAAAGATCAGGCGGAAATTTTGCAACTCAAGTTAATCTGCCAAAAATTACAATTCCTCAAGTCAATAAGGATTATTTGAAGTGGCAAAGGTTTTTAACATTTTCGTTAGGAAACCTCGAGTTGACTGAGACGAATTATGACATTGATTGGGGAACACTCCATGAGAAATACAACAACCAGAGAGCTCAAGTGTCAAATATCAGCAGATCAGTGAAGAACTTGCATGACATTCTTCATGAATCATTATTGGCACTGGGGGGCCTTGAAATAAAGCCAAAAGAATGGGATCCACTCTTAATCCACATTCTTACATGTGGATTAAGAGTGGATCCCATGTATCGTTGAGCAGTCTAATATGGATACTAAAGAGATCCAAACGAGAGTCGCTTCGAATAATTGGAAGCAGAAGGGATTCAGAAGAATAAACTAGCAGCGACGGTTGCTTCCACAACGAAACGTACGTACCAAATGTGCTACGACGATCACCCGATATGTTACTGCAAGCTATTCTTGTCAGTGGCAGGGCCCGAAAGACAGAAATAGATTTCTAGAAACAGGATGTATTTGAATTGCTTTAGGGTTGATCATCAGGCAAAAACGTGTACCAATGGGACCTGCAGAAAGCGTCAACAAAAATACTATGCACCTTTGCATTCGTCCACAAGCAGAAAACCTGTCAGCTCAGAAGCCGCCCACAGTGGCCTCAATGAATAGAGCCCATTGCAACCGCACGTGTTGCTATCAAGGCCAATAATGGAAGAAGCTATGAGTTTAAGGCAATTCTGGATTCCCCCTTACAGATTAATCTTGCCTCAGAACGACTTGTGCGGAGGTTGGGTATTGAACCAGTTCAAGCATCACTTCGTATCGAAGGCGTTGGCGGAAGATCAAGAACCGCAAACTACAGAGTCAACATGGGACATCAGTCTCTGACAAGCAAATTCAGAACGCGTCCTCTTGCAGACTTATTAAATAAGTTCTGGGAAGGAGACGAAGTTTGTGAAGATCAGAAGTTGGCAATAGCTGAAGAAAATGTGAAAACACTTCAATGAGAATGGTCGTTTTGTGGTGCGATTACCGTTTTCAGAAATATTGCAGCCTCCAGATTCTATGCGTTGAGGCGGCGGATGCAAGTCTTCGGGAGCAGTATGCTAAATTTATGAAGAATTAGCAACAGCAATTGAGATGCGGAAACAGCTTAACACGTTATAACAGGAAACAGGATTTAGACTACGAAAATGGCGTGCTAACCACTTGAAATTGTTGCATGGAGTTCCTTCAAAAGATGGAGAAGCAGATCTCAATATTGGAAAGTCATCAACCACGGTTTTGGGATTAACATAGATTCCCAAGCAGACCGATTTTGTTTGAAGAGTGATGTGAATGAATGTACCATCATCACAAAGCGGAAAGTCACACCTGATTTCGCAAAATTCTTCGACCCATTAGGAATTGCAGGTCTGTGGTATCAGCAGCAAAGGTCTGTAAGCCGAGAAAGCCTGAAAATATTAAATGATTGTGGGGTGCGTCTTATAGAGGGTTAAGACTAAAAATGAATAAATAAAAAAGAAGAAGAATAATAATATTGCCAACTATCTGCAAAAACAGCTGTTTTGTTGCAAACACATGCAGAAATGTCAAGACGAAGGGGAAGAAAAACAAAGGAAAAGAAGGATGACAATCCGAAACTTCCTGGCAAATTTTCGCAGGAAAATGGGCCCTTTTTGATTTGCACTGGTAAGAAGATTGGATGTGTGGCTCCAGCCAACCGACAACAGCAAGACCAACAAGAAAACCCGAATTGTTTTATTTCTTTTGGCATTTATTAAAATTTCCTTCCTGCTTTTAAACAAAAAAAGGAATTTAAAGAAATTTTAAAAATAATTAATTAAAGGAAAAAAAGTAAACCTAAACAAAGTTTAAACAAACTATACAAATATCAAAACAAACAAAAAATAAGAAATCATCTTAAAATTAACCTCGGGAGCCACACCAACACCATCCAATCCAACGTGGGAGGCGCAGATTTGCGGCTTTGTCACTCTGGCAAGCCCTTGGTAATTCCCATAGACATTGTACCTTTTACTTGGACGGCAGGACGGACGACAGCAAGCAAATTAGATTCCACGAACATTACATAGCAAGAAAAGAGAAAAATAGCAGAAGTCAATAGAAGGGACAACAAGCAGTTAAGTTTAGAGTCTACTTACCACAATGGGTACAGGATTCCACTCAGGGTTGAGCTCAAGCCAGGGTTAGGAATATTGTTTTGTTCTAGTTCGCCGAATATTTGTACGGCCCCAATCTGCCTTGTTGGACTTTTTCTAAAAAAAAAAAAGTGATGTCGTAAAAAGTTTCTGGAATGTAATTACAACGCTAACACCATAAACTTGAACTTTTTACTTATACATTGGGAAGAGCCACCTCCAGATAAAGCCTAACTACATTTATGAGACGCCAGATATTCCCAGAAAAGAAAGAAATTTCCTGAAAAGAAAAGAAATTGCCTGAAAGAAAAGAAATTTCCTGAAAAGAAAAGAAATTGCCTGAAAAGAAAGAAATTTCCTGAAAAGAAAGAAATTGCCTGAAAGAAAAGAAATTTCCTGAAAAGAAAGAAATTGCCTGAAAGAAAAGAAATTTCCTGAAAAGAAAGAGAAAGAAAGAAAAATGAATTATTATTAGATTGCCTGAAACGAAGAGAGATTAAAAAAATATTAAGGAATTACTGAATTAATGAAATCAAAAAAAACATTTTTTTGTACGATGTATTTTGTTTTGATCTTATTCTTGTTGTCCATATAATTTTCACTAAAGATCCTTTGTTAAGCTTAAGTATGAATAAATTTGTGGAATTTGAACTGAAAACAATGTCTTCGGCTTAAAGCTGTTTAAAAAGGTGGTAGGGATGAGATAGAGGGGTAAGTGAAGGCTTTGAATATGGGGCACCCTGTGGATAGGGGTGTCATGGCGAGAGGTAATCTCGGTGGGTGGGTAGTTTCCCTAGCCGGATAGCCGCTAGGGGAAACCTGGTTCAAATTAGGAAGATATTTGGATATATAAAAGTGTTAATGGTGAGTTCACTGTAAATGTTACGGTCATGTAGTGTTTGTTCGTTTTTTTTTAGACATATTCTAGGTTCTCCACCACACAAATAAAATCATTCAGTTGGAATCAGACCGGTATGAATTTTTTTTTTTTTTTTGTCAACCGAAATGTCCCAGAGTGGCAAGAACCACACAGCCGCGCAAAACGCCAGCATACCGGCAACGCCACTCGAAGACACACATTTGCGGTATTCCGTTTACATAATAAACACCGGTTGTTACATGATTTCAAAAAACCCAGACACATGTTCGATGAAGAGACACCATAAAAATTGAGATACATACATCTGTGGACACCTCAGAAATGGCATATGGAGCTGTGATGTGTCTTCAGGCTATGCTACTAGATGGGAGGCATATAATTAGACTCCTTCATTCAAAATCGAAAATAGCAAGCGAAAAGTGATCATTTTGCAACGGTTAGAGCATTCTGCCGCTGTATTGGGGCAAAACAAAAAGTAAGGACTATTTATTGGTCAGATAATTCCGGACCTTCAACAAGTTTAAAAATATACAAGGTAGATCGTTAATCAGTCAATGTTGACATGTGGGGACAAAGGATAATCCAGCAGATTTTATATCCAGAGGCATGAAATCGGATAGGCTGTCAGGACGTATGATGTGGGTTTATAGGCCCACATTTCTACACAATGAATTCAATATGAATTGAATTTCTATTCCTAACGTGTGAATTCGTACACCAATTCTGTCAAATAAAATTTAATCACAAAAGATGAATCTTAACAATTGTAATTTTTACAATATTTCTTAAGGTGTTTTCATAAAAGTATCCGACAGCACACTCGTAATCGACTGCTTGAATAAAACTAAATATCCTCCCAAAACCAATGTGACAAAAAATCAAAACAATTTATTTTTTACAATTGTGTTGGTGAGCACACTGATATCCCATGGAATGCTCTTTGCCTAGCCCTGCTATAGATGTAACGAAATGTGTTATTCATTGTTTAACCAAACGCTCATAAAGTTTGGGAATTGCTTTTAGTTTTGCATCACCCCTATAATTTTCAATAAAACATCTACTGTCAGATTTACGCAGTGGAATAATAGCTCGAACGCCAAATAACAGGAAAATGACCAGGGTTAGCGAAGAATTAAAAATATGTGTTAGAGGAAGGTATAGTTCATGTGCACATGCCTTTAAAATGAAAAACGGTACACCATCTGGACCCGGTGAGTTAAAACCATTCCAACGACAGTAAACTTAACACTTCATCTGGTATGAGAATGATACGAGGAAACTGAAGAAGAATTTTCAGTGTTGTATATATTTCCAGCTTTTGTATAATTAGTAATGTTTATTGTACAATAGATTTTTTTTAACTTTTTAAATAACCTGCTTTTTATGTTAAGTAAGCGTCTAAGTTGTGGCGAAAACCAAGCTGGATCCATATCACAGCTCATTTTTACAAGCGGGACTGAGGTTTCTAATACATTGTTATTTATTTTATAAAAGCTTGGAATACGAAAATCCAAATTACCTTCGAAAACTCAACTTATAATAGATAATGTAGAACGCAACAAATCAACGTTAAACTTGCCAAAGTTTAACTTACGCGACTTATGTTGATATGAAGTATGTACTGTTTGAATGCTACTAAGTTCAGTTCAATGGCTACCATAAGAGTAGGATGATACATATCATCTGGCTCTGAGAAAGGAGGGCTTCACTAGACAAATAGTTTCCACGTTTGAGGAATGATTTGATGAAACCTCGTTCATTAAGGCTAAATGTTAGAAATAAATATCAGCCTCTAAATTTGCAGCAATATATGAGCAAGTTATAATAATATTACAATTTAGATATTGTATTTTAACACAAACAAAATCAATATTAGGGTAAAATGCGTTCTGAGGTAATGGAATTATGAACGACAATGCAAACTCTTCCACCAATTTTATTTAATCGGTCTTTTCTGTAAGTTTGGTACTGATCATATAAAATCTCAGTGTCTTGCTCAGAGAGGCTCCGCCGATGGGAGTAATATGCGGAATGCGTCAAGCAGTGGACTGTAGATATATAAAAAGAGTTTTTCTGTGGCAACAATATGCCTATCTATGTACAACGATATCTGCTTGCAAACTATATTGCGGGTGTTGTCTGTCCAAAAGACAGCGCAATACTACTTGATTAATTGAATAATTAAGGACCAAACCAAGGGTCAATAACAAGCAACATTTAAAGCAATACTAAATTAAAAATGCTGACCCTTGACAAGTTTTAATTTCGCTGACTGACTACCTTCCAATAAATTCATTCATAATATAAACAACCGACGTGAAGGATATACATTTCGAAGGACGAAAAACTGGGGCTGAAGCTGACAGCAACGATTTTGATGCGCTTGACGAAGCCTTTGGAGACAGAAACGGAAACGATCTATTCGGTTTTTATTACTCGCCATGTAATAACGTGTGATGAAGTTGACCACATTTCAAACAACTATTTTGACTAGTACAATTTACTAGTTTATGTCCCTTTGCCAAACAATTTATACAATGTTCGTGGTGCTTGACAAATTCAAATCCCTTTGCGGGCAAAATTCCTTAAATTTTGAGCAAAACTGAAGGCGATGGAATTTCTCATGACAAAGACGATTTTCAAATAGAAGTGGGAGAAGAACACTTAGATTTGAGCTTTCTAACGAATTGGAATTACGCAAAGGAACGGATTTCTGTCTATAACTTTCCAAACACACTGGCGTGTTTACACGCTCTGAAATAAAGAAGTCTAGATCTTTCCAAGAAGAAAGAGCCGCTTTATTTTTAATAACTTGTTTCAGCATTTGCGTTTCTTTCGGTAAACGTTGAAGGAAAAGAAATACCAGATCCCATTGATCGGTGGGAACGTTATAGGTCGATATTGTGGAGATACATCGAATTCAACCAGAGATTTTTTCTTGTCGAGAATCTCCCTCAAAAATATCAATATCAATGAACGATATCAAAAGATGAAATATTTGTGGCCATATTTCCCTGCGATTCAGGAGCCAAAAGTAATTGAGCCGATTGCTCTTGATTTTTATCCACAATTTTATAATTTTTCTATTAATTGTTGCCATTGTACTTGCATAAATGTGGGAAGAAGCTTTTTATTTATTTTCTGACAACACCAACTTACATGGTTATGCTACTTCGTTCAGGCAGAACGAAAGCATAACAAGTTGTAAGAGATGTAAATGTTTATAAGTGCGGTTGTAAGATTTTGAAGATTTTCCAAAAGAATTTTAGTTTTATTTAATTCTTTGGTTTCTCTTCTATTGGGCTTACGATCTCGTCACTTGGGTAAAAAATGTTTTTTGTCATAGAAGTTATTTTTAAAATAACTTCTGGGGATAATATACCAGACAAAAAACAAGGGAACTGATAAGGAAAAACTCAACCTAAACGTACACGACAGAAAGAGGAATTAACAAAGATTAAAAAGTGCTGATCACAAACAAACAGCGGTGGGGGTTCGGTGTTTTGTTTGCTTGCGACAACGAATTTGAAATTTCACTGTTGTTACAACGAGAGAAAGGAATAAATGTAACAACAATAATTTGCAATATTACAGCGGACAAAGCAAACAAAAACAATAATAGTGCAATTTGTTGGGAATAGACCAAACCCGATGGATGACCACATCGACATGGATCTAATCGATCTTGATAAATAAAATTATCGATGTCGTCACAAAACGGCACTCTTCTTTTTGAAGTTTAGAAAAGTGGATCGCCAGACCAAAATTGTAATTTTTTTATAAATTAAAAAAGTTGACCGACTGAGTCATTTTTTATTTTGAAATAATACTTAAAGTGATTTTTCTTTTGTGCAGACAACAAACTTAATCTCTTAATCCACATTCTTACATGTGGATTAAGAGTGGATCCCATATATCGTTGAGCAGTCTAATATGGATACTAAAGAGATCCAAACGAGAGTCGCTTCGAATAATTGGAAGCAGAAGGGATTCAGAAGAATAAACTAGCAGCGACGGTTGCTTCCACAACGAAACGTACGTACCAAATGTGCTACGACGATCACCCGATATGTTACTGCAAGCTATTCTTGTCAGTGGCAGGGCCCGAAAGACAGAAATAGATTTCTAGAAACAGGATGTATTTGAATTGCTTTAGGGTTGATCATCAGGCAAAAACGTGTACCAATGGGACCTGCAGAAAGCGTCAACAAAAATACTATGCACCTTTGCATTCGTCCACAAGCAGAAAACCTGTCAGCTCAGAAGCCGCCCACAGTGGCCTCAATGAATAGAGCCCATTGCAACCGCACGTGTTGCTATCAAGGCCAATAATGGAAGAAGCTATGAGTTTAAGGCAATTCTGGATTCCCCTTTACAGATTAATCTTGCCTCAGAACGACTTGTGCGGAGGTTGGGTATTGAACCAGTTCAAGCATCTCTTCGTATCGAAGGCGTTGGCGGAAGATCAAGAACCGCAAACTACAGAGTCAACATGGGACATCAGTCACTGACAAGCAAATTCAGAACGCGTCCTCTTGCAGACTTATTAAATAAGTTCTGGGAAGGAGACGAAGTTTGTGAAGATCAGAAGTTGGCAATAGCTGAAGAAAATGTGAAAACACTTCAATGAGAATGGTCGTTTTGTGGTGCGATTACCGTTTTCAGAAATATTGCAGCCTCCAGATTCTATGCGTTGAGGCGGCGGATGCAAGTCTTCGGGAGCAGTATGCTAAATTTATGAAGAATTAGCAACAGCAATTGAGATGCGGAAACAGCTTAACACGTTATAACAGGAAACAGGATTTAGACTACGAAAATGGTGTGCTAACCACTTGAAATTGTTGCATGGAGTTCCTTCAAAAGATGGAGAAGCAGATCTCAATATTGGAAAGTCATCAACCACGGTGTAGTGTAATCGACTGTTATCGATACGCGCACCTAGAGATCCCAAAATATCACATGATACATCAGCTGTAATTTAGCATTTGTTTTATTGCTTACAATTAAGGATAATAGTTTATAAGATAATAGAAAATAAGTAAAATCCCGTTATTTATGTATATATGCAGGACATTTTTGTAATAAAAATTAATCAAGTTTTATCTGCCGATCTGTCGGCATAAAGAAAACTACAAATCTTTTATTTGAGCACTCTAAAGTGCTCTAAAAGGAAATTGCTTTGGCACTGTTAAGTGCCAGCAAAAACAGATAAATCCACTAGTGGCCAGTGGCGTTTTTAAGCGCCGGCTAAAAAAACAGCAGGCAGATTTTTCCATAGAGTATCTCTTATCACATGGCGATCCTGGCAAATTCCGATATTTTACCTCAGGAAGCTGAGATTCCAGCCGTACCTCAACCTGGTCCATCCCGTCTGTCCATACGTGACTACTAGGCAGCAGAGAAGAAAGGAGACCACTTTAACTCGGATTCCAGTTACCGAAAAGCCGAAACACAGAAGAGGTGGCAAAATAGTAAAATTGCGGCGACAATTAGCCGATTTAAAGTCTCGCATCAACGCGGATCCTCCACCACCATGGAACACAGCATCCGAGCTATGGATTCTCGTTGACAAAATTGAGGCACAAATGCCAAATAAGAATAAAATTAACATTGATAAATAAAACACAAAACAATCACTAAAATTTGGTTGTATTTTTTTATTTAAAAAGAAGATAACACATAACATATTAAAAACAATAATTAAATAAAGAGAGGTATAGAACAAGAAGAAGAATACAAATAAAACTAAGAAATGAATTACCATGTTTTATAACAACTACTCGAATGTTAAATACCTAATAACCAAAATAACCAGTAACCATATGCACAAATGAAACAGATTCAGTGATGGCAATGCTGTAAAAGTTTAAAGGGGGTTCACACTAATGCATATATTTGAAGACATATATTGAACAAATCGTTAATAATTAAGAAGTATTTATTTTAATAAATGGAAGAATATATTGAATATGTACACGAATTATATACATTAAAAACAAATCTAAAGAAAAGTGTTAACAAAATCTTCTCGCGAAAATATATCAACGAGAAATTAGATAGAATAGAATTTATTAGAAATAGAATAAATGAAATCAATGATACTGAAGAATTAATACAACAAAAACAACGAATTGTACTACTTTGTAAAGAAGTTGAAGAAATTTTAAAAGCATTGAAAACTAAAAAGGTAGATATTAAAGAAAGTTTACTAAATATGACACAGTTCGATATTTCAGTTGTAGGCAAAAACCTACAGGTATTCAAGGGTGCATACAAATATTTAGACGATTTTTTGTCACAAACTGAACTATTACACGATTTAGTGATAGAAGAAGAAAGACACATATTCATTAAATATGTTTACAATTTTAAACTTACGAGCCAAGTAAGAAGCACATTAGGTAGGACAAATAAACCAACGACATATGTAGAACTAAAGAAAATTCTAATTGAATCATATCCAAACCCTAGAACTTTACAGCAAGTCTTAACGGAATTAGGAACGACAAATCAAGGGAATACGACAATAAGTGAATTTAGAGAACAAATATCAGAGCTTGCAGATCAATTAAGCGCTTTTGAAATAAATAGCTTAACAAAACCATCACAAGAAACGAAAGATGCTATTTATACGGTTAGCGACAATATGGCGTTGAATGTATTCATAAAAGGAGTGAATCCAGAATATCAAACTATACTGCTATCCAATCCACCAACCAATATAAACGAGGCAGTTCAAAGACGCCTGAGTGCAGAAAAGAGTTTTGGAAACGATAACAAAAAAGTATATGCTATAAAGAAGAGAAATTACAATGATAGATACAGAAGCAGTGAAGATACTGATAACAGATACAACGATGAACGTAAAAACTATAATAATTACAACAATAAGTCAAGGGAAAGATACAATGAATATAGATGCAATTGCTGTGAAAATAATAGAAACAACAGCCGCATTAAACACTCCAACTATTATAATAATAGGAATTACAGAAACAATAATAACAACAGTGGTTACAACAGTGAAAATCGATCTTATAACAATGGAAAGCAAAATGATAGAAACACGCCACAGTACAATCAATTTAACAACAGAAAAGACAACAGTTTCAAAACATTTGCTTATAAGGAGCAGGGAAACTGCCACGGCCGGATGACGGAAGAAGTTGTCCACGAAGGCCAAATGTAAAGATATTTAATATAACTATTAATTGTGGTGCATTTAATATATTGAAGTGCAAAACAATTAATAAACACCTGTCATTCCTAGTAGATACAGGCGCAGATGTATCAATATGCAAAGACATAAATCTGAATTACATAAATACTAATGAAATTGCAAAATTGAGTGTTTGGGAACTTCACGTCTAGATCTAGGTGTTGACATTGAAGACATATCACACAAGTTCTACAAAAAAATTTCCCAATACCAACTGATGGCATAATTGGACGTGATATATTAACAAAATTTTTATGCAAAGTTGACTTTTAAACGTACACCATAATAAGCAACAGCGAAATTACGCTTCCCTTACATACTAACGACAAACGTTCGGAGGAGATTAAGATACCGGCACGTACAGAACTAGTAATTCCGGTTCACCTAAACATCGATGAAGACAGCATAATATTGAACAAAGAAGTCTCAAGTGGTGTGTTCATAGCAAATTGCAAAGAATTAGATTTTGAGCTACATAACTTAAATGATTATTACATCTATAAAGTTGCTAACAATCGTTCACAAGTACACAATCGAGTTTCAACGCTGCTAACAAACTTGGACATTGGTACACTTGATCCAGAAGCAAAAAATTTCATTACCTCTATAATAGAAGACTTCCACGATATACTTCACTTACCGAGAGATAAACTAACAGTCAACAACTTTTACTCACAACATATAATAGTTAATGATAACACACCAGTATATATTAAGAAATATAGATTACCAGAAGCACAAATGAATGAAGTTAACAATCAAGTAATATAGCTTTATAATGATGACATAATTGAGAATTCCGTCAGTCCCTACAATGTACCATTGCTAGTAGTACCAAAAAATTCAAAAGATGATAAAAAGAAGTGGCGCCTTGTTGTAGACTTTCGAAAATTAAACAATAAGATAATAAACGACAAATTCCCACTAACCAGACTAGAAGATGTTCTAGACAGGTTGGGCAGAGCGAAATATTTCTCCACGCTCGATATGACAAGCTCGTTTCATCAAATTAATCTCGACAATGAATCTCGCCCACTTACAGCGTTTTCCACAGGAAATGGTCACTATCAATTTAAGAGACTACCGTTTGGCCTGAAAATTTCATCAAACAGTTTCCAAAGCATGCTAACAATAGCGTTAAGCGGTCTGGATGCTGCCGCCTTCTTATATGTTGACGACATAATAGTATTCGGATGTAGCCTGAAACACCACAATGACAATTTGATAAAAGTTTGTAACCGCGATGATCCATCAAAGATAAAGTTGACTCTAGAGAAGTCGGTATCAAAAGTGCGTAATTCAAAAATATAGACGTCGAAGAGTTTAAGATGATATTTACAAATATACAAAAAGAACAAAAACAACAAATAAAAATCTTAATCTACTGTGAACCAGTGAAGGTCTATAATCAACAAACGCAAACAGAAATAATTAAAGAATTTCACAATTCAATACATGGCGGGCACCTTGGTGTGAGAAAAACAACTCTGAAATTAAAACAAAGATTTATATAGAAAAATATGAATAAAATGGTTGTACAGTGTCAAAGCATTTTTCTTAATGTAAATGATTTAAATTTCCCCACGGGTCCTTTTTTATCCCTTCGTTACATTTTGTCCACTACTGATTTATACGTCTTTGTTTATTTCGTAGACAAAGACAAATGTAGTAACAAAATGTAACGAGTAGCTTTTTTAAACCCCGCTTTGCGACATCTTAGCTTTTTTTTTAATTCGCTAAGATCCCTACATCCTGTAAAAAAGGTAATTTTAATTGTTTGACGAACAATTACCAATAAAATATCAGTCCACGACTGTTTTAAAATAAAATACTAATAATCTTGTGTTTTATTTTTTTTCTTTCATTTTGCAACGCAAACATTGGTCCAATCGAGCCGGATTATTTTCAACGAAAACTAACCCGTCTCTTTTTTCCTTTTACAAAGGCAATCATCGACTTCGTCGAGGACAACAACACCAACACAAAAGATCAACGATCACCAACATTTATTTTATTTATTTATCGAAATAAATTAATATCAGCAACACAGATATGTACACATCTTTATTGATTTTACAAATAAATAGTGACATACCGTGATTCTCGTGTTGTGATAAATAATAATAATAAAAAAAAAACCGTCGGTCGTTTTACAGCGCGTCCGTCCGTCCATTTGCCGTCGATAAATTTTATTTCAAAAACAATAAGTGTCAAATCCGTCACTCTATATTTTTGTTTACAACAAAAATATACACACACACAATCACAGTGAATCTTGTTTCATTTCCATTTTAAATTATTTTTGTGTGTTTCACGCATTTCTTTTATTCTTTCATTTTTTGATCATATTTGTATTTTGGTGTTTTGTTTTTCATTTATTTCTTCTTCTTTCTTCAAAACACCAAAATCATCACAACAACAATTACCATATGTGAGAGTAATTGTCATCTCTGCTGATTGTTGACATATTTGACACTTACATATAAGTAACATATGATCACATTTATTAGGGGTGTTCACACTTCCTAATACTATCCAACAAATTGATCAAAATATTTTAGTGCCATTTTTGGGTATTTTTTGTGTTGAATCCTACAGATATCAACTTAAATTAAATTTAAATTGTGTTTTCGACACTGTGCACCCTATATCCGGTCTCATTTATTAAAATATTATTATTTTTATATAAATATAATATAACATATTATATATTAAATCAAAAATTATTTAATTTTTTTATAAAAATCGATTTTTATGAAAATCGATCTTATAACAATGGAAAGCAAAATGATAGAAACACGCCACAGTACAATCAATTTAACAACAGAAAAGACAACAGTTTCAAAACATTTGCTTATAAGGAGCAGGGAAACTGCCACGGCCGGATGACGGAAGAAGTTGTCCACGAAGGCCAAATGTAAAGATATTTAATAAACTATTAATTCTGGTGCATTTATTATATTGAAGTGCAAAACAATTAATAAACACCTGTCATTCCTAGTAGATACAGGCGCAGATGTATCAATATGCAAAGACATAAATCTGAATTACATAAATACTAATGAAATTGCAAAATTGAGTGTTTGGGAACTTCACGTCTAGATCTAGGTGTTGACATTGAAGACATATCACACAAGTTCTACAAAAAAATTTCCCAATACCAACTGATGGCATAATTGGACGTGATATATTAACAAAATTTTTATGCAAAGTTGACTTTTAAACGTACACCATAATAAGCAACAGCGAAATTACGCTTCCCTTACATACTAACGACAAACGTTCGGAGGAGGAGGAGGAAGTACAGAACTAGTAATTCCGGTTCACCTAAACATCGCTGAAGACAGCATAATATTGAACAAAGAAGTCTCAAGTGGTGTGTTCATAGCAAATTGCAAAGAATTAGATTTTGAGCTACATAACTTAAATGATTATTACATCTATAAAGTTGCTAACAATCGTTCACAAGTACACAATCGAGTTTCAACGCTGCTAACAAACTTGGACATTGGTACACTTGATCCAGAAGCAAAAAATTTCATTACCTCTATAATAGAAGACTTCCACGATATACTTCACTTACCGAGAGATAAACTAACAGTCAACAACTTTTACTCACAACATATAATAGTTAATGATAACACACCAGTATATATTAAGAAATATAGATTACCAGAAGCACAAATGAATGAAGTTAACAATCAAGTAATATAGCTTTATAATGATGACATAATTGAGAATTCCGTCAGTCCCTACAATGTACCATTGCTAGTAGTACCAAAAAATTCAAAAGATGATAAAAAGAAGTGGCGCCTTGTTGTAGACTTTCGAAAATTAAACAATAAGATAATAAACGACAAATTCCCACTAACCAGACTAGAAGATGTTCTAGACAGGTTGGGCAGAGCGAAATATTTCTCCACGCTCGATATGACAAGCTCGTTTCATCAAATTAATCTCGACAATGAATCTCGCCCACTTACAGCGTTTTCCACAGGAAATGGTCACTATCAATTTAAGAGACTACCGTTTGGCCTGAAAATTTCATCAAACAGTTTCCAAAGCATGCTAACAATAGCGTTAAGCGGTCTGGATGATGCCGCCTTCTTATATGTTGACGACATAATAGTATTCGGATGTAGCCTGAAACACCACAATGACAATTTGATAAATGTTTGTAACCGCGATGATCCATCAAAGATAAAGTTGACTCTAGAGAAGTCGGTATCAAAAGTGCGTAATTCAAAAATATAGACGTCGAAGAGTTTAAGATGATATTTACAAATATACAAAAAGAACAAAAACAACAAATAAAAATCTTAATCTACTGTGAACCAGTGAAGGTCTATAATCAACAAACGCAAACAGAAATAATTAAAGAATTTCACAATTCAATACATGGCGGGCACCTTGGTGTGAGAAAAACAACTCTGAAATTAAAACAAAGATTTATATGGAAAAATATGAATAAAATGGTTGTACAGTGTCAAAGCATTTTTCTTAATGTAAATGATTTAAATTTCCCCACGGGTCCTTTTTTATCCCTTCGTTACATTTTGTCCACTACTGATTTATACGTCTTTGTTTATTTCGTAGACAAAGACAAATGTAGTAACAAAATGTAACGAGTAGCTTTTTTAAACCCCGCTTTGCGACATCTTAGCTTTTTTTTAATTCGCTAAGATCCCTACATCCTGTAAAAAAGGTAATTTTAATTGTTTGACGAACAATTACCAATAAAATATCAGTCCACGACTGTTTTAAAATAAAATACTAATAATCTTGTGTTTTATTTTTTTTCTTTCATTTTGCAACGCAAACATTGGTCCAATCGAGCCGGATTATTTTCAACGAAAACTAACCCGTCTCTTTTTTCCTTTTACAAAGGCAATCATCGACTTCGTCGAGGACAACAACACCAACACAAAAGATCAACGATCACCAACATTTATTTTATTTATTTATCGAAATAAATTAATATCAGCAACACAGATATGTACACATCTTTATTGATTTTACAAATAAATAGTGACATACCGTGATTCTCGTGTTGTGATAAATAATAATAATAAAAAAAAACCGTCGGTCGTTTTACAGCGCGTCCGTCCGTCCATTTGCCGTCGGTAAATTTTATTTCAAAAACAATAAGTGTCAAATCCGTCACTCTATATTTTTGTTTACAACAAAAATATACACACACACAATCACAGTGAATCTTGTTTCATTTCCATTTTAAATTATTTTTGTGTGTTTCACGCATTTCTTTTATTCTTTCATTTTTTGATCATATTTGTATTTTGGTGTTTTGTTTTTCATTTATTTCTTCTTCTTTCTTCAAAACACCAAAATCATCACAACAACAATTACCATATGTGAGAGTAATTGTCATCTCTGCTGATTGTTGACATATTTGACACTTACATATAAGTAACATATGATCACATTTATTAGGGGTGTTCACACTTCCTAATACTATCCAACAAATTGATCAAAATATTTTAGTGCCATTTTTGGGTATTTTTTGTGTTGAATCCTACAGATATCAACTTAAATTAAATTTAAATTGTGTTTTCGACACTGTGCACCCTATATCCGGTCTCATTTATTAAAATATTATTATTTTTATATAAATATAATATAACATATTATATATTAAATCAAAAATTATTTAATTTTTTTATAAAAATCGATTTTTATGAAAATCGATCTTATAACAATGGAAAGCAAAATGATAGAAACACGCCACAGTACAATCAATTTAACAACAGAAAAGACAACAGTTTCAAAACATTTGCTTATAAGGAGCAGGGAAACTGCCACGGCCGGATGACGGAAGAAGTTGTCCACGAAGGCCAAATGTAAAGATATTTAATAAACTATTAATTCTGGTGCATTTATTATATTGAAGTGCAAAACAATTAATAAACACCTGTCATTCCTAGTAGATACAGGCGCAGATGTATCAATATGCAAAGACATAAATCTGAATTACATAAATACTAATGAAATTGCAAAATTGAGTGGAATAACAGAAAATTCAGTTCATTGTTTGGGAACTTCACGTCTAGATCTAGGTGTTGACATTGAAGACATATCACACAAGTTCTACAAAAAAATTTCCCAATACCAACTGATGGCATAATTGGACGTGATATATTAACAAAATTTTTATGCAAAGTTGACTTTGAAACGTACACCATAATAAGCAACAGCGAAATTACGCTTCCCTTACATACTAACGACAAACGTTCGGAGGAGATTAAGATACCGGCACGTACAGAACTAGTAATTCCGGTTCACCTAAACATCGATGAAGACAGCATAATATTGAACAAAGAAGTCTCAAGTGGTGTGTTCATAGCAAATTGCAAAGAATTAGATTTTGAGCTACATAACTTAAATGATTATTACATCTATAAAGTTGCTAACAATCGTTCACAAGTACACAATCGAGTTTCAACGCTGCTAACAAACTTGGACATTGGTACACTTGATCCAGAAGCAAAAAATTTCATTACCTCTATAATAGAAGACTTCCACGATATACTTCACTTACCGAGAGATAAACTAACAGTCAACAACTTTTACTCACAACATATAATAGTTAATGATAACACACCAGTATATATTAAGAAATATAGATTACCAGAAGCACAAATGAATGAAGTTAACAATCAAGTAATATAGCTTTATAATGATGACAATTGAGAATTCCGTCAGTCCCTACAATGTACCATTGCTAGTAGTACCAAAAAATTCAAAAGATGATAAAAAGAAGTGGCGCCTTGTTGTAGACTTTCGAAAATTAAACAATAAGATAATAAACGACAAATTCCCACTAACCAGACTAGAAGATGTTCTAGACAGGTTGGGCAGAGCGAAATATTTCTCCACGCTCGATATGACAAGCTCGTTTCATCAAATTAATCTCGACAATGAATCTCGCCCACTTACAGCGTTTTCCACAGGAAATGGTCACTATCAATTTAAGAGACTACCGTTTGGCCTGAAAATTTCATCAAACAGTTTCCAACGCATGATAACAATAGCGTTAAGCGGTCTGGATGCTGCCGCCTTCTTATATGTTGACGACATAATAGTATTCGGATGTAGCCTGAAACACCACAATGACAATTTGATAAAAGTTTGTAACCGCTTAAGGGAATACAATTTAAAATTAAATGCAATCAAATGCAGCTTTCTCAAACCAGAAGTGATTTATCTTGGTCATTTGATCACAGACAAAGGCATAAAAACTGATCCACAGAAGGACGAAGTAATCAAAAAATATCCTATCCCTGTAACTACTATAGACGTTTCATACCGAGATTCGCGGACATCGCAAAATGTCTTAGAGCTCTATCTAAAAAAGACAAACATTTCGTATGGATCGAAGAATGTCAAAAAGCTTTCGAAACACTGACTGACTCGCATACGAATGGATCTTTCTGATTATGACTTCGATATAATATATAAAAAGGGCAAAATGAATACAAATGCTGATGCACTTTCCCGGATACCGCTAAACATCGAAACACTGAAAGCAATGATTCCAATTAGAACAGATGAAAAGCGAATACTTGCAATAACAAGATCCATGACTAAAAATTCAAATAAAACCACAAACAACCAACAACAAAACAAGAAAATAAGCACAAAATCAAAAATCAATAATATCCTTAATTGGGATTGCACATCTATTAGTGATATAAAGTGCATGAAAAAACTGAAATTTATACCACAAATGAATACTGAAGAAATTAACATAGAAATATCAGATGATAGCGTAATAGTCAAATGCAGCGATGATCCATCAAAGATAAAGTTGACTCTAGAGAAGTTGGTATCAAAAGTGCGTAATTCAAAAATATAGACGTCGAAGAGTTTAAGATGATATTTACAAATATACAAAAAGAACAAAAACAACAAATAAAAATCTTAATCTACTGTGAACCAGTGAAGGTCTATAATCAACAAACGCAAACAGAAATAATTAAAGAATTTCACAATTCAATACATGGCGGGCACCTTGGTGTGAGAAAAACAACTCTGAAATTAAAACAATGATTTATATGGAAAAATATGAATAAAATGGTTGTACAGTGTCAAAGCATTTTTCTTAATGTAAATGATTTAAATTTCCCCACGGGTCCTTTTTTATCCCTTCGTTACATCTTGTCCACTACTGATTTATACGTCTTTGTTTATTTCGTAGACAAAGACAAATGTAGTAACAAAATGTAACGAGTAGCTTTTTTAAACCCCGCTTTGCGACATCTTACCTTTTTTTTTAATTCGCTAAGATTACTCGCTCATTGGCAAAAAGCATCAGAAATCCCTACATCCTGTAAAAAGGTAATTTTAATTGTTTGACGAACAATTATCAATAAAATATCAGTCCACGACTGTTTTAAAATAAAATACTAATAATCTTGTGTTTTATTTCTTTTCTTTCATTTTGCAACGCAAACATTGGTCCAATCGAGCCGGATTATATTCAATGAAAACTAACCCGTCTCTTTTTTCCTTTTACAAAGGCAATCATCGACTTCGTCGAGGACAACAACACCAACACAAAAGATCAACGATCACCAACATTTATTTTATTTATTTACCGAAATAAATTAATATCAGCAACACAGGTATGTACACATCTTTATTGATTTTACAAATAAATAGTGACATACCGTGATTCTCGTGTTGTGATAAATAATAATAATAAAAAAAACCGTCGGTCGTTTTACAGCGCGTCCGTCCGTCCATTTGCCGTCGGTAAATTTTATTTCAAAAACAATAAGTGTCAAATCCGTCACTCTATATTTTTGTTTACAACAAAAATATACACACACACAATCACAGTGAATCTTGTTTCATTTCCATTTTAAATTATTTTTGTGTGTTTCACGCATTTCTTTTATTCTTTCAATTTTTGATCATATTTGTATTTTGGTGTTTTGTTTTTCATTTATTTCTTCTTCTTTCTTCAAAACACCAAAATCATCACAACAACAATTACCATATGTGAGAGTAATTGTCATCTCTGCTGATTGTTGACATATTTGACACTTACATATAAGTAACATATGATCACATTTATTAGGGGTGTTCACACTTCCTAATACTATCCAACAAATTGATCAAAATATTTTAGTGCCATTTTTGGGTATTTTTTGTGTTGAATCCTACGGATATCAACTTAAATTAAATTTAAATTGTGTTTTCGACACTGTGCACCCTATATGCGGTCTCATTTATTAAAATATTATTATTTTTATATAAATATAATATAACATATTATATATTAAATCAAAAATTATTTAATTTTTTATAAAATATTTTTGCTTTAATTTTTTTGTTGTTGTCCGCTACCGATTGAAAACGTGCATCCTACAGTCCGTGCACCCTACAATCGGTTTTATTGAAATTTTTAATATTTTTTTTTCGAATTTTTGATTTTTTATTAAAAATTTTTGATATTTTCTCGTTGGCAATTGTTATCATCGATACTTTGCCATAGTTTGCAGGTATTATACGATACACTGTAAACATTTTACGAAATTTGGAATACACTGAGAGAAAATTTGAGTTAATATTTAATTATTTTCTTAAAATTTCTATATATTTGTGGTTTAATCACGTTAAACCTCAATATTTTTGCCGTATCTACGATACTTTATTACGATTATTCAACGACTAATTATAAAATCAGTGTATTTCTAATAAAACACATTAATTTTCTTGAAGCATTACGTGCTTTAAGTACCTTTTATTAATATTTTTGTGAAAAACTAACTTTTTTTGGATTTTTACACAAATTATTCGACATTACGTGTCACTTTATAGAAATTAAAGCCTTTATTGCAAAATTTTCTATGTCGCATTTAGATGTTATCTAAAAGTATTAGCTTCCATAAATAGGAAGTTAGATGAACTTCGGGCTCCGCCTAAGTCATCAATTGTGACATCGTCTCCTCAGGCTAGCGTAGGTAACAGGACTATATCTCGTTCCGAGATTAACACAGTCAATCAGCCTACTCCTCGTTCCGAGGATAGAGCTTCGATTTTGGAGGCTTCGCCTCATTCGCCAATATCTTTTAACTCATCACTCACATCCTGTGGTGGTAATAATTCTGGTCATAGGTTGAATTTACCGCCTTGTGATATAGAAATATTTAATGGCGACTTTCTTTCCTGGCCTACATTTAGAGACTTATTCTCGGCAGTGTATATTAACAATACTGGCATAAGTGACATTGAGCGTCTATGTCATTTAAACAATAATACCAGTGGCGACGCCCATGACATAGTGGCTAAGTTTTCACTTACCCACAAAAACTTTGTTCTTGCGTGGAAAGCTCTCAAACAAACGTACGACAATCCACGTATTTTGGTGAACCACCAACTTAAACTTTTATTTGACCTGCCAGTATTAGACAGTGAGACAAGTTTAGGTTTAAAGAAATTGCAAAGAGGCATAAATGGGTGCATTTCGGCCATGTTAAACTATGATGTGCCAACTGAAGGCTGGGACCCTATTTTAGTGTTCATATGCCTTCAAAGGCTTCCCAAAAATAGTGTCACACTTTGGGAACAAAGTATTAAAGATAAGTCAGCCTTGTCTTCCTGGGAAGATTTGGATAAGTTTCTTACAGAACGCATCCAAACTCTTACCTGCCTTCGTGACATTATAGGTATTGACAACTTCAAACCTCAAAGTAGTAAAAAAGTTCGTACACATTTCACGAATGCTGGCACGAACCGATCCCCTAATTTCACAACTCGTAATTCACCTTCTACATCTAGGCCAATCCGAGCACCCTCCAATAAAACATGCATTCTATGTCCACGACAAATGCATCATATCAGAGCATGCCAAAAATTTCTAAAACTTTCAGTTCCTGAGAGAATTAACACCATTAGGCGACATAATTGTTGTTTAAATTGTCTGTCTCCTAAACATTTAGTCAACCACCGCAGTAGTCCATACAATTGTAGCAAATGTAATAAAAGACATCACACTCTATTACATAGAGATAATTCCACATCTTCGACTACAGCAACTTCTGAAGTCAGGAACGTAGCTTTGTCCAATCAACCTTCCACTTCTTCAGGTCTATCTTCCAGCTCTTCTAATAGACAGGTATTTCATACTGCTCAAAGTCGAAATGTCCTATTAGGCACGGCAATGGTAAACATCGTTCACCAGGCTACCACGTACCCTGCCAGAGCATTAATTGACCCTGCTTCAGAAGCTTCTTTTATTACAGATCGCTTACAGCACATACTAGGCATCGCCTCCACTACAACTGTTGCTACAATTTCTGGCATTAATCAGGCAGTTTCGACTACGTCGCGCAAGTTGTGTTCAATTTGTATAAGTTCTCCATTGGATGCTTCGCTTTCAATGGAAACTACTGCCCTGATTTTACCTTCCATCTCTGGAAATCTGCCTTCCTTTTCTGTTAATACCGACTTCGTTTCTCGTTTGCCAAATCTACGTTTGGCTGATCCAAATTTGTTCAACAGTCGCCCTGTTGACCTTTTGCTGGGAGCAGATCTTTATGCGAAGATTCTGCTACAGGGAATTCACACTAATATATTAGGCTCCCTAATAGCACAAAATACGGTCTTTGGTTGGATCATTACAGGTTCTATTCCCCCTCAACATCTATCAGTATTTTCCGTTAAAGTCAGTATATCTGACGAAGAAAACCTTAACAAGGTTCTTCTTCGTTTTTGGGAACTTGAGGAAGTTCCTAAACGTCCAATTTTGTCGCCCTCCGACCAGTTTTGTGAGGCAAATTATAACGTACCACACGTCGGGATTCAGAGGGCAGGTACGTGGTCAGCCTTCCCCTCAAGACAGAGTTAGTTGGACAGGCAGACTTAGGATTTTCCCGAAATAATTGTTTACGACAATTTCTTCGAAATGAGGCATCTCTTCTCGAAAGCCACAAATCAAGGCAGTCTACGACCAAGTGGTCAATGAGTATTTAGATTTGGACCATATGAGGCCAGTAGTTGCCGCGTTAACAAACTCTACGGTTTGTTACCTCCCCCACCATCCAGTAATAAATCCCGACAAGCAGACTACCAAGCTTCGAGTGGTTTTCAACGCCTCGAATAAAACTTCCAACGGGAAAAGTCTCAATGATATTTTATATGTGGGTCCTCATTTCTCATTCTTAGGTGGAGATTATTTAAATTTGTATATAACTGCGACATCACACAGATGTATCGCCAAATTCGTGTCGATCCGGCACATACTCCACTACAGAGAATACTCTTCCGGGATTCTCCTCAAAAACCTGTTCAGGATTTTGAGTTGCAGACGGTGACATTCGGCGTAAACTGCGCCCCCTATTTAGCCATACGGACGCTTTTACAGTTAGCTGACGATACTGACGATGAATATCCTCTCGCTGCACACATACTACGTAGGTGCATGTACGTCGACGACGTGCTAACAAGATATCATGACTTGCGTACAGCTTTAAATTCTCGCGATCAATTAAGATCTGCTCCTTCGTCCGCTAAATTTGAGTTGAGGAAGTGGACAGCAAATGACCGTGCTATTTTGCAAAATCTTCCTACGGAAGATTTAATAGGCGCCAAAGTTCTTTCTTTTGTGGAAGCTAGCAGTTCCAAGCCGTTAGGTATACGTTGGAATGCTCAGCTTGATTTGTTTTATTTTAGTGTGAATGCTCTTCCCACAAAAGCCCACTATACAAAACGAGAAACTTTGTCCACTATTGCCAAACTGTTCGATCCTTTAGGTTGGTTAGGCCCCGTAATTGTGACAGCTAAAATAGTTATGCAGAAGATCTGGACAGATAAAATCGGCTGGGATGATGCACTTCTGTCCACGACAGAACGTGATTGGCAAAATTTTGTGGATTGCTACCAGGATGTGAATTCCATTCAAGTTCCTCGGTGGGTCCATTATACGCCAAGTTGTTCCGCCGAACGGATTATAACGCCGAATAAAGACATTTATACTCACCTCCTGACCTGCAAAACTAAGGTAGCCCCCCTAAAGACAATTTCCTTACCACGGTTGGAAATTTGCGGAGCCGTTTTGGCCTCCAAATTATTAAAAAATATTATAGATGAAATTGACATTTCATTTCAAAAAAATTATTGTTGGACTGATTCTACGATCATCCTCTCCTGGCTCAACAAAAGTCCATCTACGTGGACGACATTTGGGATAACAGACGTAGGTAATTGGCATCACGTGCGCTCTGAAGATAATCCCGCTGATTTAGGCAGCCGGGGGGTTTCGCCTTCCGAGCTTGCCTCCTCTAATCTTTGGTGGTATGGGCCACATTGGCTACGCCAAAATAGTTCTCATTGGAATTTAACCAATTTTCCTCTGCTTGACACCGAAATTGAAATGCGTGCTGTCAAGACTCATGCCTCTTTCTTCAGTAATTATTGTGACCCCTTAGAAGATTTCTCTTCGTTAGATAGGGCTCTTCGAGTCCTCTCGTATGTTTTTAGATTTTTCCATCGGACTCATCCTGCTCATAGAGGTCGACACATTTACAATGAGAAGGCCCTTACTAGTACACAGATAAAAGCGGTTAGATTACGTCTGGCTGTTCTATCTCAAAAAGTACACTTTGCAGATGAGTACCAGTCTTTGTCAGATAAGGTTCCCTTAAATGCAAAGAGTTCTCTTTTACCCTTAAATCCATTCCTGGATGAATTCGGGGTAATTAGGCTTAATGGACGCTTGTCGCAATCACCTACTCTGTCTTACACAGAAAGGCATCCATTATTCTGCCTCGCCAAAGTCGTTTCACGCACTTACTACTTCAATTTATATATGTTATTTCCATCCACGGTGGAAATCAACTGATGTTACGCATCATTAGAATTGAATATTGGGTCCCACGACTCACATCACTAATTAAAACCACCATTACTAAATGTAAAACATGTTTCTTGGACAAAAAACGGTCTTCCTCTCAGATAATGGCTGCTCTTCCTCCGGAGAGAACGGTATTATCTGGACCATTCACCACTACCGGTGTTGATTTTGCAGGTCCCTTCGATCTTAAATCTTTTACAGGCCGCTTTTCTAAAATCACTAAAGGTTACGTCTGTGTTTTTGTTTGCTTTTCTACGAAAGCAATACATCTTGAGGCTACTTCTGATTTGTCTACGGCAACATTTTTAGCAGCCTTTCACCGCTTTATCTCCAGACGTGGTTGTCCAAAAACAATTTTCTCTGATAACGGCACCAACTTCGTTGGAGCTTCTGGGGAAATCGAAAATGACTTTAAAATAGTTCTTCGTGAAAGTCGTACTAACCTGTGTTCCACCCTCCAGTATCAGGAACTTTCATGGCAATTTATTCCCGCTGGCGCCCCCCATATGGGTGGTCTATGGGAGGCCGCCGTAAAAAGTTTTAAGTTGCATTTTCGTAAGCAAGCTAAGAACTTCAAATTTACGTTTGAAGAACTTTCTACGATTCTTTCCAGAATCGAAGCTTGTTTAAATTCACGTCTTTATGTCCCATAAATGACAACCCCCTAGATTTAGTAGCACTAACACCAGGACATTTTCTCATTGGAACCCAAATCCTTGCTCCTCCGGAGCCAGTAATTGACGAAGCGCCTTTGCATCTGGTAAATCGGTTTCGGAAACTTAAAGCTCTCACTCAGCAACTCTGCCTACGGTGGAAGGATGAGTATTTGAAGAGCTTGCACAAAAGGTACAAATGGAAGTTTCCGCAACGCGATCTTCAAAAAGGCGACTTAGTCGTAGTTAGGCATGAAAATCTTCCTCCCACTTCGTGGAAATTAGGACGGATTATAGCGGTGCACCCGGGTTCTGATGGTCGAGTACGAGTCGCAGATATCCATACGGAAAATGGCACTATCCGACGGCCAATTGTAAAATTAATTGCGCTACCTTAATTGTCATAGTCCACGTTTTCGATTCGTATTTGTACCTCTTTATTTTTTCGCGAAAGGAAAAAAAATTATAATTGATGGCCGTGAACGCGTCGCGAATTCTCGGGCTATGACAATTTTAAAACGACCTACGGTTTTTGATGGTCATTCTGGCCAAGTAATATTTGTTCTCCTCATCGCTGTGTTATTGCATCTTCCTTATTTTTCACAGAAGATGGAAGATTTAGGCAAGATGGCTGAAACACTCCCTAACTATGAGGACGACGTCCCCATGTCCGATGAGGAACGGGAGCTCGACCCCATTGCTGTCCCCATCTCCGATGAGCCAACTGCAACAGGGCCTCCGGAAGCTGCACCTCCCTCGGAGGAAACAAAAAATCCGCCTACGGCGGTCCCTGAAGGTCCTTCAGGAGAAACAGTGGTCTCGCCACACCCTTCGGCATCCTGTCGAAATAACCGGGACTCGAACAAGGCATGTGTTCACTGCGGCGGCAAGCATCATCTACGGGACTGCAAGGAGTTCAATGTGATGCGCATTGAAAGAAGGTTGCGAACAGTCGCCCTGCATAAATGCTGCGGTAACTGTCTATCGCCAATGCATTCTCTGCGAGATTGCCACAGTCGACTTTGTTGCAAAATCTGCAACCAGCAACACCACACATTGCTCCACCAACCTTCTTCCAACAATCGGACTCCGTCCAGCGCTCCCCAGCCAAGTACTTCCAAGCATCCTAGGCCGCCCAAGAAGCTCCGAAAGCGTAAACCTTCAAAACGTCCGTCCGTTCCATTAAATTCCACACGCCCAGGTACCTCGGTCACTCCCCAACAGGCCAAAACCAGTGGGGCTTCGCCCTGCGTTGCAATTCGGCCAATAACCGCCATTCAGCACGTAGCTACGCTCGGGCCTACGATGGTGGTACAGCTGCTTCTAAATTGGCTACGGATACCTGTCAGAGCACTTTTTGACCCATGTGCAGGACATAGCATAATTTGTCGGTCACTGGCTGACAGCCTTAAGCTATGCCCCGTACTTGTGGGTCCAGAAAGGTTCTACCAGTTTTCCGTCGCCTCATCTTATGATAGCACGCAACGCCTTTCAGTGTCGGCGCGAGTGATCGATTTGGGGTACCTGATTTCTCCTTCGGAGACTGTGTCCGCGGGCCTTAAAGAACATTTTCTGGCCTGCAGTTAGCCGATCCTCGGTTTAATGAGGCTGCAGCGGTCAGCATGGTTCTAGGCCCTGAAGTTTACCACAAAACAATGAAGCCTCAGACCTATTCGAGTCCTGGTTTCCCATGCGCCCAGCTCACCATTTTTGGCTGGGTAATATCGCGCCCATGCAATATTTAAAAAAAGTGAGGGGCAATCTTCAATTGCCTTTGGCTCTACGAGCCCTCGTCACTGGACTCTACGAGTCATTTGTTACAAAGAACGAAGTTAATAGATCTGGTCTCTACGAGCCACTTACGATCTCTGCTCTACGAGCAAAAAACTTTGTACCATAAAATGTTTTTGAAAAAAGTAAAAAAAAATAAGTAAATATAAAATAAAAGAAACAAAAAAAAAAAATGAATAAATAAATTGTATATTTTGTTCTTAATTTTGCAACATAGCAGGATGTTGCAACGCGGGCGGCAATGTACAGTGTCAAAGCATTTTTCTTAATATAAATGATTTAAATTTCCCCACGGGTCCTTTTTTATCCCTTCGTTACATTTTGTCCACTACCGATTTATACGTCTTTGTTTATTTCGTAGACAAAGACAAATGTAGTAACAAAATGTAACGACATCTTAGCTTTTTTTTTAATTCGCTAAGATTACTCGCTCATTGGTTCACGACCAAAAAGCATCAGAAATCCCTACATCCTGTAAAAAAGGTAATTTTAATTGTTTGACGAACAATTATCAATAAAATATCAGTCCACGACTGTTTTAAAATAAAATATTAATAATCTTGTGTTTTATTTCTTTTCTTTCATTTTGCAACGCAAACAATAGTCAAAAAATACATTCTAAATTGTCCTCATTGCAAACTCAATAAGCTAACAAAACATACTAGAGAAAAGCTCATTTTGACTAACACCCCAGGAACTAGTTTTGAAACTGTATCCTTAGATACTGTGGGGCCTCTAAAAATAGCAGACAAGTATCGTTATATCCTAACTACTCAATGTGAATTAACTAAATATATAGTAGCTTGCCCAATGGTGACGAAGGACGCAAAGACTGTTGCTACAACATTAGTTAATAAATTCATTCTCGTATATGGTACCTTCAAAATTTTAAAATCAGACAAAGGTACTGAGTTTACCAACCAATTGTTATCAGAAATATGTAAACTACTCGAGATTAAACAGACTTTTAGTACTCCTTACCACCATGAAACTTTTTGTTCAATAGAAAGAAATCACAGAGTGCTTAATGAATTTCTTCTTAATTATTCTAAAGACAACGATTGGCACACCTGGATACCTTTCTTTGCTTTCGCCTACAACACAACACCACATGTTGAAACAGGTTACTCACCATATGAAATAGTAGTTGGTAAGCATCCTTACCTACCAAATGATGAAGTAAAAAACAATGCACCTATTTATAATGAAGAAGATTATGTAAAAGAATTGAAACATAGACAAAATTATTCTCTTAGCAAAGCAAAATATTTCTTAGAAAAAAGCCAATCCATTGAATCTAGAAATCGGAGATCAAGTTCTTCTTAAAGTTATGAATCGAAGAAAGAATCAACCTCCCTATCAAGATCCGTACACAATTATTAAACGAAATGGCGTTAATTCTTCAATATCGATAGATGGTAAATTAAAAGAATATCATAACAATATGCTAAAGAAATGGAATATAATATGAATATATAAACACCAATAATTTTTATTGCATAAAAATTATTCTTTTAAAGGGTGAGGGTGTAGTGTAATCGATTGTTATCGATACGCGCACCTAGAGATCCCAAAATATCACATGATACATCAGCTGTAATTTATCAGCTGTAATTTAGCATTTGTTTTATTGTTTACAATTAAGGATAATAGTTTATAACATAATAGAAAATAAGTAAAATCCCGTTATTTATGTAATAAAAAATAATCAAGTTTTATCTGCCGATCTGTCGGCATAAAGAAAACTACAAATCTTTTATTTGAGCACTCTAAAGTGCTCTAAAGGGAAATTGCTTTGGTACTGTTAAGTGCCAGCAAAAACAGATAAATCTACTAGTGGCCAGTGGCGTTTTTAAGCGCCGGCTAAAAAAACAGCAGGCAGATTTTTCCATAGAGTGTCTCTCATCACAACGATTTTGGGATTAACATGGATTCCCAAGTAGACCGATTTTGTTTGAAGAGTGATGTGAATGAATGTACCATCATCACAAAGCGGAAAGTCACACCTGATTTGGCAAGATTCTTCGACCCATTAGGAATTGCAGGTCTGTGGTGTCAGCAGCAAAGGTCTGTAAGCCGAGAAAGCCTGAAAATATTAAATGATTTCAAAAAACCCAGACACATGTTCGATGAAGAGACACCATAAAAATTGAGATACATACATCTGTGGACACCTCAGAAATGGCATGTGGAGCTGTGATGTGTGTCTTCAGGCTATGCTACTAGATGGGAGGCATATAATTAGACTCCTTCATTCAAAATCGAAAATAGCAAGCGAAAAGTGATCATTTAGCAACGGTTAGGGCATTCTGCCGCTGAATTGGGGCAAAACAAAAAGTAAGGACTATTTATTGGTCAGATAATTCCGGACCTTCAAGAAGTTTAAAAATATACAAGGTAGATCTCTAATCAGTCAATGTTGACATGTGGGGACAAAGGATAATCCAGCAGATTTTATATCCAGAGGCATGAAATCGGATAGGCTGTCAGGATGTATGATGTGGGCTTATAGGCCCACATTTCTACACAATGAATCTCTCTGGCCGGAAACTTTCTCTAAGAATGGAGAAAATCGAACTGATCTTGAATTCAAAAAAACAAAATCTACATTAAGACGAAATCTGCATTAATTACTACAAAGAGTGGGTTACAGAATATCATCTATGAAATCCACCACAACGACTTCAACGAATTGTCAGTTATGTCCTGCGTTTTGCCAAAAGGATAAAAGAACGCAAGCATGGAAGCTTGGTGGAAGTATTGACCCCATTGGAGCTGAATCAAGCAACACAACTAATAGTAAAGACCATACAGGTATCGGATTTCGCGAACAAAATAAAGTTGCATGTACAGCTTAACTCCGTTTCTTGATGACAGAGGAATACTAAGAGACGTTGGCAGATTAGAAGAGGCAACCTTAGCATACGACGCAAGACACCCGATGTTCTTAGCATACAACGACCCAATTGTAAAACTTATCCTAGGCATGATTAATTTGCTACTCGCAACCGCAAGAAGGAAATATTGGATCTTCAAGGGAAAGGCTATGGCACGTAACATTGTGAAAGATTGCGTAAGGAGCGCCATCGTTGACTATTGCGGGCCGTTATGGGTCCACTACAAATACGAGAGAAGAGAACATACAAGTTTTACATCGCTGTATTTGTCTGCTTCACAACAAAGGCTGTGAATTGGGAAATAGTTATTAACAAGCAGATGGAAAATAGTATCGCAGATTAGGCATGAGTTCTGGAGAGGTTGGTCAACGGATTACCTAAGTGCTCTACTCTAATTCATAGTTCGATTTTTCTAATGTTTGTTTAAGTGGTATGTAATTAGGTGTATTTCGCGAGGGAACATTAAATTAATTTCACCAGTTAAAACACAGAATCAATTTGACCGCGCAAAAGTTTGATGAGAGAAATACATCTAAGCGTTAATCGCATTTTCTCTAGTGTAAGAAGATCGATAAGTTTAAGCCAGTTCTCATAAGGTGGGAGAAGTTAATTTGAATTCCATCCTTAAACTCTTAGAGCAGACAAAGTAAATTAAAGCTGTACAGATTCTATCTTTTTTGAATACATTTCTTAGAAAGGACTCCAAACTACACAACCATATTCTAAAGTAGTATACGGATCATCGAATTCCTTTGTCCAGCGTTTTATAATTCCTACTAACGATTTAGCTTCATGAACACAAGACCCTTATGTAAATTAAAACGCAATTTATTGTCTAATATGACACCAAGAGCAACAAACGAGTATACATTATTCAATTCCTACGAAACTATGAAATAGTTGTGGGTCATATGCTAAGATCTATACAAAGACAATTTTTTACATTTTTTAAATTTAATGATATTCCATTGGCACTGTATCAATTGCCAAGAGAATACAAGTCGTGTTGCAGTTTAAGTGATTGATTGTGAGAACTAAGAGTGCAGAAAAGTTAAACATCTTCAGAAAACATTAATATTTTGTAGTGGCGAATAATATATGGAAGGTCATTTAAATAAGGTACGAAAAGTAGTGGACCTAAATGGCTACCTTGATAAACACTGGAAAATACTGTAATATTTTTAGAGAGAGTGTTATTTAAAGAAAACTTTTGGGTGCGGTCATGCTATTAAGACGATATCAATTTAAGAAAAAATGTAGAGAAACTCATTGAGTCAAATTTTATATTAATAAATTATACACAACCGCATCGAAAGCTCTACTGGAATCAGTGTATATAATAACAGTTTGGAGATTATTTAAGAAACCAGTATGAACATTACAGACCATTATAGACCAGTTCTAATAAGTTTGTCAAAGTTGATCTTCCTTTAACAAAACCAAGCTGATCAGGGGTAGGCAGAGAAACTCCATTTTTTGTGATTGTATGTATTTTGAAATAACAAAGAAGTGTAAGCCTCTTTTTGCCTCTCTTTACACAGTGAGAAGTAAGTGGTTCCCTTAATTTTTTAATTTTAATTTCCTGTTTTAAAACAACTTCGTTGGTAAAAATTAATATTTTAATCAGACAATTGAGTTATATTTGCAAAGTTATTTTAATTATGATTCATTTTAAATTAAAAAAAGATATAAATGTCCCTCAAAAATAAAAAAGTTGGCATTTTCAGAAATTTCATATAATATTAATGAAAATGTGTTTAATAATCTCGGACATAACATGCTAACCATTTAAGTTGACCCTATAAAAATTAATACCGATTGCCACAGGATGATATACAGACATACGCAAATAGTCGTAGAATTTTACTGATCAAAAACTCATATCCTGTGTTGCGTCCTAAAAGATTATTTCTACGAATTACAAACAGAATGACAAACATCACATCCTGTTTTTCCCCCAATATTGACTAAGAACGTACATATTATCATCGCAAAATGTCTTAATGCTCTATCTAAAAAAGACAAACCTTTCGTATGGATCGAAGAATGTCAAAAAGCTTTCGAAACACTAAAAGAAAAACTATTGAAACCACCAATCTTACAATATCCGGATTTTAAGAGGCCATTTATACTAACAACAGATGCCTCAAATTATGCCCTTGGTGCTGTCCTCTCACAAGGAAGTATTGGTTCCGATTTACCTATATCATATGCTAGCACAACGCCACAAAAACATGATCTGAACAAACCAATCATAGAGAAAGAGTTACTAGCAATTCATTGGGGAATTAATTTCTTTCGACCGTACCTCTATGGTAGGAAATTTTCTGTAGTAACAGATCACCGTCCTTTGGTATCACTGTTCTCCCATAAGAATCCATCATCTAAAATGACACACATACGAATGGATCTTTCTGATTATGACTTCGATATAATATATAAAAAGGGCAAAATGAATACAAAGGCTGATGCACTTTCCCGGATACTGCTAAACATCGAAACACTGAAAGCAATGATTCCAATTAGAACAGATGAAAAGGGAATACTTGCAATAACAAGATCCATGACTAAAAATTCAAATAAAACCACAAACAACCAACAACAAAACAAGAAAATAAGCACAAAATCAAAAATCAATAATATCCTTATTTGGGATTGCACATCTATTAGTGATATAAAGTGCATGAAAAAAACTGAAATTTATACCACAAAAGAATACTGAAGAAATTCACATAGAAATATCAGATGATAGCGTAATAGTCAAATGCAGCGATGATCCATCAAAGATAAAGTTGACTCTAGAGAAGTTGGTATCAAAAGTGCGTAATTCAAAAATATAGACGTCGAAGAGTTTAAGATGATATTTACAAATATACAAAAAGAACAAACACAACAAATAAAAATCTTAATCTACTGTGAACCAGTGAAGGTTTATAATCAACAGACGCAAACAGAAATAATTAAAGAATTTCACAATTCAATAAATGGCGGGCACCTTGGTGTGAGAAAAACAACTCTGAAATTTAAACAAAGATTTATATGGAAAAATATGAATAAAATGGTCAAAAAATACATTCTAAATTGTCCTCATTGCAAACTCAATAAGCTAACAAAACATACTAGAGAAAAGCTCATTTTGACTAACACCCCAGGAACTAGTTTTGAAACTGTATCCTTAGACACTGTGGGGCCTCTAAGAATAGCAGACAAGTATCGTTATATCCTAACTATTCAATGTGAATTAACTAAATATATAGTAGCTTGCCCAATGGAGACGAAGGACGCAGACTGTTGCTACAATATTAGTTAATAAATTCATTCTCGTATATAGTACCTTCAAAATTTTAAAATCAGACAAAGGTACTGAGTTTACCAACCAATTGTTATCAGAAATATGTAAACTACTCGAGATTAAACAGACTTTTAGTACTCCTTACCACCATGAAACTTTTTGTTCAATAGAAAGAAATCACAGAGTGCTTAATGAATTTCTTCTTAATTATTCTAAAGACAACGATTGGCACACCTGGATACCTTTCTTTGCTTTCGCCTTCAACACAACACATGTTGAAACAGGTTACTCACCATATGAACTAGTATTTGGTAAGCATCCTTACCTACCAAATGATGAAGTAAAAAACAATGCACCTATTTATAATGAAGAAGATTATGTAAAAGAATTGAAACATAGACAAAATTATTCTCTTAGCAAAGCAAAATATTTCTTAGAAAAAAGCCAATCCATTGAATCTAGAAATCGGAGATCAAGTTCTTCTTAAAGTTATGAATCGAAGAAAGAATCAACCTCCCTATCAAGGTCCGTACACAATTATTAAACGAAATGGCGTTAATTCTTCAATATCGATAGATGGTAAATTAAAAGAATATCATAACAATATGCTAAAGAATATAATATGAATATATAAACACCAATAATTTTTATTGCATAAAAATTATTCTTTTAAAGGTTGAGGGTGTAGTGTAATCGACTGTTATCGATACGCGCACCTAGAGATCCCAAAATATCACATGATACATCAGCTGTAATTTATCAGCTGTAATTTAGCATTTGTTTTATTGTTTACAATTAAGGATAATAGTTTATAACATAATAGAAAATAAGTAAAATCCCGTTATTTATGTAATAAAAATTAATCAAGTTTTATCTGCCGATCTGTCGGCATAAAGAAAACTACAAATCTTTTATTTGAGCACTCTAAAGTGCTCTAAAGGGAAATTGCTTTGGTACTGTTAAGTGCCAGCAAAAACAGATAAATCCACTAGTGGCCAGTGGCGTTTTTATGCGCCGGCTAAAAAAAACACCAGGCAGATTTTTCCATAGAGTGTCTCTCATCACAACGATTTTGGGATTAACATGGATTCCCAAGTAGACCGATTTTGTTTGAAGAGTGATGTGAATGAATGTACCATCATCACAAAGCGGAAAGTCACAACTGATTTGGCAAGATTCTTCGACCCATTAGGAATTGCAGGTCTGTGGTGTCAGCAGCAAAGGTCTGTAAGCCGAGAAAGCCTGAAAATATTAAATGATTTCAAAAAACCCAGACACATGTTCGATGAAGAGACACCATAAAAATTGAGATACATACATCTGTGGACACCTCAGAAATGGCATATGGAGCTGTGATGTGATGTGTGTCTTCAGGCTATGCTACTAGATGGGAGGCATATAATTAGACTCCTTCATTCAAAATCGAAAATAGCAAGCGAAAAGTGATCATTTTGCAATGGTTAGAGCATTCTGCCGCTGAATTGGGGCAAAACAAAAAGTAAGGACTATTTATTGGTCAGATAATTCCGGATCTTCAACAAGTTTAAAAATATACAAGGTAGATCGTTAATCAGTCAATGTTGACATGTGGGGACAAAGGATAATCCAGCAGATTTTATATCCAGAGGCATGAAATCGGATAGGCTGTCAGGATGTATGATGTGGGCTTATAGGCCCACATTTCTACACAATGAATCTCTCTGGCCGGAAACTTTCTCTAAGAATGGAGAAAATCGAACTGATCTTGAATTCATGACAAAATCTACATTAAGACGAAATCTGCATCAATTACTACAAAGAGTGGGTTACAGAATATCATCTATGAAATCCACCACAAGAGTTCATTTAGTCGACTTCAACGAATTGTCAGTTATGTCCTGCGTTTTGCCGAAAGGATAAAAGAACGCAAGCATGGAAGCTTGGCGGAAGTATTGACCCCATTGAAGCTGAATCAAGCAACACAACTAATAGTAAAGACCATACAGGTATCGGATTTCGCGAACAAAATACAACAGTTGAGGAGACATGGAGCATTAGACAAATAAAGTTGCATGTACAGCTTAACTCCGTTTCTTGATGACAGAGGAATACTAAGAGACGGTGGCAGATTAGAAGAGGCAACCTTAGCATACGACGCAAGACACCCGATGTTCTTAGCATACAACGACCCAATTGTAAAACTTATCCTAGGCATGATTAATTTGCTACTCGCAACCGCAAGAAGGAAATATTGGATCTTCAAGGGAAAGGCTATGGCACGTAACATTGTGAAAGATTGCGTAAGGAGCGCCCGAGCAAAGCCGAATTTATATAATCAAATTATGGAAAATTTCCCACCATACAGAGTCACGCCTGCAAGGCCATTTATTTTGTCCGTCGTTGACTATTGCGGGCCGTTATGGGTCCACTACAAATACGAGGGAAGAGAACATACAAGGTTTACATCGCTGTATTTGTCTGCTTCACAACAATGGCTGTGAATTGGGAAATAGTTATTAACAAGCAGATGGAAAATAGTATCGCAGATTAGGCATGAGTTCTGGAGAGGTTGGTCAACGGATTACCTAAGTGCTCTACTCAAATTCATAGTTCGATTTTTCTAATGTTTGTTTAAGTGGTATGTAATTAGGTGTATTTCGCGAGGGAACATTAAATTAATTTCACCAGTTAAAACACAGAATCAATTTGACCGCGGAAAAGTTTGATGATAGAAATTCATCTAAGCGTTAATCGCATTTTCTCTAGTGTAAGAAGATCGATAAGTTTAAGCCAGTTCTCATAAGGTGGGAGAAGTTAATTTGAATTCCATCCGTAACCTCTTAGAGCAGACAAAGTAAATTAAAGCTGTACAGATTTTTTGAATACATTTCTTAGAAAGGACTCCAAACTACACAACCATATTCTAAAGTAGTATACGGATCATCGAATTCCTTTGTCCAGCGTTTTATAATTCCTACTAACGATTTAGCTTCATGAACACAAGACCCTTTATGTAAATTAAAACGCAATTTATTGTCTAATATGACACCAAGATCAACAAACGAGTATACATTATTCAATTCCTACGAAACTATGAAAAAGACAAAAACAATTTTTTACATTTTTTAAGTTTAATGATATTCCATTGGCACTGTACCAATTGCCAAGAGAATACAAGTCGTGTTGCACTTTAAGTGATTGATTGTGAGAATTAAGAGTGCAGAGAAAGTTAAACATCTTCAGAAAACATTAATATTTTGTAGTGACGAATAATATATGGAAGGTCATTTAAATAAGGTACGAAAAGTAGTGGACCTAAATGGCTACCTTGATAAACACTGGAAAATACTGTAATATTTTTAGAGAGAGTGTTATTTAAAGAAAACTTTTGGGTACGGTCATGCAATTAAGACGATATCAATTTAAGAAAAATGTAGAGAAACTCATTGAGTCAAATTTATATATTAATAAATTATACACAACCGCATCGAAAGCTCTACTGGAATCAGTGTATATAATAACAGTTTGGAGATTATTTAAGAAACCAGTATGAACATTACAGACCATTATAGACCAGTTCTAATAAGTTTGTCAAAGTTGATCTTCCTTTAACAAAACCAAGCTGATCAGGGGTAGGCAGAGAAACTCCATTTTTTGTGATTGTATGTATTTTGAAATAACAAAGAAGTGTAAGCCTCTTTTTGCCTCTCTTTACACAGTGACAAGTAAGTTGTTCCCTTAATTTTTTAATTTTAATTTCCTGTTTTAAAACAACTTCGTTGGTAAAAATTAATATTTTAATCAGACAATTGAGTTATATTTGCAAAGTTATTTTAATTATGATTCATTTTAAATTAAAAAAAGATATAAATGTCCCTCAAAAATAAAAAAGTTGGCATTTTCAGAAATTTCATATAATATTAATGAAAATGTGTTTAATAATCTCGGACATAACATGCTAACCATTTAAGTTGACCCTATAAAAATTAACACCGATTGCCACAGGATGATATACAGACATACGCAAATAGTCGTAGAATTTTACTGATCAAAAACTCATATCCTGTGTTGCGTCCTAAAAGATTATTTCTACGAATTATAAACAGAATGACAAACATCACATCCTGTTTTTCCCCCAATATTGACTAAGAACGTACATATTATCATCGCAAAATGTCTTAATGCTCTATCTAAAAAAGACAAACCTTTCGTATGGATCGAAGAATGTCAAAAAGCTTTCGAAACACTAAAAGAAAAACTATTGAAAACACCAATCTTACAATATCCGGATTTTAAGAGGCCATTTATACTAACAACAGATGCCTCAAATTATGCCCTTGGTGCTGTCCTCTCACAAGGAAGTATTGGTTCCGATTTACCTATATCATATGCTAGCACAACGCTACAAAAACATGATCTGAACAATCCAATCATAGAGAAAGTGTTACTAGCAATTCATTGGGGAATTAATTTCTTTCGACCGTACCTCTATGGTAGGAAATTTTCTATAGTAACAGATCACCGTCCTTTGGTATCACTGTTCTCCCATAAAAATCCATCATCTAAAATGACACACATACGAATGGATCTTTCTGATTATGACTTCGATATAATATATAAAAAGGGCAAAATGAATACAAATGCTGATGCACTTTCCCGGATACCGCTAAACATCGAAACACTGAAAGCAATGATTCCAATTAGAACAGATGAAAAGCGAATACTTGCAATAATAAGATCCATGACTAAAAATTCAAATAAAACCACAAACAACCAACAAGAAAATAAGCACAAAATCAAAAATCAATAATATCCTTATTTGGGATTGCACATCTATTAGTGATATAAAGTGCATGAAAACAACTGAAATTTATACCACAAAAGAATACTGAAGAAATTCACATAGAAATATCAGATGATAGCGTAATAGTCAAATGCAGCGATGATCCATCAAAGATAAAGTTGACTCTAGAGAAGTTGGTATCAAAAGTGCGTAATTCAAAAATATAGACGTCGAAGAGTTTAAGATGATATTTACAAATATACAAAAAGAACAAACACAACAAATAAAAATCTTAATCTACTGTGAACCAGTGAAGGTTTATAATCAACAGACGCAAACAGAAATAATTAAAGAATTTCACAATTCAATACATGGCGGGCACCTTGGTGTGAGAAAAACAACTCTGAAATTAAAACAAAGATTTATATGGAAAAATATGAATAAAATGGTCAAAAAATACATTCTAAATTGTCCTCATTGCAAACTCAATAAGCTAACAAAACATACTAGAGAAAAGCTCATTTTGACTAACACCCCAGGAACTAGTTTTGAAACTGTATCCTTAGACACTGTGGGGCCTCTAAGAATAGCAGACAAGTATCGTTATATCCTAACTATTCAATGTGAATTAACTTAATATATAGTAGCTTGCCCAATGGAGACGAAGGACGCAGACTGTTGCTACAATATTAGTTAATAAATTCATTCTCGTATATAGTACCTTCAAAATTTTAAAATCAGACAAAGGTACTGAGTTTACCAACCAATTGTTATCAGAAATATGTAAACTACTCGAGATTAAACAGACTTTTAGTACTCCTTACCACCATGAAACTTTTTGTTCAATAGAAAGAAATTACAGAGTGCTTAATGAATTTCTTCTTAATTATTCTAAAGACAACGATTGGCACACCTGGATACCTTTCTTTGCTTTCGCCTACAACACAACACATGTTGAAACAGGTTACTCACCATATGAACTAATATTTGGTAAGCATACTTACCTACCAAATGATGAAGTAAAAAACAATGCACCTATTTATAATGAAGAAGATTATGTAAAAGAATTGAAACATAGACAAAATTATTCTCTTAGCAAAGCAAAATATTTCTTAGAAAAAAGCCAATCCATTGAATCTAGAAATCGGAGATCAAGTTCTTCTTAAAGTTATGAATCGAAGAAAGAATCAACCTCCCTATCAAGGTCCGTACACAATTATTAAACGAAATGGCGTTAATTCTTCAATATCGATAGATGGTAAATTAAAAGAATATCATAACAATATGCTAAAGAATATAATATGAATATATAAACACCAATAATTTTTATTGCATAAAAATTATTCTTTTAAAGGGTGAGGGTGTAGTGTAATCGACTGTTATCGATACGCGCACCTAGAGATCCCAAAATATCACATGATACATCAGCTGTAATTTATCAGCTGTAATTTAGCATTTGTTTTATTGTTTACAATCAAGGATAATAGTTTATAACATAATAGAAAATAAGTAAAATCCCGTTATTTATGTAATAAAAATTAATCAAGTTTTATCTGCCGATCTGTCGGCATAAAGAAAACTACAAATCTTTTATTTGAGCACTCTAAAGTGCTCTAAAGGGAAATTGCTTTGGTACTGTTAAGTGCCAGCAAAAACAGATAAATCCACTAGTGGCCAGTGGCGTTTTTAAGCGCCGGCTAAAAAAACAGCAGGCAGATTTTTCCATAGAGTGTCTCTCATCACAACGATTTTGGGATTAACATGGATTCCCAAGTAGACCGATTTTGTTTGAAGAGTGATGTGAATGAATGTACCATCATCACAAAGCGGAAAGTCACACCTGATTTGGCAAGATTCTTCGACCCATTAGGAATTGCAGGTCTGTGGTGTCAGCAGCAAAGGTCTGTAAGCCGAGAAAGCCTGAAAATATTAAATGATTCCAAAAAACCCAGACACATGTTCGATGAATAGACACCATAAAAATTGAGATACATACATCTGTGGACACCTCAGAAATGGCATATGGAGCTGTGATGTGATGTGTGTCTTCAGGCTATGCTACTAGATGGGAGGCATATAATTAGACTCCTTCATTTAAAATCGAAAATAGCAAGCGAAAAGTGATCATTTTGCAACGGTTAGAGCATTCTGCCGCTGAATTGGGGCAAAACAAAAAGTAAGGACTATTTATTGGTCAGATAATTCCGGATCTTCAACAAGTTTAAAAATATACAAGGTAGATCGTTAATCAGTCAATGTTGACATGTGGGGACAAAGGATAATCCAGCAGATTTTATATCCAGAGGCATGAAATCGGATAGGCTGTCAGGATGTATGATGTGGGCTTATAGGCCCACATTTCTACACAATGAATCTCTCTGGCCGGAAACTTTCTCTAAGAAGGGAGAAAATCGAACTGATCTTGAATTCATGACAAAATCTACATTAAGACGAAATCTGCATTAATTACTACAAAGAGTGGGTTACAGAATATCATCTATGAAATCCACCACAACGACTTCAACGAATTGTCAGTTATGTCCTGCGTTTTGCCAAAAGGATAAAAGAACGCAAGCATGGAAGCTTGGTGGAAGTATTGACCCCATTGGAGCTGAATCAAGCAACACAACTAATAGTAAAGACCATACAGGTATCGGATTTCGCGAACAAAATAAAGTTGCATGTACAGCTTAACTCCGTTTCTTGATGACAGAGGAATACTAAGAGACGTTGGCAGATTAGAAGAGGCAACCTTAGCATACGACGCAAGACACCCGATGTTCTTAGCATACAACGACCCAATTGTAAAACTTATCCTAGGCATGATTAATTTGCTACTCGCAACCGCAAGAAGGAAATATTGGATCTTCAAGGGAAAGGCTATGGCACGTAACATTGTGAAAGATTGCGTAAGGAGCGCCCGAGCAAAGCCGAATTTATATAATCAAATTATGGAAAATTTCCCACCATACAGAGTCACGCTTGCAAGGCCATTTATTTTGTCCATCGTTGACTATTGCGGGCCGTTATGGGTCCACTACAAATACGAGAGAAGAGAACATACAAGTTTTACATCGCTGTATTTGTCTGCTTCACAACAAAGGCTGTGAATTGGGAAATAGTTATTAACAAGCAGATGGAAAATAGTATCGCAGATTAGGCATGAGTTCTGGAGAGGTTGGTCAACGGATTACCTAAGTGCTCTACTCTAATTCATAGTTCGATTTTTCTAATGTTTGTTTAAGTGGTATGTAATTAGGTGTATTTCGCGAGGGAACATTAAATTAATTTCACCAGTTAAAACACAGAATCAATTTGACCGCACAAAAGTTTGATGATAGAAATACATCTAAGCGTTAATCGCATTTTCAGTTCTCATAAGGTGGGAGAAGTTAATTTGAATTCCATCCTTAACCTCTTAGAGCAGACAAAGTAAATTAAAGCTGTACAGATTCTATCTTTTTTGAATACATTTCTTAGAAAGGACTCCAAACTACACAACCATATTCTAAAGTAGTATACGGATCATCGAATTCCTTTGTCCAGCGTTTTATAATTCCTACTAACGATTTAGCTTCATGAACACAAGACCCTTATGTAAATTAAAACGCAATTTATTGTCTAATATGACACCAAGATCAACAAACGAGTATACATTATTCAATTCCTACGAAACTATGAAATAGTTGTGGGTCATATGCTAAGATCTATACAAAGACAATTTTTTACATTTTTTAAATTTAATGATATTCCATTGGCACTGTATCAATTGCCAAGAGAATACAAGTCGTGTTGCAGTTTAAGTGATTGATTGTGAGAATTAAGAGTGCAGAAAAGTTAAACATCTTCAGAAAACATTAATATTTTGTAGTGGCGAATAATATATGGAAGGTCATTTAAATAAGGTACGAAAAGTAGTGGACCTAAATGGCTACCTTGATAAACACTGGAAAATACTGTAATATTTTTAGAGAGAGTGTTATTTAAAGAAAACTTTTGGGTGCGGTCATGCTATGATATCAATTATGCGGACGATATCAATTTAAGAAAAAATGTAGAGAAACTCATTGAGTCAAATTTATATATTAATAAATTATACACAACCGCATCGAAAGCTCTACTGGAATCAGTGTATATAATAACAGTTTGGAGATTATTTAAGAAACCAGTATGAACATTACAGACCATTATAGACCAGTTCTAATAAGTTTGTCAAAGTTGATCTTCCTTTAACAAAACCAAGCTGATCAGGGGTAGGCAGAGAAACTTCATTTTTTGTGATTGTATGTATTTTGAAATAACAAAGAAGTGTAAGCCTCTTTTTGCCTCTCTTTACACAGTGAGAAGTAAGTTGTTCCCTTAATTTTTTTACAACTTCGTTGGTAAAAATTAATATTTTAATCAGACTATTGAGCTATATTTGCAAAGTTATTTTAATTATGATTCATTTTAAATTAAGATATAAATGTCCCTCAAAAATAAAAAAGTTGGCATTTTCAGAAATTTCATATAATATTAATGAAAATGTGTTTAATAATCTCGGACATAACATGCTAACCATTTAAGTTGACCCTATAAAAATTAATACCGATTGCCACAGGATGATATACAGACATACGCAAATAGTCGTAGAATTTTACGCTAATCAAAAACTCATATCCTGTGTTGCGTCCTAAAAGATTATTTCTACGAATTACAAACAGAATGACAAGAGAATCCTGTTTTTTCCCCAATATTGACTAAGAACGTACATATTATTTCATAGAAATCAAGGGATATGAAAATGTCCACTTATTTGGAAGGACATTAAATTTATCGATCAATATGAAATGAATTTATATTCCTAACGTGTGAATTCGTACACCAATTCTGTCAAATAAAATTTAATCACAAAAGATGAATCTTAACAATTGTAATTTTTACAATATTTCTTAAGGTGTTTTCATAAAAGTATCCGACAGCACACTCGTAATCGACTGCTTGAATAAAACTAAATATCCTCCCAAAACCAATGTGACAAAAAAATCAAAACAATTTATTTTTTACAATTGTGTTGGTGAGCACACTGATATCCCATGGAATGCTCTTTGCCTAGCCCTGCTATAGATGTAACGAAATGTGTTATTCATTGTGTAACCAAACGCTCAAAAAGTTTGGGAATAGCTTTTAGTTTTGCATCACCCCTATAATTTTCAATAAAACATCTACTGTCAGATTTACGCAGTGGAATAATAGCTCGAACGCCAAATAACAGGAAAATGACCAGGGTTAGCGAAGAATTAAAAATATGTGTTAGAGGAAGGTATAGTTCATGTGCACATGCCTTTAAAATGAAAGACGGTACACCATCTGGACCCGGTGAGTTAAAACCATTCCAACGACAGTAAACTCACTTAACACTTCATCTGGTATGAGAATGATACGAGGAAACTGAAGAAGAATTTTCAGTGTTGTATATATTTCCAGCTTTTGTATAATTAGTAAAGTTTATTGTACAGTAGATTTTTTTTAACTTTTTAAATAACCTGCTTTTTATGTTAAGTAAGCGTCTAAGTTGTGGCGAAAACCAAGCTGGATCCATATCACAGCTCATTTTTACAAGCGGGACTGAGGTTTCTAATACATTGTTATTTATTTTATAAAAGCTTGGAATACGAAAATCCAAATTACCTTCGAAAACTCAACTTATAATAGATAATGTAGAACGCAGCAAATCAACGTTAAACTTGCCAAAGTTTAACTTACGCGACTTATGTTGATATGAAGTATGTACTGTTTGAATGCTACTAAGTTCAGTTCAATGGCTACCATAAGAGTAGGATGATACATATCATCTGGCTCTGAGAAAGGAGGGCTACACTAGACAAATAGTTTTCACGTTTGAGGAATGATTTGATGAAACCTCGTTCATTAAGGCTAAATGTTAGAAATAAATATCAGCCTCTAAATTTGCAGCAATATATGAGCAAGTTATAATAATATTACAATTTAGATATTGTATTTTAACACAAACAAAATCAATATTAGGGTAAAATGCGTTCTGAGGTAATGGAATTATGAACGACAATGCAAACTCTTCCACCAATTTTATTTAATATGTCTTTTCTGTAAGTTTGGTACTGATCATATAAAATCTCAGTGTCTTGCTCAGAGAGGCTCCGCCGATGGGAGTAATATGCGGAATGCGTCAAGCAGTGGACTGTAGATATATAAAAAGAGTTTTTCTGTGGCAACAATATGCCTATCTATGCACAACGATATCTGCTTGCAAACTATATTGCGAGTGTTGTCTGTCCAAAAGACAGCGCAATACTACTTGATTAATTGAATAATTAAGGACCAAACCAAGGGTCAATAATAAGCAACATTTAAAGCAATTCTAAATTAAAAATGCTGACCCTTGACAAGTTTTAATTTCGCTGACTGACTACCTTCCAATAAATTCATTCATAATATAAACAACCGACGTGAAGGATATACATTTCGAAGGACGAAAAACTGGGGCTGAAGCTGACAGCAACGATTTTGATGCGCTTGACGAAGTCTTTGGAGACAGAAACGGAAACGATCTATTCGGTTTTTATTACTCGCCATGTAATAACGTGTGATGAAGTTGACCACATTTCAAACAACTATTTTGACTAGTACAATTTACTAGTTTATGTCCCTTTGCCAAACAATTTATACAATGTTCGTGGTGCTTGACAAATTCAAATCCCTTTGCGGGGCAAAATTCCTTAAATTTTGAGCAAAAATGAAGGCGATGGAATTTCTCATGACAAAGACGATTTTCAAATAGAAGTGGGAGAAGAACACTTAGATTTGAACTTTCTAACGAATTGGAATTACGCAAAGGAACGGATTTCTGTCTATAACTTTCCAAACACACGGGCGTGTTTACACGCTCTGAAATAAAGAAGTCTAGATCTTTCCAAGAAGTAAGAGCCGCTTTATTTTTAATAACTTGTTCCTGCATTTGCGTTTCTTTCGTAAACGTTGAAGGAAAAGAAATACCAGATCCCATTGATCGGTGGGAACGTTATAGGTCGACATTGTGGAGATACAACGAATTCAACCAGAGATTTTTTCTTGTCGAGAATCGGAAGACAAAATTACGACGACAACTGATGACGTACCAAAATTCGAATATTGTCGTACTCATCATTTAATGTTTTCCATGCGACAGCGAAATCGCGATGAGGTACAGGAAATTGCAAAACGATTTCCCGAGCTTCTCCAGCAGTTTTGAAGCAAGTAATACATGCGTTCCACATCACTCAAGCGAGAGTTGTTTATGTAAATGGCGCTAAACAAATTCGAAAGCAAGGCCAAGAAGAAAAATCTCCCTCAAAAATATCAATATCAATATCAATGAACGATATCAAAAGATGAAATATTTGTGGCCATATTTCCCTGCGATTCAGGAGCCAAAAGTAATTGAGCCGATTGCTCTTGATTTTTATCCACAATTTTATAATTTTTCTATTAATTGTTGCCATTGTACTTGAATAAATGTGGGAAGAAGCTTTTTATTTATTTTCTGACAAACCAACTTACATGGTTATGCCACTTCGTTCAGGTAGAACGAAAGCATAACAAGTTGTAAGAGATGTAAATGTTTATAAGTGCGGTGGTAAGATTTACAAGACTTTCCAAAAGTATTTTAGCTTTATTCAATTCTTTGGTCCTCTTCTATTGAGTTTACGATCTCGTAACTTGGGTAAAAAAAGTTTTTTGTCATAGAAGTTATTTTTTAAAATAACTTCTGGAGAGAATATCCCAGACAAAAAACAAGGAAACTGATGAGGATTGATGGCTCTTTCCGAAATCTAGGTATTCCCTGCCTTAACCCCGGCGAACATTACCATCGTTCTCCACTAATAAACAAACGTTGTTTTTATAAAAACAACAATAAAGGGATTAAGCCTGACCATTTTGTAACAACAAAATACTATGGCATCCCGTACAAACAGGACAACACTGTTCTTTTAATAGACAAGGTACGGTCGACGACGGGTTTTTTGTTGTAACAGACAAAATCAACTTACATGGTTATGGTACTTAGTTCAGGTAGAACGAAAGGATGATAAGTGGAGAAAGATGTAAATGTTTATAAGTGCGGTTGTAAGATTTTCAAAAGAATTTTAGTTTTATTTAATTCTTTGGTTCCTCTTCTATTGGACTTACGATCTCGTCACTTGGGTAAAAAATGTTTTTGTCATAGAAGTTATTTTTAAAATAACTTCTGGGGATAATATACCAGACAAAAAACAAGGCACGACAGAAAGAGGAATTAACAAAAATTAAAAAGTGCTGATCACAAACAAACAGCGGTGGGGGTTCAGTGTTTTGTTTGCTTGCGACAACGAATTTGAAATTTCACTGTTGTTACAACGCTGTAATATTGCAAATTTTTGTAACAACAAAAATTTGCAATATTACAGCTGACAAAGCAAAAACAATAATAGTGCAATTTGTTGGGAATAGACCAAACCCGATGGATGACCACATCGACATGGATCTAATCGATCTTGATAAATAAAACTATCGATGTCGTCACAAAACGGCACTCTTCTTTTTGAAGTTTAGAAAAGTGGATCGCCAGATCAAAATCGTAAATTTTTTATAAATAAAAAAAGTTGACCAACTGAGTCATTTTTTATTTTGAATTAATAATTAAAGTGATTTTTCTTTTGTGCAGACAATAAACGTAAGTATCGCCAGAATACTTTTGTGTTTGTTTGTAGTTTGCTAAATAATAATATTGTTCTTCGTCTTTGTGCAACAATAAATTCCGGCTCAAAACTTTTGTCACGAGCCATTACAATATCCAAATGCAAAACTTGAAAAAAATATGTTTATAATGTAGCTAAAATAATCAAAATACCGAATAAAGGGAGGTACCCGGGGGTGTATAAAACGTGGACCTGCACAGACAATTTTCTGTCATAGGCTGTAGTATTCATTACGAACTTCAAATACTAAATTTGAAATAGTTCCGGTAAATAATGTCGCTAAAATCATAAAAATGCCGAATATCGGGGATTACCGTTATATGGGGGCTATACGAAGACGTGGACCTACATGGCTCATTTTCTGTCTTAGCATGTAGTATCCATTCCGAACTTCAAATACCGAATTTGAAATAGATCCAGCAAATGTCGCTAAAGTCAGTAAAGTGGTACCGTTATATGGGGTCTATACGAAGACGTGGACCTACATGACCTTTTTTTATTTTAAGCATAGTATCTATTACGAACTTCAAATACCAAATTTGAAACAATTCCGGTCCTGCAGACGAAATACACATTTGAGTAAAATTTTCGTTCGGAAGCTAGAGTGATTTCCACAGACGGACGGACATTGCTAAATCGACATAGAATTTTATGCTGATCAAGAATATATATAATTTGTGGGGTCTAAAATGCATATTTCGAGGTGTTACAAAAGGAATGGCAAACTTAATATATATATATATATATATATATATATATATATATATATATATATATATATATATATATATATATATATATATATATATATGGCAAACTTAATAAAATAAAGAATCGGCTTATTTGCCAAAAAAATATTTTCCAAAAAAGCACTAATTTTAATTTAAAATTAATTTGAAAATAGTAAGAAGTGTTGTTGTGTTTTCATCTGCGTTCGAATGTGGCGGCTTTTTTGTTGTTTGTCGTAGGCAGACATACATTGAACAAATCAGCACTGCCATTTCCAAAAGAAATCGTTTGTGTGAAGAAAAAGAGATATTTGTTTGTATTCATTGTTTATTAACACTATCAAAAACACATACACTAATACCATTATAGAACACCACAATCACTTTCATATTCTCCATCATTATTTTTAGCATTTATTTCATTTTGTTTTGTGTTACCTTTGTCGCATTCGTCATTTGTGCCATTTATAATAAACAATCTTTTTGACATATGTTTATTGTGCCAGATCGATCCGTCTGTTGTGCTTACCATATCGACTGTCGATCAGCTGCTGGGTCAGAAAAGTTGTGCAATTACTCGCTAACGCAACGCAAGTTTCTAACGTAACGTATAAAACTTTTAAATTATTGAATCAATAAAAAATAATACAACACATAAATAATTTTGAATAAATATAAATAATAAGATAATAAAAGTTAAATTAAATTAAAAAAATAATAATTAAATAAACAAATTATAAAAATATATTAAAAACATTTTTTCAATAAGTTTAAAAACAAATTAAACTTTTGCTGGGAAAAATAATATTATACGGCAAATCAAAAACATTTACACATTTACACATTTTACATTTTATTTATTAACAACAAATAAAGTGATAATTATAATTTGTTTGTTTAATAATAAATAATAATAAAAAAAGTAAATAAAAAATAATAAATAACAATAAATAAACCTCATATAAATATACATAAAAATAAATAGAAAAACAAAATGGATTCAACAATTTGTACTTAGTTTGAATACGAAACCGACAGCCTTATGAATATTTGCATTAAATTGGAGAATACTCTCGAGGAGCTATTTTCGGATTCTTTAATAGAAACCAAATTAGAATCCATTGATGAAGATTGGTTACAATGCACGCAGTGCATTCGAATGTGTATATTTAGCAGAAATAGAGGAAGAAGAAGAAAAGGCTTATAAATTAGAAGCCAGAAAAATATTTGAGTCCCTCAGGGACAAATACCAAACTACAAAAGCTAAATTATTAGAGATTTTGAAGAAAAGAAAACAAAATCAAAATAATATCGCTAGAGGCGATGTTACAAATCCGTCGCTGTTTTTACAGCTTAGCTGTGTATTCTCCGGGTACAACCTTTGACATGTCGGAAATTTGTATTAAAGTGCCACCTTGTGACACTCAAGACTTCTACGGTAGTTATGAACAATGACCAACTTTTAGAGACATGTTTACGGCCATATATGGAAATCATCCCAGACTCACACCTGCGCAAAAAAGTCTATCATTTGCGTAACAAAACAAAGGTGAGGCTGGTAGAATTGTTGATCGGTACCCGTTATCAGAATTTTTCGTTGGCATGGAAAGCATTATCAATGCGATACGAAAATGTGAGGGTACTGGTAGATAATCAATTACTGATTTTATTCAATCTTTCGGCAGCAAAGACTGAATCTAGCAGAGATAAAAAATTATACAATCAACAGTTAGCGACTGTCTAGCTATATTAAAAGCACCTAAGGTGCAAGTAGATCAATGGTATCCTGTTTTGATATATTTGTGTTCAACTAAGCTTCCGGTTGAAACTCTGACTCTTTGGGAACAATCGCTCGAATCACATTCAGAGCTACCCAAATGGTCACAAATGGAAGATTTTCTAAAAAACAGACATAGAGTCCTAGAGAGAATAGACATTTTAAGAAATATAGCAGCTTCAACTGCCTTTAGTGATGAATTTCATGCGCATCAAAATGCGCAATCGACACAATCGAATAAATGTGTCATGTGTAATAGAAATCATATTTTGCAGAATTGTTTAAGATTTAATAGTATGAGTGTAAATCAGAGAATTGAATTTGCAAGAGAAAAAAGGCTATGTAACAATTGTCTTATATATGGACACATTTCTCAGGAATGCCTTAGTGTACATAGGTGTATGTTTTGCAAAAAGAAACACCACACTAAACTGCATTTACCAAATAACGTTCAAGAGAGATCTACACAGCCAAGATTGATAGCAAGAGAAAGTCAAAACATTTACCGTTCTGAAAATGGACGCCAAACAAATGATCTAGTTACCACAGAGAATATTGTAGAAGAAACGCCATTTTCGTCCAATTCTGTAGCTCAAACTTCTAATGTGGAAACACATGTGTCAGTGAGTCATGATGACGTTATGCTGCCTACAGCTCTGGTAAAAGTAAATTATTCTGGGGAAATATTTACAGTTAGAGCTCTCATTGACTCTGCTTCGAAACGAACATTCGTTACTCAAAAAATAATTAAACGAATTGGCATATTAACTGAAAAAGCTAGTTTCAAGATTAGTGGACTGAGTGGAACAGTCGTGGCTAATTCAAATAAAAAATGTGTTCTGACGCTGTGTTCAGAAATAAATGAAACTGAATTTGAAGCAGAAGCATTAGTTGTGCAAAATTTGACAAGTTTATTGCCGACGCAGACTATTAAAATTTCAGATTTGGGAAGTATTAAGGATTTGAAGTTAGCAGATCCTGGCTTTATAATTTCTGCTCAAATTGATATGCTTATGGGTAGCGATGTTATCCCGTATAAAATCCTAGAGGGAGTTAAAAAGAACATATTGGGCAACATGATAGCTCAAAATTCGATATACGGTTGGTATATCTATGGGCCAATATCAGCCAATGAAATTTGTTTAGCGTCTATAGAAATAAAAAATAATTCTGAAGATGACGTTAGTCAATTATTGAGAAAGTTTTGGGAACAAGAAGAAATAAGTGAAGTGCCCTTTTCCACGAAATCAGACGAATATTGCGAGAAATTTTACGCCAACACGACATACCGTCGATCAGATGGAAGATTCGTTGTAAAATTACATTCCAAAGAAGAATTTTCCCCAAAAAATGTACCTAGATTCGTCCAGATTCAAGGCAAATAAACAATATGAACATATGGAAGTAAAGTTAAACCCGTAGCGCGTACATGTTAATGAATAAGCAAGGAGCAAACCAAGGGTCAATAATAAGCAATATTTAAAGCAATTCTAAATTAAACACTCAGTGTCACGAATCTTTGTTTTAGCCATGTCTCCGTGAATACCAAAATTTTGAAAATTTTTGGATTTTAAATAAGTTGGTCAAAGGATTTTAAATAAATATTTTTAAGTTTAGTTTTTAAAACCACCACGTTTTGATAAAGAAGGGATGATGATTTAGTTAGTTTTTTGACAAAGGTACAACTGAAAGATTAACCGGAAAATAAACGGGATTTGTTCTTCCGTGAATAAAATTTCTTTTACTACCAATCCATCCGGCCAGAACGTTCTATTAACTAATAAATTAAATGATTTTGCAGGAGCTATGATTTGTTTATTGGTGTTGTCGGTAGAAGTTAAAGGATTAATATTGACAATTGTGCTGAGCGAGTTAACAACAATTGCAGGCGCTAAGAATTGAGGAGCTATAGGGCGATTGCAATTCGACCGGAGCATTTCCTGCAACATTTTCCATAGTTCTATAATCAATAGAGATTGGGATATCCAAGCCAAAAGATTCGGCAGCATTGTGTAGCTGAGCCATAGCTAGGTGAGTTTAACCGAATCAAATAATCACCAGGTGCAAAAACTTAGGATTTCTTTCGTTTCGGAGATTTATCTAGGAATGGAAGGAATTTTTTAACTTTTTTCAAAATGTTTAAGCTTTAAAAATGCTTCGTCGAAAACCTTCTTCAAAGCTGCTAATTCAATATTATACTTCTTGAAATGACAATAAAAGTTAATTTCTAAAGGCCTACAATCAATACATGCTCAACGTAAACCATATTTTTCACGATCAGTAAGAACATCAAAATGACGGTCATTTACACCTGCACATTTTAAATGTTCATGCTTTTTCGCATAACCAATATTTTAATTTTTATTCTAGCACTCCATGTTAATAAGAAATACTAAGGGAAACAGTATAGTAATCAATCTAGAGTAACAGCCTAAAAGTATGTTTAGGAAAGCCAATTTAATACGCACAGAACATCAAAAGGGAATCAGGCACAAACAACATAAACAAAATAAGTGTTATTTCTTTTGTTTATGTTGTTTGTGCCATACCATACTACCATATAAAAAAACAATGATTCACGCGATAAGAAAAATTAGTTATTATTTTAATTTGGTTGACGGTACACAGAAAAAACACTTGCATGCGAGCAGGGTTGACAGACAGCATACAAAAGTTGGATAATAAGGCTGGCATCTACTTTGATGAAATTGGAGTCAAAGGCAGATATGAATGATTTTTCCACAGGGATAAGAATCCTTCAGGAGCTGTGCAAGGTAGCTGATGAAAATAGAAGCTGTGAGATACTTTCGGAAAATATCATTCAAGTAGAGAAACAGTTGGAATCTAGTACATTGACAATTATTTTACCAGGCGAAGCAGACCTCGCACACTCATTTTTTGGTGTCTTGGATTTAGAATATGCGGAACAAATGACTGTCACAATTGAGAAAGCAAGCTAAAGAATCAGATATTTATTATTAATTCAACAATCAACATAATCAGAAAGGATTAAGATATGAGTCAAAGAACCTACGCCAACATGCAAGTAGAAATAAACTTGCTGGCAAATAAGGTAAAGATGGAGGAAGATGCTGCAAAGGCAAACACAATTATTTTCCTCTCTTCGCCGCTCATGCTACTTTCAACAAGGGTAAAACATATACGAGTTGAAGACAACATCATCGATGTTTTAACGGATTCACATCAGGATCGTATAAGTCTATTGCTACTAACACCACATCAATTACTGATCGAGCTCCAAACCATCAAGGGTTATATTCCGCCATCTCGTGCTCTACCCATTAATGAAGATAACGTGACTGATTTCTTCAAATTAATGAGGAGTAAGGGAAGCGTTATGAAAAACCATATCAGCAGTATGATTTATCCAACATGATTAACTTTCCCATGCTGCGGTCCGGTCGTTTTATTTAAATATCATTGAAATCAACTGGCTTCCAACGTCCATCGAGATGAGTTCATATCGCTAACAGCAGAAGAAACACACAAAAATGACACACCTGGAGTCACAAGGGACTGCAACTTTAGAAATTAGACTAGATTATATACTAAAGGACAACTTTACTATATACGGTCATTACTAAATGCACACGTCATATCAGAGACTTAAAACACTGGATTCCATAATACCATCATGTAAGCTCTTTTTGCTCAACACAACATTAAATAGCACCTATGCTCCTGAGCTCGTTACTTTACACCAGCAGCTGAAAACCATTGAAAACGGAAGCCTTTCACAACTAATAAAATCGACAGCCATCAGCTATCTAGCTCTTTGTATTGGAATTGGAGTAGCCATATACGTCACAGTCTAGTTTTGCCACTACAAAATCTCCAAAATCATCAACCCAACACCTATACACCGGCAGTCAGTATCATCATCACGTGGGAGAAAAAGTTCCAAAGAACATATTTTTTGCATAAACATTTTTTAATTTCTTCATTATTTTAAAATTTTATTCTATGTCAGCATATAGGCTATACCTATATAATTATTGTTTGTTTTATGCACGCCAATAACACCTCGATTGGCTCCACATGTTATTTGCTGAAGTAATTTATTGCTTACTTTACATTTAATGCTACTTTTAATGAAATCGAAAATGTATAAATAACAAGCAAAAATAAGTATTCTTTGTAGATTGCAAGAAATTGTAAGTAGTGTTCTGTATATCTACCATTATTTGTAATAATTAAAAAAACTACCAAAAGGAGAAAAGATAATCCTTTCGAAATGGGTATATCGAACATAAAGGAATGCTGATGAAAGTATTGAAAAATATAAGGCAAGAATGAAAGGATTAAAGCAAAAGAAAGGTGTGGATTTGTTACAATTCGATGTATCAACGATATTTTTTATATGGTGCACTTAATTAATGGAACCATCAGAGGGTTTTAACGATGGTACAAACAGAGTTTGTCTCTTAAAATGTAGTCGTTATGGTTTGAAGCATGCATCCAAATGCTGGAACAAAAGAATTGGAAATTTGACTTGATTTCAAGTCAAGCGCTGCAGACAGTTGTTTATAAGAGAGAAAGGCGGTAAAAAATTAATCCTAGTTCTGAATGCTGATGTTGGATTGGTTGCTGCATCAGGCAAAGTCGAACTTAAGGATTTCCTAATTAGCTTAAAATCAAAGTTCAAAATTGTTTCTGAAAATGCTACATATTTTCTTGGAAGGGAAATAAAAAATTGCGATGATAAAAATAAAATTTCTCTCGGAATGTCACCCAGATTCAACACCGATGAAAAACACAGTTAAATGTATTTCATAAGCACGAAAAGCACCAAGTGAATTTTCCTATAGCACCAAACATCAAGTGAATAGTGAAGCCGCAAAAAAATGTAATATGGCTTAAAAGACTTTTCACTCTTAAAAGACTTTTTAATTATAATTGTAATCCAATGAAAAAATGACAGTACTGCAGCAATTCTTCTAAGAAAGAATACAAAGTTTTCTAAGCTAACGAAGCACATTGATCTCAAGCATTTTTCGCATGACAAAACCCCTACTGAAGATTCGATTGCAATACTTACCTAGTCGTTTATATATAATTTTTTTTTTTAAATTAACCTTGTCATTCCATTTGTAACTCCTCGAAATACTCATGACAGACCCAGCAAAGTAAATATATAATTGATCAGTGTATAATTTCATAGTATAATTCTATCCGTCTGTGTTCCGCAATCATGCTATCTTTTGAACGAACTGACATAGGAGGCTACAATTTTGCACACATGTGTATTTTGCCAGTAAGAAGGATAGGTTCGTAAGTGGGCCATGAAGGTCCACGTTTTAAAATAGTCCTCATACAACGGTACCTCCCAATAGTCGATACTTTGATGATTTTAGCAATACTTTTACCGGAATTATTTTAAATTTCGTATTTAAAGTTCGCAATAGGTACTACAGCCTATGACAAAAACCGCCTTTGCAGGTCCAAGTATTCGTATAGCCCCTGTTGAACTACGGGATTGGAGGAATGGCTGAAACAAAGAAAACTCCCCAGAGTTAGTATGTGGTGATGGTGAGAGTGATACGCGTGTGTTGTGATCGTGAAAAGAAAAAGTACAAAAAAATTTATACAAATATAGGCGAGATTTCTGTTTTTATCTAGCATGTTAAATGAGTACTAAGACACACTTTCACAATCTGCATAAAACCAATCATTACAGGATCTGCATAATAAGTTTTTTGCTCTAGTAACCGTTTTGTTAAAAATTCCACATGTATAATATATTCTTACTGTATATGGGCATGGGTATTTGTTATCTAAAAATAAGATTGACTCATATTCGATTGTGTTTATTAGGTAACTATTTGTTATTTGCGAAACTATTTGCAAAACATGTCATGAACCAGTAAAATGGTTACACCAAAAACATCAACTTGCAAGAACATGCGGCAAAAATGTTATTATTTTTTTAATGAAGTCACAATCGCTAATTGTATGATTTATATGCATGTTGCCGAGAAGGTTCCAAAGCGCTTGCTAAATATCACTTTTTATCCACTTTTTTATTTTTTAGCCTAAGTTTAAACATTTAAGTGCCCCGCAGGCGTTCAAAATGGATGATATGCAATTATGTGGTGTTAGTGAAAATTCGTATGTATGCGTCACACATACAATGCATGAAGCAAAATCAAAAATTTTTGATTTTTCTCGTGCATGGCGTTTGATTTTAAATTGTGTGCGGTGGAGGGATCATGTATATTCTCATTTGCGACGATTTTTTAAAGCGAAAGGTGCATACAGATATCCGATATTGGGGAAAAAATGTTTATGAGTTGTTGCAAGAAGAAAATCAATATGAAATATTGAAGCCGAAATACTGAAAAATTAATTAAAGACTAAACCTGGAGTAATACCTCGTAAGTGCAACTATTCATTCTTAAAATGTTTTAACTTTAATCAGGACTATTCTTTAAGAACTTTTACCGCTGCATAGTGTCACGATTCCTCCATATAGACAGAGAGACATTACTCCATGCATTTCCATTCAATATTGATCTGGCTAGTTGGGATCCCAATTTCGTCTATCTGTATTCTAACCATATTCTTTTCGGTTCAGTATTCCACGATAAGCGATATTAGACACATTCTTGACTAAAAGATATCGCACTGCAGAGTCCGCTTTCGAGACGCGAAAAGTTCTTTCTAGTTCAAGTCAAAAAGAAATTTCGTCCAACATAAAGGTATCTGATCCTAAGTGCCTCTTGGGTCCAAATGATGCTCGCATAATTTGAAAGTGAAATTTTTGAAGATGAAACTGATGCTCGCATTTCAGAAATCAAACGTCAAGGTTTGTGTATTAATTGCTTTTCAAAAACCCGTTCCGTGAAGAATTGTCATAAGCAAGCATAGCTGTTACATATGCAATAAGAGACACAATACTTTTCTGCACAAGATTCCAATCATTCCGTGTTTCGTACCATCAGCCCCTCACACTACTCCGAGTTCAAATCTCTATCCCGATTCAGCTCCTTTTTCTAATTCTTAAATACAGGCCACTAGCAGCGTTTAGACTGCAAATAATTATTTTTTTATAAATTCTCAGGGGGATTGCTAGCTACCGCTATGGTACAAATTGATCATAATGTTGTGACAAATTCCGCTCTTCGATTCTGGTTCTGAGGGAACTTTTATTTCAGAACGTTCGTTCAATAATATTAAACTGCCTTATAAGCTTCCATTTCAGGTTTGGTCAATTATAATTCCACCAGTGCATGTAAAGGCATCCGATGGAATATTCATTCAAATTCTTTCTTTTCAATTTCAAACCATGTGTGGTTTTGGAATAAAATATGATGCAGAAGATTCGAACCTCTGCTGTCAGATTGGTTGGTTCTTTGTCTCTTGGTATCATTTCTGATTGGTTGCAATTCCAAGCAGATTTTCCGTCTATTAATAAAATTCGAGTTTGACATGAAGTAGATTTTCTTCCAGCCATATTCAATTTCATAACTTCTGTGACACTTCGGAAAGTACGTGTGCAGCGGCCGTGTACATTCGCATAACTTCTGATGCATTTGTTTCTATGTCCCATAACGAAAGTAGCCCAATTAACAAAAATGTATATTCCGAGACTTGAGTTATATGGTGCTTCAGGCTGAGACAATCGATAGTCTTATTCCTTAGATATAGTATCAGACATTATTCAAATTATTCCTTCACCCAAATAGCGTTATGCTTGTTCTGAAACAAATCCAGCTGACCTGGAAAGCAGAAACGTTCTCTCGCCAGAAGTTAGACACAATTCTCGAAAAGAAGTCCATACACGTCAACTTTTCTTATTTTTCCTTCGCCATTATTTATCGATTCATCTCTCGTACGCATCTTAGATTCCGTACCAATTCCGTTCATAAAACTGGACCTTTGACTAGCGATGAGCTGAATGCCGAAAACGACGAATTCAGTTGTCTCAAAAGACGTTTTATCCATATAGATGCAACACACTACCCGCTAAACTTCCTATTCCTGCCTCCACCTGTATTCGAAATCCTTCTGATTGAAAAATTCGGTGAAGTGGCCGCCTTTCGTAACACCCCGGAGACATCCAATCATTCTTCCGGCCAATTGCCATTATTCAAAGTTGCTTTTTTCTTTCGGTTATTATACTACTCTTTCATGGTGGTAACTATCTAGTTCTAAAAGCAAGACGCTTCAATATTGGATTCCCAAGTTGAAAAACCTCACCAAATCCAGCATCAGAAAACTTTGTCAGAAGCAACTAATGTCGGCCCTTCCTCCAGAAAGGACAAATTTTCACGTATTGACTTAATAAACTATAAACCCTGTATTATTGTGCTCTAATTTTTGCAAATTTAATATTCTTGATAACAAAAAGACATCAAAGAAAGTATAAAAACCAACTCCAAACAACAACAACAAGCAGTGAACATAATTCACATAGTAAAAGAGAACATCCACAGTGAGACTGACTTACATTTTAAAGTTTCCACCGTTAAATGTCAATTAATAGGTGGCAACAAAAGCGCTCCAGCCTGAACTAGTAAAAGCTTTTGCTTTTTAAATTTATTTTTATCGCGCCTAAAAATATGCTACACCCAATCTCATAGGGTGCTACATATTATATTTAATACCCAAACAAAATACTTAAACGAGTCAGCCTGTCAATTCCCGTAATTCGTTATATCTCAAAATTTTCCATGAAAGTGAGCTATATGCTACTCAGATGAGTTTTTCGGCTGATAACATCTATAAACAAGATACCAGGGCCCCCAAACGAGACAGAGAGAGTCTATTATGTCAATCCCTAGGTAATTATTCAAAAACACCAAAGGTTTCTGATTCTCCTTTCCGCCTAATACAAATGCTCGACGATCGATTTGCAAAGCTAAGTGATCGGTTGACAGTGCAAGTTTAAATTAAATGCTTAAAGACACTGAATCCCGTATCCTAGAAGAACTTGATAATAAACTGTCTAACCTAAGAGCTGACTTAGAAGAAGTGCAGAATAGGGTTTCTAATCTTGAGAGTAAAGTTTGTGATTGTGAGCTTATCAAATCTGAATTGGTGGACCTTAGGACGGAGCTATTAAGGCAAGAAAATTCTCCGGTGGCCTGTGAAATCAGAGTTAATGGCGTACCCTTTGTTAAAGATGAGAATGTGGCCGTAGTTTTCAGCAACATCTGTCGCTCCATCAATGTGAATACACCATGTACAAAATCTATCCACAGGTTGCAAAATAGCAACAATACGATAGCAAAGTCTAAATCAAACTTTAAGAAGACTAACCAAAATAAGCTGTACCTCAATTCAATTGGTTTTTCGTCAACTGCCTAATACTACGTTAATCGGTCGAACACCAATTATCTTCTTCTTTAGGATGCAATACAGCTAAAGAAGAAAGGCTTGATAATATCAGCGTACACCTTTCGGGGAGTCGTGTACAATAAAGGGCACAACAGTAATGATTCTATATGTGTTTACCACCGAAAAGTTATTGATCAGTCTCGCACGCTTGGAAATGTTTTATGCTATAGGCGAGATTTCTGTTTTTATCTAGCATGTTAAATGAGTACTAAGACACACTTTCACAATCTGCATAAAACCAGTCATTACAGGATCTGCATAATAAGTTTTTTGCTCTAGTAACCGTTTTGTTAAAAATTCCACATGTATAATTTATTCTTACTGTATATGGGCATGGGTATTTGTTATCTAAAAATAAGATTGACTCATATTCTTTTGTGTTTATTAGGTAACTATTTGTTATTTGCGAAACTATTTGCAAAACATGTCATGAACCAGTAAAATGGTTACACCAAAAACATCAACTTGCAAGAACATGCGGCAAAAATTTTATTATTTTTTAATGAAGTCACAATCGCTAATTGTATGATTTATATGCATGTTGCCGAGAAGGTTCCAAAGCGCTTGCTAAATATCACTCTTTATCCACTTTTTACTTTTTTAGCCTAAGTTTAAACATTTAAGTGCCCCGCAGGCGTTTAAAATGGATGATATGCAATAATGTGGTGTTAGTGAAAATTCGTATGTATGCGTCATGTTTGCGGGATCATGTATATTCTCATTTGCGACGATTTTTTAAAGCGAAAGGTGCATACAGATATCCGATATTGGGGAAAAAATGTTTATGAGTTGTTGCAAGAAGAAAATCAATATGAAATATTGAAGCCGAAGTACAGAAAAATTAATTAAAGACTAAACCTGGAGTAATACCTCGTAAGTGCAACTATTCATTCTTAAAATATTTTTTAAATAAATGTTTGACCATGAATTCGCTTTTTTCCCAATTTTTTATCCAAATTCTATTATTTGTCTTACTGTCTACGTTTTCTTTCTTTGTTAAGCAAACGCCCAATACAAAAATGTATCGTCCGTTATCGATATTGTTTGCATAGCACGGAATCAAAATGAATGCATGAGCCTGGTGCGGTGAAAGCTTCATGCTCACATATATGATGTTAATGTCATGCATTTTGATCGTCTTCGGGGAACTTTAATCAGGACTATTCTTTAAGAACTTTTACCGCTGCATAGTGTCACGATTCCTCCAGATAGACAGAGAGACATTACTCCATGCATTTCCATTCAATATTGATCTGGCTAGTTGGGATCCCAATTTCGTCTATCTGTATTCTAACCATCTGTCTGATTCCGCACATACTCTTTGGAAGCATATCTTTTCGGTTCAGTATTCCACGATAAGCGATATTAGACACATTCTTGACTAAAAGATATCGCACTGCAGAGTCCGCTTTCGAGACGCGAAAAGTTCTTTCTAGTTCAAGTCAAAAAGAAATTTCGTCCAACATTAAGGTATCTGATCCTAAGTGCCTCTTGTGTCCAAACGATGCTCACATAATTTGAAAGTGAAATTTTTGAAGATGAAACTGATGCTCGCATTTCAGAAATCAAACGTCAAGGTTTGTGTATTAATTGCTTTTCAAAAACCCGTTCCGTGAAGAATTGTCATAGCAAGCATAGCTGTTACATATGCAATAAGAGACACAATACTTTTCTGCACAAGATTCCAATCATTCTGTGTTTCGTACCATCAGCCCCTCACACTACTCCGAGTTCAAATCTCTATCCCGATTCAGCTCCTTTTTCTAATTCTTAAATACAGGCCACTAGCAGCGTTTAGACTGCAAATAATTATTTTTTTATAAATTCTCAGGGGGATTGCTAGCTACTGCTATGGTACAAATTGATCATAATGTTGTGACAAATTCCGCTCTTTGATTCTGGTTCTGAAGGAACTTTTATTTCAGAACGTTCGTTCAATAATATTAAACTGCCTTATAAGCTTCCATTTCAGGTTTGGTCAATTATAATTCCACCAGTGCATGTAAACAGTGCACTTTCGACTTAACCGTGCTAATTTTGAGATGGAGATTCTTTCGTTTCGTTCTCAAAGCAAAGCAAATTTTAATTTATGCTAGGTTCAAGGTGACATTATATGGTTCAAGTCTAGATGAGGAAATGTAAGATTCCCCGCTATGCCTGAGCATCTCCTTCGACAGGACATTCTTGAGTACAAAGGAGTACGGCCAAAATATTAGGCATCCGATGGAATATTCATTCAAATTCTTTCTTTTCAATTTCAAACCATGTGTGGTTTTGGAATAAAATATGATGCAGAAGATTCGAACCTCTGCTGTCAGATTGGTTGGTTCTTTGTCTCTTGGTATCATTTCTGATTGGTTGCAATTCCAAGCAGATTTTCCGTCTATTAATAAAATTCGAGTTTGACATGAAGTAGATTTACTTCCAGCCATATTCAATTTCATAACTTCTGTGACACTTCGGAAAGTACGTGTGCAGCGGCCGTGTACATTCGCATAACTTCTGATGCATTTGTTTCTATGTCCCATAACGAAAGTAGCCCCATTAACAAAAATGTATATTCCGAGACTTGAGTTATATGGTGCTTCAGGCTGAGACAATCGATAGTCTTATTCCTTAGATATAGTATCAGACATTATTCAAATTATTCCTTCACCCAAATAGCGTTATGCTTGTTCTGAAACAAATCCAGCTGACCTGGAAAGCAGAAACGTTCTCTCGCCAGAAGTCTCGAAAAGAAGTCCATACACGTCAAATTTTCTTATTTTTCCTTCGCCATTATTTATCGATTCATCTCTCGTACGCATCTTAGATTCCGTACCAATTCCGTTCATAAAACTGGACCTTTGACTAGCGATGAGCTGAATGCCGAAAACGACGAATTCAGTTGTCTCAAAAGACGTTTTATCCATATAGATGCAACACACTACCCGCTAAACTTCCTATTCCTGCCTCCACCTGTATTCGAAATCCTTCTGATTGAAAAATTCGGTGAAGTGGCCGCCTTTCGTAACACCCCGGAGACATCCAATCATTCTTCCGGCCAATTGCCATTATTCAAAGTTGCTTTTTTCTTTCGGTTATTATGCTACTCTTTCATGGTGGTAACTATCTAGTTCTAAAAGCAAGACGCTTCAATATTGGATTCCCAAGTTGAAAAACCTCACCAAATCCAGCATCAGAAAAGTTTGTCAGAAGCAACCAATGTCGGCCCTTCCTCCAGAAAGGACAAACTTTCACATATTGACTTAATAAACTATAAACCCTGTATTATTGTGCTCTAATTTTTGCAAATTTAATATTCTTGATAACAAAAAGACATCAAAGAAAGTATAAAAACCAACTCCAAACAACAACAACAAGCAGTGAACATAATTCACATAGTAAAAGAGAACATCCACAGTGAGACTGACTTACATTTTAAAGTTTCCACCGTTAAATGTCAATTAATACGTGGCAACAAAAGCGCTCCAGCCTGAACTAGTAAAAGCTTTTGCTTTTTAAATTTATTTTTATCGCGCCTAAAAATATGCTACACCCAATCTCATAGGGTGCTACATATTATATTTAATACTCAAATAAAATACTTAAACGAGTCAGCCTGTCAATTCCCGTAATTCGTTATATCTCAAAATTTTCCATGAAAGTGAGCTATATGCTACTCAGATGAGTTTTTCGGCTGATAACATCTATAAACAAGATACCAGGGCCCCCAAACGAGACAGAGAGAGTCTATTACGTCAATCCCTAGGTAATTATTCAAAAACACCAAAGGTTTCTGATTCTCCTTTCCGCCTAATACAAATGCTCGACGATTGATTTGCAAAGCTAAGTGATCGGTTGACAGTGCAAGTTTAAATTAAATGCTTAAAGACACTGAATCTCGTATCCTAGAAGAACTTGATAATAACCTGTCTAACCTAAGAGCTGACTTAGAAGAAGTGCAGAATAGGGTTTCTAATCTTGAGAGTAAAGTTTGTGATTGTGAGCTTATCAAATCTGAATTGGTGGACCTTAGGACGGAGCTATTAAGGCAAGAAAATTCTCCGGTGGCCTGTGAAATCAGAGTTAATGGCGTACCCTTTGTTAAAGATGAGAATGTGGCCGTAGTTTTCAGCAAAATCTGTCGCTCCATCAATGTGAATACACCATGTACAAAATCTATCCACAGGTTGCAAAATAGCAACAATACGATAAAAATTTCTTTCTAAAGTCTAAATCAAACTTTAAGAAGACTAACCAAAATAAGCTGTACCTGAATTCAATTGGTTTTTCGTCAACTGCCTAATACTACGTTAATCGATCGAACACCAATTATCTTCTTCTTTAGGATGCAATACAGCTAAAGAAGAAAGGCTTGATAATATCAGGGTACACCTTTCGGGGAGTCGTGTACAATAAAGGGCACAACAGTAATGATTCTATATGTGTTTACCACCGAAAAGTTATTGATCAGTCTCACACGCTTGGAAATGTTTTATGCTCTGAATCTCAGGGTCGACAGCAATAAAATTGACACACAATTGGAACATTATAATTTCCTTATAATAAGCATATCAATTTTTATCATTCTTTTTCATATTCTTAAAGTCCTTATAATTCTTTATATACCTCGTATTAGTCACTTGCTAATCTTAAAACAGTCTGTTTTCATACATTTATTTATTTTTTTAATTTCAAATATGCACGATGCTGTATTATATCAAATATGCACGATTGCTTTATTTTTAGTGCAACCTATAACGGTGCCCTTGGTTAGACAAGATACTGATTCCAGGGACGTAACATACAATCTAGTCAGAATTCTAACAAAGCAAAGAGAAGCCATTAAAATATGTCATATTAATGCACAGAGTATTGTAAACAAAGTTGACGAATTCAAGTACTTATTTGAAAACTCAGGTACTGATATTGTATGTGTCTCCGAGACTTAGCTAAACTCTACCATATCAGATACCTTAATCAATTTAAAAGGCTATTCTGTATTCAGGTCAGACAGAGAACGTAATGGAGGAGGCGGTGCTATTTTACAAAAAAAAAAAAAAAAAAAACGATATTAACGTAAAATTCATTAGAAAGTCGGAATGTGGTGACGAAATTGAAGAAGAAAGGCTTGATAATATCAGCGTACACCTTTCGGGGAGTCGTGTACAATAAAGGGCACAACAGTAATGATTCTATATGTGTTTACCACCGAAAAGTTATTGATCAGTCTCGCACGCTTGGAAATGTTTTATGCTCTGAATCTCAGGGTCGACAGCAATAAAATTGACACACAATTGGAACATTATAATTTCCTTATAATAAGCATATCAATTTTTATCATTCTTTTTCATATTCTTAAAGTCCTTATAATTCTTTATATACCTCGTATTAGTCACTTGCTAATCTTAAAACAGTCTGTTTTCATACATTTATTTATTCTTTTTAATTTCAAATATGCACGATGCTGTATTATATCAAATATGCACGATTGCTGTATTTTTAGTGCAACCTATAACGGTGCCCTTGGTTAGACAAGATACTGATTCCAGGGACGTAACATACAATCTAGTCAGAATTCTAACAAAGCAAAGAGAAGCCATTAAAATTTGTCATATTAATGCACAGAGTATTGTAAACAAAGTTGACGAATTCAAGTACTTATTTGAAAACTCAGGTACTGATATTGTATGTGTCTCCGAGACTTAGCTAAACTCTACCATATCAGATACCTTAATCAATTTAAAAGGCTATTCTGTATTCAGGTCAGACAGAGAACGTCATGGAGGAGGCGGTGCTATTTTACAAAAAAAAAAAAAAAAAACGATATTAACGTAAAATTCATTAGAAAGTCGGAATGTGGTGACGAAATTGAACATGTTTTTGTTGAGGTTAAGTCTAGTAATACAGAGATGATAATTGGTTGTATATATCGACATAATAATAATACTGATTTTGCAAACCTTCAAAACACACTTCAAGTCCTAACTCTTGGTTTTCATGAAGTTATAATCATAGGCGATTTCAATTCAAATTTACTCACTGATACCACATTGACAAACAATATGATTACGTTAGGCCTGTACGTATCAAACAATTCTCGTCCTACACACTTCTCCTCAAATACTAATACGCTTCTGGATTTATTTTTTGTTAATAAACTAATCTAATCAAATAATATTCTTAAACGATCAAATTTCTGCGTCATGTTTTTCTATGCATGACCTGATATTTCTTATATACAAATTTAATATTCCACCTCTTGAACAAGTTTATTCAATTCGTGATTGCAATAGACAGGACCATTTAGTTTTGGAGAATAATTGGGATGAAATTTTAAATTTCTTTTCCGTTGATCAGAGAGCGGAATTCCTGCAACAAAACATTCTGTTTCTCTATAATGATATGGTTCCACTAAAGACTGAACGTATTGATAATAGAAATAAACCTTGGTTCAACTCGACTATTGCTGATGGAGATAAAGCTTATAAAAGATGGAAACGGTATAAAACTCCAGAACTATATGAGGAATTTCGCTTAGCCCGAATTAGTGTAAGCAACCATATCAATCTTGCCAAAACAGAATATTTTTCCACTAAATTTAATTCAGCATTGGAATCCAAGAGTTAGTGGAAACTAATTCACGAAATCGGAGTTGGAAAGCTCAGCGCTTCTGCCTCTACTCAATGTGATGCAAATGATCTTAATAGATCATTCATTGATATTCCAACCATTCCTGCAGACCTTACTTTTTACAGTTCAACTAACGACACCTTACCTGATGAGGCATCTTTTGAGTTCCGTTGTGTCACTAACGATGAAGTCTTAGCTAGCTTTGGAAGTATTAAGTCTAATACCATTGGTTCCGATGGTATTGATCCAAACTTTGTTCGATTACTACTTCCTCTTCTTCTACCTTATTTTACCATCTTATTCAATTTCATTTTAACGACAAGTACTTTTCCCACTATCCAGTCCCGAAATCTAACCCGGATTTCCGGCCCATAGCTATATTACCTTTTGTATCTAAGTCCTCATCCACATCCAAATGTCAGAATACCTTCAACAGAATACATTGCTTTCTCACGTGCAATCAGGATTCTGATCTGAGCACAGCTACATCACTGCGTTAGTAAAAGTCCCAGAGTCAATCAGACGTGATGTTGATGAGAATAAAGCTTGTTTCCTTGTCTTATTAGACCACTCAAAAGCCTTTGACACTGTCGATCATATTAAACTTTGCATCAAGCTACGGCGTCTTTTCAATTTTTCCAACACTTCGACTAATCTTATAAAATCTTACTTGTACAACCGCTCACAATCGGTATATTCTAGAGGGTCCATTTCAACACCATTGGTTATATAAGGGCTCCCTCAGGGCTCCATAGTAAGTCATCTTCTTTTCTGTATGTATGCAAATGATCTTCCCAGCCAAATAATTCATAGCAGTGTGAACATGTATGCCGATGATGTACAAATATTCCTAAGCACCAATGTGAATGATGTACTCTGTACTCAATTTGAATGAGGATCTCGGCAGGATTTGTAAATTGGCTAGAGCGAATGATCTCCTCTTGAACCCCAGTAAGTCCAAATGCCTCATCATACACAAAAATAAAAGACCGCAACTGAGAAATATAAATATCATATTTAATGATCAAAAAATAGAAATTGTTACGCATGCCAAAAAACTGG